>NC_060173.1:55051655-55359917 GCF_021184085.1 Oncorhynchus gorbuscha
ACTTGAACTCTGCAACCTGTGGTGCAGTTAACTCTAATGTTCTTATCCTCTGCAGCAGAGGTAACTCTGGGTCTTCCTTTCCTGTGGCTGTCCTCATGAGAGCCAGTTTCACCATAGCGCTTGATGGTTTTTGTGAATGTACTTGAAGAAACTTTAAAAGTTCTTGAAATTTTCCAGATTGACTGACCTTCGTGTCTTAAAGTAACGATGGACCTTTGTTTCTCTTCATCAAGGCAAAGGATGGCTACTTTGAAGAATCTCAAATATAAAATATATTTTGATTTGTTTAAGACTTTTCTTGGTTCCTACGATTCCATTTGTGTAATTTCATAGTGTTGATGTCTTCACTATTATTCTACAATGTAGAAAATAGTCCAAATAAAGAACAACCCTTGAATGAGTCCAAACTTTTGATTGGTATGGTACTTTGTTTTATGTTTTTTCATATATGTTCTCTCAATATATTCTACTGAGTCTGTTCACAAAATTCGAACTAAAGTGTCCACCGTATTTAAAGGGATGGCTTAAGATAAATGCACTATTGAATGAAAACTCCACAGAAATCTGCTGGCCAGCAAGTGGGAGGGTTTACAGCAGTTGAATTGCATTTATTCAGTGTGTGCAAGGGAACCACGCCTGTAAAGCCCAATACGCACCTTCATAAAATAGGTCTGAATACCAACTACTGAGAAGTGCATAAGAAAGGCGGAATCGGGTGGTTCATGAGGGGAAAAAGGAAGAGAAAATGAAAAAGAAAGTGAAATACAACAAGAGAAATTCAAGCCTAAACAACCAAACAGGATGGCTGTAGGAACAATGGCTCCTGATCCATTTTCATTAGCAATATGGTGTAAATTGTCCTAAACATAATGTCCCCTCAATTTGTATTAAGCATATAGGTGCTCTATACTATGTACAAAAAAAATCAAAAAGAAGAGTGTATATGCAAAAAATGGAGTCTAGGTCTATAATCCTGATCTTCACAATAGTGAATCGTGGCTGGTAGGAAACGTCCTCCCTGGGAGATGAATTCAGCAGCGAAAACAGCCATTTATAAAAAAATATATTTTTTCAAAGTTGTGAAGTTGTGTGGTAGCATATGGGACTGGCCATCTATCCTAAACAGTTTAGCCCATAGGGATGCAATGCGCTGTAGCCCCACAAGGACGCAACCCCAGTCTATATGACACTTCAATATATTGTCTGTCCATTGTTCATTAAATGCCGTGAAATCATTGTCTAAATGTCCTGGACCATAGGCAATATAATAATAGCGAAGTCCAATGTTTAGCAATAATAATATGAGGGCAGCATCACAGCTATAGCCACAGAAAGCAAGGATGCCGCAGCACCTGAAAAATCTGGAATATATACAGTACCAGTCAAAAGTTTGGACACACCTACTAATTCAAGGGTTTTTCTTCATAGTATAATAATAGTGAAGACGTCAAAACTATGAAATAACACATATGAAGTCATGTAGTACACCAAAAAGTGTTAAGTAAATCAAAATATGTCATATTTGAGGTTTTTCAAAGTAGCCACCCTTTGCCTTGATGACATCTTTGCACATTCTCGGCATTCTATGGTAGCTAGTGATTGTTAGCTAGCTACTTGTTACTAAAGTTAGTGCAATTTATTCCAATTTGCCTTGCTGACTCCACAGAAAAATTGTTCTAAAACCAAGAAAACAATATATAATCTACCTCCTCAGTCTCCTGTAGTTTGAAGAAACTAATTTGAATTGAATAATATTCTAAAAATGCTCAACTAGCACTCAACTAGCACTCAACTAGCACAATCCAATATTTCACCAACTCACCAAGCGTCTCAACACATAGAACCCCCATAATGCTCTGTGGCACAACCCCAATACATCACACTAGGTTTGTTCTCTGATCTTAATCCTATGATTGGATGGACAACATGTCAGTTCATATTGCAAAAGCTTTGATTAGTTGTAGGACATCCTCCTGAAGTAGTCATAATTACCATGTAGGTCTATGGAAGGGGGTAAGGCCTACGAGCCTCCTAGGTTTTGTATTGAAGTCAATGTAGCCAGAGGAGGCTGGGAAATAGCTGTCTTCCGGCTTCACCAAGTTGCTAGCCTAGAGTGTGTTGTTGAGACTACTGTAAACCTTCATTGCAAAAACAGGTATTTGGTGACGTGGATATATTTAGTACAATTTTATCTAAAAAAATATGTTTTTTAGTGTTTCAGTATTTTACATTTTCTAAAACCCACTGAGAAGGATGGTCCTCCCCTTCCTCCTCTGAAGAGCCTCCACTGGCCTACTTCTTATTTCTTAAATAGGAAGAAATAGGCTCCAACACTAAGACGTTGTTGTTAGTTAGTAAAGTCTTACTAAAATGAAGACGGTTTAAATGAATTATGCCTCCTCGAATTTGCCTACTTTCAGCACCATGAGCTGTCCATTTCCAATTGATTGTGCCGCATCTGCTGTGTCAACGAATCTGGCTTATATTGTGAAGTCAGTAACTCTGATAAATACTGTATATCATGGGCAAGAAATGTATTGTTTTTAATAAAAAATCAATTATAGTAGTAGCAATCTATCAAAGTTGACCTCCGGTCGTCCTCGTCTTTGTGCTGTCCTTCTCAAACTGAACAGAACATAGGCTAGTCTGCGTGCATGATAGTGCATTTTTTTGAACTAAGCCCAATAAAAAAAAAATTCGGAATAAACCTTTGACTCTCTTCCTGAACTGCCACCATAGCTCTATACAGAACAGCCATTGGTTAAGCAGCACACAAAACAGTTTATGATCAGCAAGAGCAGACCAGGCCGGGGCTCAGGATGATTGGAATATCTATTGCAGTGTGATTTATTAACATCATCCCAGCAGCTATTTTAGGAATATAACATTTCTCTGTGCTTCTCCGAGCATGCACTTTATAGCCTATAGCCTATAGGATATGGATCATTTGATTGAGACCACACTAAATAACCTATATGTGCAATTGATATTCCGTGCCCAGCGAAGAATTAGAGATGAGGGGCGGCATTGGACATACATTGATATACGAAGCATAGCCTAATAAGTAACTAATTCTAAAAGAGTCAGAAATATTGACATTTCATCAATTGCAAATTACATGACCCTCCCCTCAACTAAATGTAGATTTAAAAAATACCAAAACCTCCCCTTGACTGAAATTGGAAAAAGCATGACCCTTCCCATTTTCCTCCAGGTAACCATTCTGTAAATGTTGATCCGTCTCTTACACACACACACACCCGCGCATGTACAGAGGGACAGACGGACCGACCAAAACGGACCGACAAACACACCCACTATGACTGGGTCTGTGTTCAGCGATAAACTCCACTCCAGTTTCTAACAGTTAGAGACACACACACCATCCTACTGTACCTTATTATAAAGTGACGATGAGTCCAATGAGGCTAAATACAACCGTGTGATGAAATAAATTATTATTACTGATGGAACTATTCAATTAAAAGCAATATTCAGGCATCTGGATACCCTGTGAGCTTTGTGAATTTGCTTTTACGTTCAGCGAATCTATGAAACAAATGGGAACTCTGTAGAAAGAAGGCCCTCCATTCCAGCATGATTTGTTGCTGTGGAAGAATGTTGTTTTGCACTGACCCCAAAATTCCTTCGACCTGGTTGCTGTGGATTGTCTAAACGTCCATCCACCAGCTCGGAAAAAAACAGAATTGTGTTGTTCTGACAGAAACACTCTGGGCTTTCTACCAGACCAGGACAGACCTATCTCATAACTGCTATGGTCCTTGTTTTGCCCAGGTGCAGTCAGGCATACGGTGGCTCACCGGGAGGGAAGTATGGAAAGAATTCCCCGGAGTCGGCACAAACGTGGACTTGGCTAAATCCCCTGTTGTGAAGCTTGGCCTTGTTTGTGACGATTGGGATTGTTCAGTGAAACAGTGTTATTGTTCACGAAGCGGCTCTGCTGGGAAGGGCATGACGGGCCGGACATATCTGGCATAGCTTCCTGCAAGTGGCTTTGTTACGAAATCACAGAGATTAAAGACCGCGGAGGGAATCACAACACACCAGCTTGGATGCCCGTAAATGCATTCTGTCACACCGATGGCCCGTACAGCTCTTATGTCAGTTCTTCCTGTGCCACCAATTACAAAAATATTATTGCCATTTTGAAACCGTAGTTGCGTAAGTAACTGAGTTTGTGGACCTCGAAATTGCAGTATCACCACAAAATAATATCAAGCAAGGATCATATCAGTGTCAAATATCATATTTTTCAGTCTTACCGCAAAGTACACAACACAGTTGAACTGCAAAGTACACAACACAGTTGAACTGCAAAGTACACAACACAGTTGAACTGCAAAGTACACAACACAGTTGAACTGCAAAGTACACAACACAGTCGAACTGCAAAGTACACAACACAGTTGAACTGCAGTTGAATGCAAAATGACTGCACTGCAGACATGCTGCATACTGAAATAACATTGCTGTTATGAAAGTGCCTAGTTTTTCAGAAACAGTAGCTGCAGTTTAACCACAGTATAACTGCAATGTAATGCACTGTAGTACACATTTCTGCAGTTATCTTTGCTAGGAATGGTTCCACATAATAGTTGTGTCAAAATATTTGTGCAGAAAAACTTGTATCACACACCGTTTTGTCAAATGCATTGTAGCCTACATCAGTACAAGCTGAGTGTATACTAGGCCACAGATACAGATGGATTCCAAAGATCCATCTGTACTGGTTTATTTCCCTGTGCAAATTGTAAATTGGCAAGACAGGTTGAACTAAAAAACATGCATTATTGTTTCAGAATTGCCTACATAACGTTGTCATAAACAACTCCACTTGGAACTTGACCTAACACAGAATGACAGTTCATGACAACTCGTGTCACATTTTAAATGAATATGGTCTAAAATATGAGTTTTAGTTATGAGTCTTTTTCAACCAAAACAACAAAATCCAGACAAATCTGCCTGAAAAATTGAAAAACATAAATCACACAGGGTCAAATACAACAGTAATACTTTCATCAAGAAAGTGCTGTGACTCTGGCCAGTCAGAGGGGAAGTAGAGGCAACAAGGCACATGTAAATAGAAGACTTGCAACTACTGTGGGAACGGTCACTGTGAGAACTGAGGTCAAATTTTGGCTCAATGAGCTTGAATGGCCAGAGACCCACAGACACGTGAAGTACGGATGCTGAAAATCTGAATTTAAAAAGAATATGAATAATACATTACACTATTTTATTACAAAAGTAGTGGACTGGGCCTTTACCAGTCCTGGATTAGAGGACTGATATAGTCTCCCCCCCTCCTCCTCGCAGAACCACCACCCCCAAACATCTTCCCACGACTATGCAGAGACCCAGATGTAGGCTACAGCACAGCACCCTCAGCTGGGTTGTAGAAACAGGAAGCATCCGTTTTCAGGGGAAAAGAAGAGGGGAAGACTGAAAACCGGTTACATATACCCCGCTCAGGCATTTATTTTACGCCCATAATGTTAGCTTAACAGCACAGTAACGTAGGGCCGCAGGCTCTGGGTTCCCACCCAAGATCACTAAACTGCCTTGCTTCGATGTGAAACTTCATTGTTATCAAGCTTCCTCTGTTTTTTTTCATTTTCTTTTTGTGGCGTTTTTTTCAGAGTGATGTTGTTCTCTGGAAAGAGCTTTCACTGGGACATGGACGTGGTGTGTTATGGCACAGAGCGAGTTCCCACGACCCCCTGCACTTCCTTCACCTTTACTGCTCGCTGAGGGCTCGAAACAGGAAGTCAACAAAGGCCTCCAGTCCATTCAGAGAGCACCGCAGGGCTAATTTAGTCAAACAAACATAGAGGGAAGCTGGAAGCTGCAGGGCAAGGTCTGGTCATCCTTAGCTCTCTCTCTCCCATGGGAATTACCAAAAGGATCTGATCATATCTGGGTTTCTTCTCAGAAGCTCAACTGAAATAGATATTGTGTGTCAGGATGGGAATGGTAAATAAAGTCATCAAAGAAATGCCACTGTTTTTGGTTCACATGAGATTGACCAAAAATGTTGACTGCCCCCCCCCCCCATCCACATTGACGGGACAGTAGTGGAGAAGGTGGAAAGTTTTGAAGTACACATCACGGACAAACTGAAATGGTCCACCCACACAGACATCATGGTGAAGAAGGCGCAACAGCGCCTCTTCAACCTCAGGAGAGTGAAGAAATTTGGCACCTAAAACCTAAAACCCCCACAAACCTTTACAGATGCACAATCGAGAGCATCCTGTACCGGGCTGTACCAGTCTGTATCACCGCCTGGTACAGCAACTGCCCCGCCCTCAACCACAAGGCTCTCCAGAGGGTAGGGGACTGTACAGTACTTTGTGACATCAGCTGATGTAAGAAGGGCTTTATAAATACATTTGATTGATTTGATTGATAGTGAGGTCTACACAATGCATCACCGGGGGCAAACTACCTGCCCTCCAGGACACCTACAGCACCCGATATCACAGGAAGGCCAAAAAGATCATCAAGGACAACAATCACCCGAGCCACTGCCTGTTCACCCCGCTATCATCCAGAACGTGCATCAAAGCTGGGACCGAGAGACTGAAAAACAGCTTCTATCTCAAGGCCATCAGACTGTTAAACAGCCATCACTAACATTGAGTGGCTGCTGCCAACATACTGACTCAAATCTCTAGCCACTTTAATAAATAAAAATGGGATGCAATAAATGTATCACTAGTCACTTTAAACAATGCCACTTTAAAATGTTTACATATCCTACATTACTCATCTCATATGCATATACTGTACTCTATACCATCTACCGCCTCTTGCCTACGCCACACAGCCATCGCTCATTCATATATTTATATGTTCATATTCTGATTCATCTCTTACATTTGTATGTATATGGTAGTTATTGTGAATTTGTTAGATTACTTGTTAGATACTACTGCATTGTCGGAACTGGAAGCACAAGCATTTCGCTACACTCGCATTAAACATCTGCTGACCATGTGTATGTGACTTAACATACCGTACATGCTAACATACATGTGTATGTGAATAAAATTTGATTTGGTAATGAAAACCATGAAGCAATTTGTTTTGCACAGGCTGCAAACCTTATCATCTGGAGATGTTAGTGTGTGCACGTTCTTTTGTGTGCTCGTGTGTGTGTGTGGTTGTGTATGTTGTATTTTTTTCTCGCTCTCCCTCTCTTCAATAATTGTCATCACAAATGATCCCCCTGTGTCTGGCAGCAATACCTGAATTAGCAATAGGGGGTAATGCAATACTCTAAGGGGTAATACAATACGCTAAACAACCTCCAAACCGGAGTCTCCCCTAAGGGCTGTTCTAGAATCTGTTCACTTCTCCTTCAACATGGCCCTTGAGCACTGAGAGTTTGAATAAAAGCTGACGTTAGGTCAGTGCTCCGGGATAAGTACCATACAACAACACCCCATGGAACACAAGGCTGGCATAGCAGTCAGCACACCTCCCTAGCAGGCCTTGTCTTATGTAGGGCTTTGACAGCAGTGACAAGACACTTAAAAGGATAGCTAAGCAGTGGGTCCAGGTTGCGTAATCTTATTAAATATTAATCTTACTCTAATGCTCAGGCGAGACCTTGAGTGGGTTCTGTCTTGAGTCTGCACTTTTGTGCGTATGTGTCCATGCATACTTTTGTTCCTGTGTGTGTTTCTCTGTGTGTGTGTACATGCACATTTGTGTGTGTGTGTGTGTGTGTGTGTGTGTGTGTGTGTGTGTGTGTGTGTGTGTGTGTGTGTGTGTGTGTGTGTGTGTGTGTGTGTGTGTGTGTGTGTGTGTGTGTGTGTGTGTGTGTGTGTGTGTGTGTGTGTTTGTACCTAGGCTTCCAGAATTTTCCATTGGACTGCACAGTCTGAGGAGGGAAAGGATGAGTGGAGAAGGGGAGGGGGTTACAAAGCAAAGCACAGACCTCCTTTTGAGAAGATAAGAGCAAAACAAATTTTATTTTGCACAAACACATGTTTAGCAGATGTTATTGCGGGTGTTGCGAAATGCATATTGGTAATACAGGTAGTGGGGTGAAAAGACAGATGTGTAACAGAGCAAAGATCATGGGCCCTGACAGTGCAGATTGGCACAGACTGCCTCACTCGCCTCAGGATGTCAATGGTCACATGACCACTTAGCATTACGTTTTTAGGCAAGCAACATAAACTTATCTTAGAATGTAGACAAATAGGAAATCTAGTGAATGAATGGATCAGGGGAGAAGCTTTACTGAAAGTCATTCATGTAATTCACTTTTATTTTTGTCCTCAATTTAGTTTTGGTTTAATAAAACCCGACTTAACAGATCCACACGCTGACTGCATGCTGCCAGATATTTGATTTACTCTGCATTGATATTTGCAGTGTCCCTTTCTAAGAGGCTAGCCACAATATTCTAATTTAACAATGGCTTAGAGTAGTGTGTGCTTGAGCTTCTAGGAGTTCCTAATGATATTACCATTCTTACCTACTTCAGCGCCTCTAATCAAAACATACCTATTTACAGTACATAATTTGTCCTGGGTTAGCATTGTCCTCAGTTAGCCTTGCTAAACCATGTGTGTGTCTGTGTGCTTGCATACATGTGTTTGTGTACTTTTGTGTGTGTGCGTGCGTTTAATACGTTATTGTGTTTGTTTGCGTGCATGCATGTTTGTGTGTATCCCTGCCATGGAAACTCTGAGGTAGCCATACCGGGCCGTATTACTGCCACACAATCAGCTTAAGAAGGTGTTGATTTCATCTGTGAGAGAGAGAAGACAGTTCCTTGTGTGCTAAGATATGATGCAGTAATGCTGCGGGAGGTGCTTGTGCGTTTATTTACCAGATCTGTTTGTGATGCCTTGCCAACTCCAACTTACATCAGCCTTAACATGTCAAACAGATCTGGCACCAGCTCTCATACCATAACAGCCTGATTTCTAGATAATGTAACTAGCATCATCTCAGCTGCAAACTTCCCCCAAAACAGATTCATTTGGGATCCTGTCCTAGATGATTGATTATGGAATCCAAATGTTTTTTTAAAAGTTTTCAACAAACAACATCTGATGAGATGTTTCACATTTTTCCCAAACATGGATGGAGTAAGGTTACTGACATGGCATTGCAGTGGGGGAAAAACACATCAGTTAGAATAAAATAGAGCAAATACATTTGGAAGGAGAGAAAGAGAGCAAGCCAGTCAAGTGCATTATTCTGAGATCGCACCCGAACTTCACCCTTAAATCAAAAATCCATGGAAGTGGATGCTGCAAGAGTGCTGCAGTGAGTCCTTGCCAGTGTCATCCCGTTACACAATCCAGACAATCAAGCCAGCATGGAATTCACTTCTCCTGCACTCAATGTTTGTTGTGATTACCTGGCCTAGTAAATATACATTTCCCGGACATACCGAAGGAGAGTGCCAGAGGGGAAGAGATACAATGGACCCTTTAATTAGATTAAGTAGGCTGTCCAGAGAATGTGAGTGGTGGAAAAGGTCGGCATCTCACTCACAAGACACACATACATAGGCACGGTCATATAGATACACTCATGCACTGGACACAGACAGACAGGCACGCACACATACCAGGTAGACAGGACAGTGTGTACACCGTATGGATAGGAGGGAGGCTATCACTCTCCACAGAATGAACAATACACTGTCCAGCTACATCTCCATGAGATATGTACTTTCCTTGGGATGTCCCAGCCCTGACGACTAGCCATGTTCTCTTATCTAACCTCTCCATCTGGTAACAGGAGGCGCAGACGGTCTTTGGCTCAAATTTTTCATGGCTTTGTTCTCCACCTAGAGCTCCTGAATATTTCATCCCCATGGGAGGGAGGGAGGGATATAGGCTGCTTCCCAAATGGCATCCTATTCCCTACATAGTGCACTTCTTTTGACTAGAGTCCTATGTTTATGCAAAGGGTCTCATTTGAGTGTATGCTTACATGGATATCTGGAGTGGACATACTGTAGACGATCCCATCGCAAAGTTACAGTGAGATAACACACATGGGAGAGCATTCCCTTCCGGGGCTTTAACCTTTGATTCAGAATCAGCACCCCTCATGATTCAGCATTTATACTCCACTCCATGGTACATCTCGACCTGAACGATGACACAATGTCCGAGACGAGCTGTCAAATAGAATTTGCATAACGACAGAATTTCAGTGTCTCACATGTGGTCCATCCCAAATGGCACTCTATCCCCTATATAGGGCATTACTTTTGACCAGAGCCATGGGCACTATACAAGGTGGCTGTGGTTCTGTTAGCCTTCACACAGCAAGCTTTATCAAGGCCAGTCGGACTGACACCATTATTAAGGTCACCTTGGTGCCAGGTTCAAGTACCGAAGTTGGTATCTTGTTACTAATCTCTTAATCTGTTTTGGCAGAGTGGCTCTTTTCCATCCTTGGCTTTACATAAGTGTTGGGATACACTTGGTGGTGTAAACAACCAAAACAGTTATAAATATATGTTGTAACTAGCTAATGTTGTTTCAAACCAGTGGAGGCTCCTCAGAGGAGGAATGACCACCCTCCTCAGAATTTAATAAAAATGAAAACGTTAAAACATTTAAATGTTATCCTTATTAGATAGAACTATACTAAATATATTCACGTCACCAAATCATTTATTAAACCACACTGTTTTGCAATGAAACTCTACAGTAGCGTCAACAGCACTCCGTAGGGTTGCACCATAGTGTTGTCATGTTTTGTCATTAATTATCATGTCTTGTCCCTGTGCTTCCCCTTCTATTCGTTTCCCTCTGCTGGTCTTATTAGGTTCTTTCCCTCTTTCTATCCCTCTCTCTCCCCCCTCCCTCTCTCACTCTCTCGCTCTCTCTTCTCTCTATCGTTCCGTTCCTGCTCCCAGCTGTTCCTATTCCCCTAATCATCATTTAGTCTTCCCACACCTGTTCCCGATCCTTTTCCCTGATTAGAGTCCCTATTTCTCTCCTTGTTTTCCGTACCTGCCCTGTCGGATCCTTATCTAGATTCACCGTGCTGTGTCTATGTTTTGCCCTGTCGTGTCGTGTTTCCCTCAGATGCTGCGTGGTGAGCAGGTGTCTGAGTCTGCTAGGTTCAAGTGCCTTCCCGAGGCAACCTGCAGTTCTCGTTCAAGTCTCCAGTCTGTTCTCGTCTTTACGAGTAGTATTATGCTTTTTGTTTTGTAAAGTTTCTTACTGGATTAAAAAAACTCTGTTTTCGCCAAGTCGCTTTTGGGTCCTCATTCACCTGCATGACAGAAGGATCCGACCGAGGAATGGACCCAGCGACTACAGACGCTCGTAACACTGCCGTCGAGATCCAAGGAGCCATGCTCGGCAGACACGAGCAGGAATTGTCTGCTGCTCGCCATGCCGTGGAGAACCTGGCCGCTCAGGTTTCCGACCTCTCTGGACAGTTCCAGAGTCTTCGTCTCGTGCCACCTGTTACTTCCTGGCCTGCCGAGCCTCCAGAACCTAGGGTTAATAACCCACCTTGCTACTCCGGGCAGCCCACTGAGTGCCGCTCCTTTCTCACCCAGTGTGAGATTGTGTTCTCTCTCCAACCCAACACATACTCTAGAGAGAGAGCTCGGGTTGCTTACGTCATTTCACTCCTTACTGGCCGGGCCCGAGAGTGGGGCACAGCTATCTGGGAGGCAAGGAATGATTGTTCTAACAATTACCAGAACTTTAAAGAGGAGATGATTCGGGTTTTTGACCGTTCAGTTTTTGGTGGGGAGGCTTCTAGGGCCCTGGCTTCCCTATGCCAAGGTGATCGATCCATAACGGATTACTCTATAGAGTTTCGTACTCTTGCTGCCTCTAGTGACTGGAACGAGCCGGCGCTGCTCGCTCGTTTTCTGGAGGGACTCCACACAGTGGTCAAAGATGAGATTCTCTCTCGGGAGGTTCCTTCCAGTGTGGACTCTTTGATTGCTCTCGCCATCCGCATAGAACGACGGGTAGATCTTCGTCACCAGGCTCGTGGAAGAGAGCTCGCATCAACGGTGTTTCCCTGCTCCGCATCGCAACCATCTCCCTCCTCTGGCTCTGAGACTGTTTAATTGCCATCCCTCCCGTTTCTTCTGTCCCACTTCTCCCGATTTGACAGGAGTGCGGAGGAATATCATGATCTGCGCACGGTCTTTCATAACTCCCTTCCCTCACCGGTCTGATCTCCTTAACTCCTCCTCGAGGTAGACTATACTCTCTGTCTACGTAAGCTGCAGCTGGGAGGACCATGCAGCTGGGAGGTATTCGCATCTCGACTAAGGAGAGGGAACGGAGGATCACCAACCGCCTGTGCCTCTATTGCGGATTTGATGGACATTTTGTTAATTCATGTCCAGTAAGAGGCCAGAGCCCATCAGTAAGCGGAGGGCTACTGGTGAGCGCTACTACTCAGGTCTCTTCATCTAGATCCTGTACTACTATGTCGGTCCATCTACGCTGGACCGGTTCGGGTGCTACATGCAGTGCCTTGATTGACTCTGGGGCTGAGGGTTGTTTCATGGACGAAGCATGGGTTCGGAAACATAACATTCCTTTCAGACAGTTAGACAAGCCTACGCCCATGTTTGCCTTAGATGGTAGTCATCTTCCCAGTATCAGATTTGAGACACTACCTTTAACTCTCACAGTATCTGGTAACCACAGTGAGACTATTTCTTTTTTGATTTTTCGTTCACCTTTCACACCTGTTGTTTTGGGTCATCCCTGGCTAGTATGTCATAATCCTTCTATTAATTGGTCTTGTAATTCTATCCTATCCTGGAATTGGTCGTAATCTTGTCATGTGAAGTGCTTAATGTCTGCCATCCCTCCCATTTCTTCTGTCCCCACTTCTCAGGAGGAACCTGGCGATTTGACAGGAGTGCCGGAGGAATATCATGATCTGCGCACGGTCTTCAGTCGGTCCCGAGCCAACTCCCTTCCTCCTCACCGGTCGTATGATTGTAGTATTGATCTCCTTCCGGGGACCACTCCTCCTCGGGGTAGACTATACTCTCTGTCGGCTCCCGAACGTAAGGCTCTCGAGGATTATTTATCTGTGTCTCTTGACGCCGGTACCATAGTGCCTTCTTCCTCTCCGGCCGGGGCGGGGTTCTTTTTGTTAAGAAGAAGGACGGTACTCTGCGCCCCTGCGTGGATTATCGAGGGCTGAATGACATAACGGTTAAGAATCGTTATCCGCTTCCCCTTATGTCATCAGCCTTCGAGATTCTGCAGGGAGCCAGGTGCTTGAGGCAGGATTGGACTCTGTACTAAGTTGGACCTTCGTAACGCTTACCATCTCGTGCGCATCAGAGAGGGGGACGAGTGGAAAACGGCGTTTAACACTCCGTTAGGGCATTTTGAGTACCGGGTTCTGCCGTTTGGTCTCGCCAATGCGCCAGCTGTTTTTCAGGCATTAGTTAATGATGTTCTGAGAGACATGCTGAACATCTTTGTTTTTGTCTATCTTGACGATATCCTGATTTTTTCACCGTCACTCGAGATTCATGTTCAGCACGTTCGACGTGTTCTACAGCGCCTTTTAGAGAATTGTCTCTACGTAAAGGCTGAGAAGTGCTCTTTTCATGTCTCCTCCGTTACTTTTCTCGGTTCCGTTATTTCCGCTGAAGGCATTCAGATGGATTCCGCTAAGGTCCAAGCTGTCAGTGATTGGCCCGTTCCAAGGTCACGTGTCGAGTTGCAGCGCTTTTTAGGTTTCGCTAATTTCTATCGGCGTTTCATTCGTAATTTCGGTCAAGTTGCTGCCCCTCTCACAGCTCTTACTTCTGTCAAGACGTGTTTTAAGTGGTCCGGTTCCGCCCAGGGAGCTTTTGATCTTCTAAAAGAACGTTTTACGTCCGCTCCTATCCTCGTTACTCCTGACGTCACTAGACAATTCATTGTCGAGGTTGACGCTTCAGAGGTAGGCGTGGGAGCCATTCTATCCCAGCGCTTCCAGTCTGACGATAAGGTTCATCCTTGCACTTATTTTTCTCATCGCCTGTCGCCATCTGAGCGCAACTATGATGTGGGTAACCGTGAACTGCTCGCCATCCGCTTAGCCCTAGGCGAATGGCGACAGTGGTTGGAGGGGGCGACCGTTCCTTTTGTCGTTTGGACAGACCATAAGAACCTTGAGTACATCCGTTCTGCCAAACGACTTAATGCCCGTCAAGCTCGTTGGGCGTTGTTTTTCGCTCGTTTCGAGTTTGTGATTTCTTACCGTCCGGGTAGCAAGAACACCAAGCCTGATGCCTTATCCCGTCTGTTTAGTTCTTCTGTGGCTTCTACTGATCCCGAGGGGATTCTTCCTTATGGGCGTGTTGTCGGGTTGACAGTCTGGGGAATTGAAAGACAGGTTAAGCAAGCACTCACGCACACTGCGTCGCCGCGCGCTTGTCCTAGTAACCTCCTTTTCGTTCCTGTTTCCACTCGTCTGGCTGTTCTTCAGTGGGCTCACTCTGCCAAGTTAGCTGGTCATCCCGGTGTTCGAGGCACTCTTGCGTCTATTCGCCAGCGCTTTTGGTGGCCGACTCAGGAGCGTGACACGCGCCGTTTCGTGGCTGCTTGTTCGGACTGCGCGCAGACTAAGTCGGGTAACTCTCCTCCTGCCGGTCGTCTCAGACCGCTCCCCATTCCTTCTCGACCATGGTCTCACATCGCCCTAGACTTCATTACCGGTCTGCCTTTGTCTGCGGGGAAGACTGTGATTCTTACGGTTGTCGATAGGTTCTCTAAGGCGGCACATTTCATTCCCTCGCTAAACTTCCTTCCGCTAAGGAGACGGCACAAATCATTATCGAGAATGTGTTCAGAATTCATGGCCTCCCGTTAGACGCCGTTTCAGACAGAGGCCCGCAATTCACGTCACAGTTTTGGAGGGAGTTCTGTCGTTTGATTGGTGCGTCCGTCAGTCTCTCTTCCGGGTTTCATCCCCAGTCTAACGGTCAAGCAGAGAGGGCCAATCAGACGATTGGTCACATACTACGCAGCCTTTCTTTCAGAAACCCTGCGTCTTGGGCAGAACAGCTCCCTGGGCAGAATACGCTCACAACTCGCTTCCTTCGTCTTCTACCGGGTTATCTCCGTTTCAGAGTAGTCTGGGTTACCAGCCTCCTCTGTTCTCATCCCAGCTTGCCGAGTCCAGCGTTCCCTCCGCTCAAGCGTTTGTCCAACGCTGTGAGCGCACCTGGAGGAGGGTGAGGTCTGCACTTTGCCGCTACAGGGCACAGACTGTGAGAGCCGCCAATAAACGCAGGATTAAGAGTCCAAGGTATTGTTGCGGCCAGAGAGTGTGGCTTTCCACTCGCAACCTTCCTCTTACGACAGCTTCTCGTAAGTTGACTCCGCGGTTCATTGGTCCGTTCCGTGTCTCCCAGGTCGTCAATCCTGTCGCTGTGCGACTGCTTCTTCCGCGACATCTTCGTCGCGTCCATCCTGTCTTCCATGTCTCCTGTGTCAAGCCCTTTCTTCGCACCCCCGTTCGTCTTCCCTCCCCCCTCCCGTCCTTGTCGAGAGCGCACCTATTTACAAGGTACATAAGATCATGGACATGCGTTCTCGGGGACGGGGTCACCAATACTTAGTGGATTGGGAGGGTTACGGTCCTGAGGAGAGGAGTTGGGTTCCGTCTCGGGACGTGCTGGACCGTTCACTCATTGATGATTTCCTCCGTTGCCGCCAGGATTCCTCCTCGAGTGCGCCAGGAGGCGCTCGGTGAGTGGGGGGGTACTGTCATGTTTTGTCATTAATTATCATGTCTTGTCCCTGTGCTTCCCCTTCTATTCGTTTCCCTCTGCTGGTCTTATTAGGTTCTTTCCCTCTTTCTATCCCTCTCTCTCCCCCTCCCTCTCTCACTCTCTCGCTCTCTCTTCTCTCCATCGTTCCGTTCCTGCTCCCAGCTGTTCCTATTCCACTAATCATCATTTAGTCTTCCCACACCTGTTCCCGATCCTTTTCCCTGATTAGAGTCCCTATTTCTCTCCTTGTTTTCCGTACCTGCCCTGTCGGATCCTTATCTAGATTCACCGTGCTGTGTCTATGTTTTGCCCTGTCGTGTCGTGTTTCCCTCAGATGCTGCGTGGTGAGCAGGTGTCTGAGTCTGCTAGGTTCAAGTGCCTTCCCGAGGCAACCTGCAGTTCTCGATCAAGTCTCCAGTCTGTTCTCGTCTTTACGAGTAGTATTATGCTTTTTGTTTTGTAAAGTTTCTTACTGGATTAAAAAACTCTGTTTTCGCCAAGTCGCTTTTGGGTCCTCATTCACCTGCATGACAAGTGTAGCCGGAAGACAGCTAGCTTCCGTCCTCCTCTGGATACAGTGACTTCAATAGAAAACCTAGGAGGCTCATGGTTCTCACCCCCTTCCATAGACTTACACAATAATTATGACAACTTCCGGAGGACGTCTTCCAACCTATCAGAGCTCTTGCAGCATGAATTGTTGTCCACCAAATCAAAGGATCAGAGTATGAATCTAGTACTGAAAGCATAAGCTACAGCTAGCTAGCACTGTAGTGATTAGTTCACCCAAAGAGAGAGAAAGACAATAGTTTAACAGTTGTGAACAAATTCATTACTTCCAAAATGAAGTCGAAGCAAGAGAGAGATGGAGAGATTTAGCATTTTCTTCTACTATCAGTTTCACTTACTTACCTACTAAACGCAGCTAGCTAGTTTAGCCTACTCAAACACCCTGCTAAAACAGAGGGATGCTATGTTAGCTAGCTGGCTTGGACTACCCAACACAACACCGGAACTCTTCCAAGTCAAGGTTAAGGCTGCTGCAGTGACCGTATTAAAGCTGCTGCGGTGACCGAATATTTATTTCTCGCACAGAATAGGTTGACTCATTGTTTGGAGGAAATATATATATTTTATTCAGCTTTGTTCAATTGTATTCTTCATACTATAAAATAATATAAAATAATGCCACAGAATTATAAGTAAATCTTGTCTGCTAAATGAACTAGTGCAGCCCACAGCCATTTGGCATAGCCACATCAGGACCTACCATAAGCACAACTCAGAGTATGCTATTCTTTTCTTCGGAAATCGACTACATTTTCTTCATATCATGCTTCTTTAGATGTGTCTAAAATAAATAATGGACACATTGTGAAGGTGTAGGCTATATTAGATAGATTTGACTTTTTGGTAGGCCATGTGTGGAGGCCAGGAGATGCTAAATGTGTTTATGTTAATTAATGGTCAATTATCGTGAGACCGACAGTTATTTGTTTGACAATTACCGGCTGAGGAAATTTAGTGTAAGTGCTAAACTGCTTACTGACAGTACACTGTAACATTACTGCATTTTAAAAATTGTATTTGACCTTTATTTAACCAGGCAAATCGGTTAAGAACAAATTCTTATTTTCAATGAGAGCCTAGGAAAAGTGAGTTAACTGTCTTTTTCAGGGGCAGAACGACAGATTTTTACCTTGTCGGCTCGGGGATTCAATCTTGCAACCTTTCAGTTACTAGTCCAACACTCTAACCACTACGCTACCTGCCGCCCCATGATTGTATTGTGTTTACTAACGTGTTAGTTCTATTAGCTATGTTTACTATGACCTTACTTTAGCCAATATGGTGACAATGATGTAGGCTGTGTGTAGCGGATATGGTTTGGCTTGGAAAGGTTTTTTGCCTGGTCACATACAGCTGATGAGTTGTGCATTGAAGTCCACAAGCAAAGGGAAATGTGAGAGGAGAGTGCATAGATGCAAGAAGGAATACAACGTGGCTGCTATGAAAATGAACTGTGTTTATTCATGTGTATTCATTCTACCGATTCTGTTGAAAAACGTTTCTTAAATAGGTGGCTAACCGTTAGCTAGGTGGCAAACCAGCCACCCTCCTTTAGTTTTTGCCTCAAGTAACCGTTGATTATGTAATCACACCAAATGTAACATGCTGTGTCATACTAATTTCAGTGCCCTGAATTTACGTTAACTATGTTATGTCTAGTCTATGAGACCAGGCTGAGCAGGCATTGTAAAGATTTGATAACCAGCTCATGTCTGTGACCCTTTGTGTATCCCGAACAGTCCTTGCTATCTGAGGTCCTTAAGAGGTCCCAAACCCATTGTAAAATATTTAAGGTATGAGTTAAGGGTATGCTTAGGTAAGGTTTATTGCAAAGGTTAGGTTTGGGGTAGGGATTTCCCAAGGATTCCAGTTAGCACTAATCATCTTATTTGAAACGTACACAAATCACAGAGTTTCTAAACGCAGAAGCTCAGCATAATGAGACTTCCAGGAACGCTTGCGAAGAAGACCACGCAGACATGGGTTACGGTTAGATTTAGGGTAGGGTGTGAGAAGTTAATAAAATAAGTGAACAATTATTTCTTAGTTGTTAATTTTCTCAAAATCTAAAAGACACAACCTAAATTCGAGCCAATGTCTTAAGTAGTTGAACATGTTATTAATCCAAGCTCGTGGAATTTACAAACCTACACATTTTAATTTTCGTCAAAAACAACTTTATATGGAAAGATTGCCGTTGGTTTGACGGTCTGCACATGCGCAGTTTGGCACAAGACGACCGTTAGACGATTACGTGTTTCTGCGCATGAGTTTAGCTAGCCAACGTTGCCATGACATCGTCTACATACGTGATCGGGGATTTCTATTGGAGAAGCTGTTTCTGCGTATCTTCATACTGTACTGTCTTTACCCAATCGGTCAATAACTAGTACATTGCTTCCTGCTTTGAGTTACCCATGATTCCAATGGTCGTGTATGACGGGCATATAAATAGCCCCTTTCCAGCATCAACACTATAGTCGATGCAGAGGCGTCTACGGCTGGTCCTTTTGCGAATTGAAGCCTCATATTATATAGCTAGAACCGCGCCGGAGTTAACTCTAATTCCGTTTTTTTACGGATGGTGCACTTCTCCGTGGAGCTTCTGTTAAATAGTCATTGCTTTGGTTGTCAAAAAGGACATAAAGTTTTCGATTTCCTCGAGGGTATCATGCTGAATACCGAGGAAAGGTAGGCAATGTCTTACACGATTTTGCGAATACATTTCTACAATTATAGATATTTATTTTCCTAATATTTTTTTCCATTGATTTGCTAAACTGACCATTGATTATGAATATTTAAATGTTTATGAATATTTAAATGCATTAGTTTTCCACCCTTTAACTTTTCAGAATAACACAATAATAACCAGATATTTCATGTTGTGATAATAACTGAATATTTGGCTGTAATTCCTGTCTGTAGGTTGTCAATAATAGCTGGTGTATTCATGATTTGCTTTAGGTTTTTGATTAGATTAATTTACAGTAGCGTTATGCATGTGAATTTTCTATACTATTTATGAACACCAATAGAATAGTATAGGCCCATATAATGTAACATGTCCTAATAGCATTTGCACGCCTACATGCATAACATAGACCACATATGGTTTGTTATTGGTTATAGGAAATGTTGTATCAATGTATTCAACAATGACCCTATTGCGCACCATGCATTTGCATTTAATTGCTCCAACAATAATTAAATTGTCATATACTGATAAAAAAAAATGCTTACCCCTACGTCTACAACAGTTGTCCAACGAAGTTGTTTTCATACAGCGTTGAAGATGGATCGAATTACCAAAAACATTTCCGCCTTGTACTTTCTGCGCACGGGACATTTCATTTTGTGCAGTGTCAGTAAACGTAACCTATTTTCTTGATGCCCAAATGTCGCACTAATACCGCATATTTTCTTAGAAAGTCAAATCAATAGGGTTAGTATCCCTTTAATATAAATTAGATGTTAATAAGGGAAAATATAGATGCACCTCTTATTATTAGGCTATTGTTGCCATAATCTGTCCAGGTGCCATGCCTACCTATGACCTGATATCACCCCCATGCCTAGACCTACTTAGATTTTTTTTGCTTTCATCTATAAATCAGCTTTGTGTCAAAGTGGAAATTGCTCCTCAGGACAGGGTTGCTTAGCTGTAGTCGAAGCATCAGAGCAACAGTAGTCTCCTGGACTAGCCTATATAATGACGTGATGCATCCACAATGCTATCATCTTCAGAATGTTCTTCCATGTTCCATCAGGAGAGTCATTTATAGCCTATCACTCAATCTTGGTAAACATGGTACTGCCTTTTCAAGAATGAGTGTCAATGTCCACAGCAGTATTCCATCATCATATACCACCAGCTTGTCTCATAAAAGTATGCATTACATGATATGCAGAAGCTAAGAATATAAAAATAGCCTACATTGCATATTACATTGACAACATAGTATGTGTGTGTACTATGCACGCATGTGCATTCATGTTTTACATGTGTGATGGCAGGCGCAGGGTCAATTCACTAGCGTGCTAGCTTATGTCCCTGTCAGCAGAAGGCATCAGCTGCCCTACATCACACAGACACACACTATTACACAACCAGCCAAGCCCCCAATGGGCTTGGACTAGATTATATTAGCTTGTGGCTAAAGCACCAGTGGAAACCTGTGTGGGATGCTATGGACGCTATCTGTTTAACAATACGATTTTCTTACTAGTCTAATGCGATTAATTTCTATGGATGATAGGGGAACACTTTGAATAGATCATATGAGGCTATGACATGCTGTACAGTACACTGATCTCCTCGAGGGATCACCTTGTGATGTGCTGTTCTGTCCTAAAATGGCATCCTGAATGCAAATTGATACAGTACTGTATGTTAAGACAAACGTCATATAAACATTTTTGTAAGTAGTAGGTTCTGGCTGTCAGGTGACATTTACTGTGGTCGTGATACTCTTGACCTAAGCCAAGTCAAGAGTGGAAAGGGGATCGGGACGGGGTACACATGTTGGTCTCCAATGAGCACATGCAGCTCGAATTACCAGAACTTCTCAGTTTGGTATCCTGTTTTTTTTTAGAAACGAGAACCTACATTCACACTTATACGGTACAGCTCTAAATCCTACCCATCAAGTTCATGGGTACTTTTGGTTTGCTATGTAGGCACAAGGATTTGTTTATCCAGTAGGCCAATGGTTAATAGTAAGGTTAATAGTATATTGTTGACTCACTTAAATTGTATAAAACTAGTTATAAAATATTTGGAGCAGCTCAGGTTTGACACATAGATTAACTGGCTAATAAGAGGTGGTTTGGCCATTCTCTCTGAGCTAGTCTGTTAGCGTTTTCCTAGAAGACTTGCGAGGAATAGTATCCTGTTTTGGAGCCTTCTGTTCCTTGGATGTGTGCCACACTCACAAACTCTTAACCAGTCACCAGGGCAAACATAGAATCCAAAGCCATTATCTAAGGAATAATTAACTCAAATCAGGCTGCCAAAGGTTGAAACTCAAACAAATGCAGCACCAAGAGAAATGGACTGAAAAAAACAGTTTTATTAATAATTGCAGAACTCAGGATATTTGAAATAATCTAAAAATCCTGACCAGACAAAAAGCACTATGGGTTTTGGATTTACCTATCACCTTCAGACCATATTATTTATCGACCTTCCATACAGTACTCTCTCATTGCACTGCAGTGTACTCTATATTAAACCCTAAAGCAGAGTTTGGTATGCTTGCCTGGGTTCCAGTGATTATACAACCACTCTCTCACACTCTCCTAACACAAGTCCCGGGAGAATACATGGTGCATGACGCACTTATATCCTTGTGTCCCAGTGCTGTGCCTGCAACACAGATATGATTAATACCTCACCCGTATGTTAATACAGTACAGTGCAAGCTAGGTCACTGCTGCATGACTTGAATAATGTTTATACTAGGGTGCAGTGGTTTTTGTTCGTTTTTCAACTTGTGACTGTGGTTATTTAGCCTTAGCGCCCTTTGGCACTCGGGGGGGGTCTGAATGTCAGAGGGCGAGAGTGTTGTCTTTCAAAACAAGCTGGCACTTCGTGCAAGGACAGGAGCTTTCCTATATTGGGGAATGGAAAAAGTTGCTGGTTCTCAGCATTTTATTAGCAGTGCCACCATTATTTAACCCTAACCGTAACCTCCTTAGGAAGTTGGCAGAACATTGCGCTTGCAACGGCAGGGTTGTGGGTTCGATTCCCATGAGGGACCAGTACAAAAAAATAAAAACAAAACCTGCACTCACTACTGTAAGTCACTCTGGATAAGAGTGTCTGGTAAATGTATAAAATGTAAATGTAAAAATGGAATGTGCCCGAGAAAGTGTTAGCACAACTAAGAATGCTGAGCGGGTTCAAAACTCTTTAGGAGCTGTGACCCTCCCTGAAACTTTTGGAATACTCTCGTCATCTCGTGACACATTAATCATGTGGCTAGTGACAACAAATAAATCAATACAAGTCACCCACTAGGAGTTTCCATGATTCGCCCAAAGAGCATCATTTTTTGCACTGCTAGATTTTGCACTGCACATTTGGAACAATATAATCAATAGATTAACTAAATCACCTATAAGAACAGCAACTGGTAAATAATGCTCTCTCAAAGCCTTTCCAAGGTAACTCCAAGAAACCACTTTTGATTGAATTACGAACTGTATGGGGCTATAAACAAACAAGAAACCGCACACCCAGAGGCAGCATTACTGGTGGGCGGAGACTTGAGGCGAGACTTAAAACCGAGGTAATGATGAGGTGAGACTTAAAACCGTTCTACCTCACTTTTACCAACACGTCTTCTGCGCCAATAGGGGCGCTAAAACGCTAGACCATTTTTATTCTACCCGCAGAAACACAGAAGGCCCTCCCTCGATCTCCCTTAAATCAGACCATGACTCTATCCTCCTGGTTCCTGCTTACAAACAAAAGCTCAAACAGGAAGTACCAGTGACATATGGACGTACGGACGTGGTCTGATGAAGCAGACGCGAGGCTACAAGACTGTTTTGCTAGTACAAGCCTGGAATATGTTCTGGGATTCATCTGATAGCATTGAGGAGTTTACACATCAGTCACGGACTTCATCAATACATTTAAGCACTAGGCTAAAGGCTAGAGCTAACGTTTACAAGGAACGGGACACAGACATGGACACATAAAAGCCAACTATGAACTCCGAGACATAAAAAATAAAAAAGGACATAGGAAGTGGAATCCCATTTACACCGGCTCCGATGCTTGTTGTATGTGGCAGGGCTTGCAGACGATAAACAGACTAAAATGGGAAACCCACCCGTGAGTGACGAAGAACTTCCAAATGAGCTAAATGTCTTTTATACTCACTTAGAGGAAAACAACACAGTCTTGTATGAAAGCCCCTGTTGTTCCAGATGACTGTGTAATTTCGCTCTGTGGCCGATGTAGGTCAAATTTTTTAACAGGTTAACACTCGTAAGGCAGCCGGGCCAGACGGAATACCAGGGCGCGTTCTCAGAGCATGCACAGACCAGTTGGCAAGTGTCCTCACAGACATTTTCAATCCTCCTTGTCCCAGTCTATAATCCAAACATGTTTCAGGCTGACCACCATTGTCCCTGTTCCCAAGAACTCAAAGGTAACCTGCCTCAATGACTACCGCCCTGTAGCACTCTCATCTGTAATTATAAAGTGTTTTGAAAGGCTGGTCATGACACCATCATCCCAGACACCCTGGACCCACTCCAAGTCTCTTACCGCCCCAACAAAGCCACAGATGTCACAATCTCAATTGCATTTCACACTGCCCTCTCCCACCTGGACAAGAGGCAAAATAACTGTGAGAATGCTGTTCATAGACTACAGTTCAGCCTTCAACACCATAGTCGCCTCCAAGCTCGGGACCCTGGGACTGAACACCTCCCTCTACAACTGGATCCTGGACTTCCAGAAGGGCCGGCCGCAGGTGGTGAGGCAACAACACCACTGCCACGCTGACCCTCAACAGAGAGACCCCACAGGTGTCTGTGCTTAGTCCCGTCCTGTACTTGTTCACCCACAATCACGTGGCCACGCACAACTCCAACACCATCATCAATTTTGCTGTCGTCACAGAGGTGGTAGGTCTGATCACCGACAGCAATGAGACAGCCTACAGGGAGGAGGTCAGAGACTTGGCAGTGTGGTGCCAGGACAACAGCCTCTTCCTCAACATCAGTAAGACCAAGGAGCTGATTGTGGATTACAGGAGAAAGAGGGGAGAGCACTCCACCATCCACATCAACAGGGCTGTAGTGTAGCGGGTCAAGAGCTTCAAGTTCCTTGGCGTCCATATCACTAAGGGCTTAACATGGTCCACACACACCAAAACAGTCGTGAAGATGACATGAGAAGATGCTCTCAGGAGGCTGAAAAGACATGTCATGGGCCCTTGAATCCTCAAAGTTCTACAGCTGCACCATCGATAGCATCCTGATTGGCTGCATCACCACTTGGTATGTTAAATGCACCGCCTGCGACCATAAAGCACTACAGAGGGTGTTTAACTCTGCATCATTGGGAAGGGCTCGTAAGCAAGCATTTCACTGTAAAGTCTACACCCATTGTATTCGGCTCATGCGACAAATAATAATTGATTAGAAAAAAGCCTCTGAACTTACATGGCTAACCACCAGTCCACACTAGCTGAAGGCGAGACATACAGACACTCCCCAGAGTGAATGTGACCCCATACCAGGGTTTCGGTCAGCCAGTAATTGTCGGCTCAACTTTTGGCCGATCTTTTTTTTCTCTTTTTAAGATGATGAATGAAATTGTCAACAGCCACCGGGAAAAGGACAAAAAATCCCTTTGCGAAATACTGTTTTTTTTTTGCCTATTAATTGATGGAAATACCAGTCGATGGAAATACATTACGCTGTTAAATTGAATTGGCCTTAGATTAAGTTGGCACGCAAGTGTATGTTCTTTATGTATCTTATTCATCACATGCGCCCAGCATGCAGCTTCGGCTCCTCAAACAGCTCTTTCGTTGCTGATGGAGTGAAACATGCTTTTATAAACCCAATCATTGCGGAACAATTCTAAATTGCATTGCATCTTTAGATCTTCCCTCTTTCTAAATTTCGAATGGATATTTTCATCTTGGTCACATGGAACCGCTCGCATGTGCGGTGCGCTTTTGACAAAAGTTTATGTGCTAATTGCATCGTGGAATGAACATTTTCTCGTAGCCTACGTACACTACCTTGTGCGCATTGCTGCGCTTACAATGTGAATAAATAATATTTTATCAACATTTAAAGCTAAACATTCTAATCTGTTGCATCAGCCTCATTGCCTTTTAAAGTTGTTTTATGTAGCCCAGGCCTACTGGTGGTATGAATTTGGAATCTGTCGTCCCACAGTGTTAGGAATAGGCGGTTTCTTTATCTACAAGGTGACCAATAGAATATGTACATTTTTCTACTTTGGGGTGTAGTAGATTGACATAGGCTAGTGATTTTGCTATTTGTTACTTGTCTTGTTGCCTGAGGGAAAGTAAATGTGGACAGTTATGCCTCATTTACATCGTAACGTGTTTCATTATGCCATACGTCATCTTCATGCAATCTTGTTCAGTTCCTGGACGGAGAGTTTAAGAAGGTTTTCACAATGCAAGATACGATTGTGGAGAGCCTAGTGCCTTGTCAGGGATCGCATTTATTTTGTGAGATTGTCAAATATTACCTTTTTATTCAAGACAGGTGGAACCATATTGATTCAGTTGATAATAAAACAGTTTTCATGAACTTGTTTATATAGCTTTATAGCAAGTCAAGATAGCTTACAGAGCAGCTAGCTAGCTAAAATCTAGGCTATACTGTAGCTAGCGACCTCCACCTAATAATTATCATTAAAAAAACAAACGTCATTACCATCACAAACTAAAACGGGAGGCAACAGTCATTAAGTATAATTGGCATAACAGTAAATGTGTATTGTTTAACATACTATTAAAATAGTGCTCACTTATAGGAATGTGTAATTGTTTACAAGTTGCTAGCTATCCCATAAATCCATCGTCCAAAACCAAACATTTGCATCTTCTTCAGTGGTTTGGCAACTTCCTGTTCTTCGACCGTAAGGGGGCGTTGTGGACGGACTCCATTCAAATGAATTACCTCCGTGGCAACGTAATGGACCTACTTATGGTTAATATGAATGGGGCATTATTATAAAATCTTCAAAGTACACATCGGAATTCGGTAAGAAGGACCCATGTTGTTGAGTCCTCGACTTGCATGGTCTGTTAAAATGAACTACCATTTTCTAAATGTGATTTGTCATTCTGAGCACTGTGGTTGGATGCCCGAATCGGGTTATGCACCCAATGCGTATGGGTCCGGTTAATTTCTGGTAAATCAAAATGTTACCGGTCAAATGTGCGGCGGCACATTTTCTTAATGGAAATACTGACCCATGCAATGTTTTTGTAAGCCTCCTCGGGAGCATCGGGCTATTCTTACTACTGGCCTGAAACTAGGCCCCGTAACTCCAAACGACCGAGATGTGTGTTCCTGGGCCCCGACGAGGCTATTTGCAGAGGTGTTTACAGATCATGCGCTTGTTTGTGATGCATGCCTTTCCACCACAAACCAGAGCCTTTCTCTTCACATCACAGTAGTTCCTCTGCTGCTGGTACAAGTCTTAGCAGCCTCTCAAGTCAAACCACAGTGTAGTGTGACTTTTCGATTTAAGTGCTGATAATTTCATAGCTTTGAAAATAAAATCGGTTTGTGTTTTTTTTCCCATATTGCAACAATGGGTAGCATAGACAACCCCCTTCCTGAGTAGCTACAGTGTATGCGCACATTTTGTTCCATAACAATATTTGCAGGCCTGGAGACCAGAGTTGGCTACCCCTGACATTTTGATTATTTACTTTGTTTATGGTTTAGGCTGGGTTAGTATTATTTATTACTAGTCGAAAGGCCATGAGGCCAAAGAGTTGATTACACAGACTTGTTTACTTGTCTGCCTCAGAGAAAGTTAAAACCGGCCATGCCTGTCCAGCCTGCCTTAAAGCTCAAGGTGAAGGCCACTGATTTTGTACATTCTGTACTACCTGCGTCTGATAAGAGGCTTGGCGGCTGCTTTAGTCTTATGGGATGTTTACGAGACGTCTTATGAGAGCAGACAATGACAAGTACAGCCACAGCATGTCATGTTATAATGTACTATTCTTCAGGCCCTGATTAGACATGACTTGGGAAAATAGGGCAAGCTGTTCCAGCCAAGGACTGCAGTGAGGTCAACCATGAATAAAACAGAGGGGGCGGGCATTGACAGAGGCAGAGCTAACACTTAACTTCAGCAGGTTGTTATTGTAAAAGTCAATTTGTTCTATATGACATCGCCTGCCTCAATGAAGGTTGAGGTTGCTGAGATTAGATGCAGTGCAGATGGCACACTGCTACTTCTCAAACACATAACTGTATCACTTTGCCTTTGGCATAGGCAGGAGTAAAGAGGTGTTGTTACTGAGGTGCTGTTATTTGGTGCTATTTGTGGAACAGCACTTAGATTAACACTAAGGTAGGACTGTCCTAGTGCCAGTGACGCAACAAGCTGGCAAATTGAACACAACCAAAGAAAGACATCAATCTAATGCAAACTGGGCACTTTTATTACTTGGGCGCTTGGTTCCCATTAGCCATCCACTTTCATTAAGTGTATTAAAATCATAAATGTCCAAGTAGAGTAGCAACGGGAGGTATGTGGGTTGACTTTATGACATGGCAGTGCACCAGTTAGTGTTATTGTAACGGTGGTTGCATCCCAAATGGCACCTTATTCCCTGTATAGTGTGCTACTTTTGACCAGGATCCATAGGGCCCTGGTCAAAAGTAGTGCACTATGTAGGGAATAGGGTGCCATTTGGGACAGAACTGGTACCTCTAGATGAAATACCCTGGGCCCTTTTAACTACTTATTGATCCTGGTCCTATGTTGAAACACTGAATCAATGGTTTTATGGAAATAGTATCTCCGCCAACATTTTATCAAGTTAGTAGCTGCCAACAGACACAAGGCTGGTGAATGAGACTAGGCAAATCGTAAATATCCCAAACCTTGCCCCAAACCTCTAAAAAACCGACAAATCTAAACCCGAACCTGAATGCTCAATCAGTCAAGTGCTCCTGCTTTTCATGTCTCTTTCATGAATCCTGTGGCATGGTCATTCATCTCTCTCTCTTTCTTTTTCCTCCTATCCCCTCTCTGCAGTTCTTTGTTAGTGGGCTCCAGGTTCCACTGCTCCAGGCACCAGGCTCCGGGGCCTCTGTGGTGCTCCTGATGCCCCTCACCCACACTTGAAGATCCCGGGTGGGCGAGGGACTGGCAGGGATCACTCTCTCGGCCTGTTACTACACAAGGTGAGAACACCAGAGGCAACTTCATTGCAGCCACTGATCAACAAATCACATCAACCCGTAAATACTCCTTAAGTGATCATGATGAACGAGTCTGAGCCTCACCTTGCTCAAATGGATCCCCTGAAAAGCTGAATATCATTGAATGATTTATGCTCTTCATGCTGAGACAACACAGGAATCCTACATGCACTTCCTATTTTGCCCTGATCACCCCATATCAGCATGTATAATGTACACAGTGAACTGTATACACAGTGTACTGTCAAAGTAATAACCTGATAAAAAGGTGTCTTATGTACAATTATGGTACATGAATATGCTGCTGATCTGTAGCCCCGCAGACAATATTGAAACCATATATGGTTTGAACAGAGGCAGTCAAAATAACTGAGATAGGTTATCAACCATAGACTCTGTACATGGTGATCTAGAAAGTGTGCGTTGTCAAAGAGTTAATATCAAGTCAAATAAAATGTTATTTGTCACATACGCCAAATACAAAAGGTGTAGACGTAAATAAGCATTTCACTAAAGGAGCCCTTTCCCAACAATGCAGAGTAAAAAGTACAATAAAAAAAAATAGTAACACAATAAAATAACAATAATGAGACTATACAAGGACTACTGGTACAGAGTCAATGTGTAGGTAATTGAGGTAATACAGTGCATTCGGAAAGTATTGAGACCCCTTGACTTTTTCCACATTTTGTTAGGTTACAGCCTTCTTCTAAAATCAATCTACACACAATACTCCATAATGACAAAGCAAAAACTGTTCTTCTGAAAAATGTAAATATCACATTTATATAAGTATTCAGACCCTTTACTCAGTAATTTGTTGAAGCGCCTTTGGCAGCGATTACGGCCTCAAGTCTTCTTAGCTATGATGCTACAAGCTTGGCAGACCCGTATTTGGGGAGTTTCTACCATTCTTCTCTGCAGATCCCCTCAAGCTCAGTCAGGTTGGATGGGAGTGTCGCTGCACAGTTATTTTCAGGTCTCTTCAGAGATGTTGGATTGGGTTCAAGTCTGGGCTCTGATAATTGTCCCGAAGCTACTCCTGTGTTGTCTTGTCTGTGCTTAGGGTTGTTATCCTGATAGTAGGTGAACCTTCACCCCAGTCTGAGGTCTTGAGTGCTCTGGGCCAGGTTTTCATCAAGGATATCTCTGTACTTTGCTCTGTTCATATTTCCCTGGATCCAGACTAGTCTCCCAGTCTCTGCAGCAGAAAAACATTGTGACAGCATGATGTTGCCACCACCATGCTTCACCATAGCGATGGTGCCAGATTTCCTCCAGCAGATGTGACGCTTGGCATTCAGGCCAAAGTGTTCAATCTTGGTTTCATCAGACCAGAGAATCTTGTTTCTCATGGTCTGGGAGTCTAAGCAGGCTGTCATGTGACTTTTACTGAAGAATGGCTTCTGTCTGGCCATTCTACCTTAAAGGCCTGATTGGTAGTGCTGCAAAGATGGTTGTCCTTCTGTAAGGTTATCCCATCTCCACAGAGGAACTCTGGAGCTTTGTCAGTGTGTCCATCGGGTTCTTGGCCACATCCCTGACCAAGGCCCTTCTCCCCCGATTGCTCAGTTTGTCTGGGCGGCCAGCAATAAGAAGAGTCTTGGTGGTTCCAAACATCTTCCATTTAAGAATGATGGAGGCAACTGTGTTCTTGGGGACCTTCAATGCTGCAGAAATGTTTTGGTACCCTTCCCCAGATCTGTGCCTCTACACAATCCTGTATCGGAGCTCTACGGACACGCACTGTCAATTATGGGACCTTGTATAGACAGGTGTGTGCTTTTACAAATCATGTCCAATCAATTAAATTTACCACAGATGGACTCCAAGTTGTAGAAACATCTCAAAGGTGATAAATGGAAACAGGATGCACCTGAGCTCAATTTTGAGTTTCATAACAAAGGCTCTGAATACTTATGTAAATAAGGTATTTCTGTTTGTTTTTTAATAAATATGCTAAAATAAAAAAGGTTTTCACTTTGTCATTATTGGGTATTGTGTATAGATTGACGAGGAAAATGTTTTATTGTATCCATTTTAGAATAAGGCTGTAAGGTAACAAAATGTGGAAAAAGTCAAGGGTTCTGAATACTTTTCCGAATGCCTTGTATGTACATGTAGGTAGGGGTAAAAGTGACTAGGCAATCAGGATAGATAATAAACAGAGTAGCAGCAGCATATGTGAAGAGTGATAGTGTGTCCCACCTGTGATTTGATTAACTGTTCAGCAGTCTTATGGCTTGTGGGTAGAAGTTGTTCAGGAGCCTTTTGGTCCCAGACTTGGCGAGCCGGTACCAATTGCCATGTGGTAGCAGAAAGAACAGTCTGACTTTGGTGGCTGTGACAATTTATTTGGGGCCTTCCTCTGATAGCCTGGTATAGAGGTCCTAGATGGTAGGGAGCTCGGCCCAATGATGTACTGGACCATACGCACTACCCTCTGTAGAGCCTTACGGTCGGTCAGATGCCAAGTAGTTGCCATACCAAGTTGTGATGCAGCCAGTAAAGGTGCTCTCAATGGTGCAGCTTTAGAACGTTTTGAGGATCTGAGGGCTCATGACAAATCTTTTCAGTCTCCTGAGGGGGAAGAGGTGTTGTAGTGCCCTCTTCACGACTGTGTTGGTTTGTTTGGACCATGATATGTCCTTAGTGATTTGGACACTGAGGAACTTGAAGCTCTCTACCACAATATCCTTTGGGTTCCTAATAACCATCTGTGCTACCGTGGATGTTGAACACACACATTTATTATTTTTTACTTTTACCCAATTTCGTGGTATCCAATTGGTAGTTAGTCATGTCTCATCGCTGCAACTCCCGTACGGATTCGGGAGAGGCGACGGTCGAGAGCCGTGTGTCTTCCGAAACACAACCCAGCCAAGCCACACTGCTTCTTGACACTGCCCGCTTATCCCCGAAGCCAGCCACACCAAAGTGTCGGAGGAAACACCGTACACCTGAAGTGTCAGCGTGCATTGCGCCCGGCCCACCACAGGAGTCACTAGAGCGCAATGGGACAAGAACATCCCTGCTGGCCAAACCCTCCCTTAACCCGGATGACGCTGGGCCAATTGTGCCCCGCCCCATGGGTCTCCCGGTCGAGGGCCGGCTGCGACAGAGCCTGGACACAAACCAGGATCTCTAGTGGCACTGCGCCACTCGGGAGGCCCCAAGCACACACATTTGAGTCTCTTTGCAACTGTATTCGCACCTGAATCTGCTCTACCCTCCTTCTCTTTGCAAACACTTGCACGCACACAGGTGTGTCCTTGCCCCAGACATGTGACTGTCTCAGAGTGGGCTAAGAGGGTTAGGCTTAAACAGATCAGTCACACCTGTGATATCAACATCCTTGCCTCACTTATGAAAGAAAGAGCCCTTTCATTGACAGCAGAAGGCTCGCAGCTCTGCTGTTACCCTCTGTTTTTTTAGGTACCACCAATGAGAAGAGAGGTGGAGGGTCAACATTAAACACATTTAATAACAAAAACAGAGGTGGGGTCGTATTGGATACTGTGTCCAGTTCAATTTCTGAATTGACTGATGTTGAAATTAGTTTTACTCAGTGATTTCTATATATACACTAGTATAGTTTTGAGATTATGGGAAAATGATTAGACCAAAGGCGAGGACACAACAGCTCACCTGACATGAATGAATCCAAACATTCTGCTTGATTTTATGTGAATTTGACATTTACTGTACTTTTCGCAGCAACGAAATCTGAAAATACTCTGGATACATTCAGGAACATTATAAGAATATTCCTGGAAAATGTGTGGTAGGTGAAACATAAGACAAAAACATGACAAGGGTTTGAGTGAGAGGACTAACTGGTGTCTCCAATGGAATTAAAATGATGAAAAGGGTGTTGCAAATACTAGACATTTCTGCTGTACTGTATTATTAGTAATCACCTTCAGTCCCACATTGTGGATGTGTTAAGTGCCAGGTCTCTCTCCATTCGGAGACGTTAGAATCAAGCCTATCTGCCGGTCAGTACTCCATCACGTCTTGCAAGTCTCCAAGTGCCGTTACCAGAGATGCATCTATGAACACACTCACAGTCACTGTTCAATTACCGATGGCAGTTAGGATAGGTGATATCTGACAAACATGTTGAACAGGTCAGACTAGACCTACCTAATTCTGATCTCCCCATCGACGACCGTTGGTGAGCAGGAGGTAAGGTCTTTGCCAGGGCCCCATTGATGGGCATGGCAGCATAGATCGGCTCCTGGCCCCTCATCAAAGCAACTGGTCACTCACACGAACACACAAACACAAAGCACTGGTCCCCTCATCAAAGCAACTGGTCAGTCACACGAACACACAAACACAAAGCACTGATTACATTATCAAAATGGTGGTTATGATTAGTATGGTGGAACCAACCTGATCGCTGCATTCACCTTCCTTTCTATTTCACTTCAGATATCATGATATGTGAAATAGAAGGGTAAAACACAGCAATCAGGCTGATTCCACCAGCCTAGGTTATGAAGGTGAATTGGGACAGATGTCACTAACCTGATTCAAGTGGCCTCCCTGTTTCATTTATAGGAAGGCTCACAGCGAGGCCATGTCTGTGTAATGCTGAGGGTCCCCTTGTTGGTCCTCTCGATGTTGCATGCTCGGCTGCAAACTGGTCATCTTTTGAACAACTGCAGCAAGCAATCCTCATAAACCAATGTACTTCCTCATCTTATTAGGTGGTGTTGACTCGGAGGGCCTGTGACAAGTTGATACAATAGACAGCCAAGTGGTCAATTGCATTTTGTTATAAAGAAAGGACATTTTTTGAAATTGCACTTCACAACCAAAATGACAATACACAAACATGTATGCGCTACGACCTAAGTTGTAATGAGGTAGCTAGTTATCTAGCCAGCGAACCTACGCTAATGTTAGCAAAACAAAAACCGTAAGCTAGCCTGCCTCACTAGCTAACGTTAGCTAGCCTGCCTCGCTTTATCAAAAGATAAACTGACACTAATAATAACTACTTACACGTCACCATGAACACATTACAAACATCTACATGTTGATTATATGTTTTTTATTGGCAGAGTAATCTAATAGCTGGTTGAGAGAATGCCAAAAGTGTACAAAGCTGTCAAGGCAAAGTTGGCTACATTGAGGAATCTAAAATATATTTAGATTTTTTTTAAATGTTACATTTAGACAATGATTTAGTTTCTTTCCCAGTTTATAACCAACATGACTCAGCTAATTATTAGAATCAGGTGTGCTAGATTAGGGTTGGAGGCAACCTACAGGACGCTCTCCAGGAACAGGGGTGGGAAGCCCTGCTTAAACTATACTGAAAAAAATATAAATGCAACATGGACAATGTCATCAATTTTTACTGAGATACAGTTTGTATAAGGAAATCAGTCAATTGAAATAAATGTATTAGGCCCTAATCTATGGATTTCACATGATTGGGCAGGGGTGCAGCCATGTGTGTGGCATAGGCATAGGCTTTATTACAGACAGAAATACTTCTCAGTTTCATCAGCTGTCCGGGTGGCTTGTCTCAGACAACCTCGCAGGTGAAGAAGCACGATGTGGAGGTCCTGGGCTGGCGTGTTTACACGTGGTCTACGGTTGTGAGGCCGGTTGGACATACAGCCAAATTCTCTAAAATGAAATGGGCGACTTATGGTGGAGAAATTAACATTCAATCCTCTGACAACAGCTCTGGTAGACATTCCTAGAGAGACATTTCTTCTCATTTCTCTTCCTGGCAAAAATGTACATTTTATATGACTGGAGACCTTATCAGAATCCTTTTAAGACAACAAAAAATACAGGGAAGGATATATAGCCTGCCACTGACAGTCTGCTGCTGACAGCTCTGTGGGTTCATTGTGTGAATGAATGTTTGAATAGTTCTGCCTTTTTTGTTTGTTCTTTTTTTTGCCATGCATCATTGTGACAATGTATCAATTTAGCCAATGGGATCACATCACACCAGAGCGAATAATTTTCAGTATAGCCTAGGCTACTTGCTTAAGAGCAAGAGAGAGGGCGAAGGGATAGGGTAGTTGCCAGCGGAGATGTGTGAATAACAAGAAGGGAACGGTGAAATATCCGCCGGAGTTTAGGTTACCCATATCAATAAGTGGTGTCACTTTTATCTGTAAAGGTCCCTCAGTCGAGTAATGAATTTCAAGCACCGATTCAACCACAAAGACGAGAGGTTTTTGGCAAATAAATAAATATTTTTATCCTGAATACAAAACATTATGTTGTTTGGAGCAAATCAAACACATCACTGAGTACCACTTCATATTTTCAAGCATAGTGGTGGCTGCATCGCATGGGTATGCTTGTCAACTACAAGGATTATGGAGTTTAATTTTTATTTTTTTATAAAAAGAAACCAAATAGAGCTTAGCACAGGCAAAATCCTAGAGGAAAACCTGGTTCAGTCTGCTTTCCAACAGACCCTGGGAGACAAATCACCTTTCAGCAGGACAATATGCTAAAACTCAAGGCCAACTATACACAGGAGTTCCTTACCAAGACAACATTGAACATTGAGTGACCTAATTAAAGTTTTGATGTTAAATCGACTTAAATCTATGGCAGAACTTTCAAATGGATTTCGAGTAATGATCAACAACTGACTTGACAGAGCTTGAAGAGTTTAAAAAAATAATACATGGGCAAATATTGTACAATCCAGGTGTGCAAAGCTCTTAGAGACTTACCCCCAAAATACTCGCAGCTGTAATCGCTGCCAAAGGTGATTCTAACATGTATTGACTACAATATATCTAATCAGGATGTGTTTTATTTTTCATTCATCTTTAAGTGTTAGAATTTCTTTTAGAGTATTTTGTGTAGATCGTCAATAAAAAAATACAATTAAATCCATTATAATCCCAATTTGTAACACAACAAAATGTGGGAACAGTCAATGGGTGTGAATACATTCAGAAGGTATTGTATATCACAGCTGTCTCTCTCTTCACCTTAAAACTGCATTGTTGTAAGCTTTTCACGGTAAAAGCCTGTTGGTATTTGACGCATGTGACAAATACGATTTGATTTGAACTTTCCCCCACATGATAGGTCACATTGGTTTAGCATGCTCCAATAATGTAGACTAGTTTTTGATATCCTACAGAAAGGATTTAAAGCTAAGGCAAGGTTTTGGGGGAAATGAGAATGATTTGCTTATGTGTCTGAGTGCGATGCGCTGCAGGTGGCTTTGGTTGATGGGTCCTTTTAAAGTGTGTGTGTGTATCAGTTTGTTAATTCTCTCTATGTCCATTCAGAAAGTTTCCTAAAATAGCCCTAGCCTGTCTGGACTCCGACCTTGCGGTGGTCCAGAGAAACTGCACTACGGCAGTGATGCTGGGGTAATAATTACATTGTTAGATAGGCCTACAGTGGATTGAAGCATGTTGCATATAATTACCGTTGGAGTGCATAATTGCCATGGTGTTTATGCCAACATCCAATGCAACGGTGCCCCCCCACCCCAGCACAATATAGTCTACAGTTACCAGCAGTAGGCTTACCATGTAAGAAGATACGATTATTTTGAACCTAAAAGACAATCTAATCAAAATTGAGTAGACCCTCTCACAGTTGATGCTTAAGGGTATTATAATAGCCTGCAGATGAACAATATATTTCAATGCTATTTTCTAAGACGCAGCTGTCACGACATGTCAGTCAGACGTTCAATGATAGGCGACAGTACGCATTCATCTCATTATTGTCTCTTTTCACCCACGATAGACATAATTGTAATCCAAACCCAACCTCGTTGTGATGCACTGAGGTTCCAAACTCAGTTATAGACCAGACTGATTTTATGACCAACATGATCCTATTTACACTGTAGTAAATTCTGGCACAAAATCAATGTTTCTGACTCATATCGATGCCACATGGGCCGTTTTCAAAGGGATTTATTTTTTGTGTCAGTCAGTCTTTAAATAGATGCAATTTTGTTCTTGAAACATTTAATTGAAATACTGTAGAATTCCATTCATTCCTATGGAAGACTGCTCCTACTGGGGAATACCAATAGGGCTGACTGGTGGCTTTTAAGTCTCTCATTGGCCAATACATAGCATCAGCAATCCAGGGTTTATATACTGTACTTAATTGGTTTTATCTCAAATATTCCATGGGAAACTCATGGGATTGAATACAGTCAATAGAAAAAAAATCTGCATTCTTTTTAAGGTTTAGAGAATTTAGACCTCACATAATACTCTAATCCCCATTCCCACTCTTTTGAAAAACGCCAAGGCCACTGTTCTCTTAAATGAGCTAGGAGTCAGAGTGCTGTGTGAACAGTTTGTATGACGCAAGCACACAAATTATCTTCAGGAAATGTACCTTTTCGTCTGTCCTCCCTTCCTCTCCACTAAAGGACGAGAGGCTTACGGTGACGCGGGCAGCTCCTGTCAATGGGACACCAGCCATCCTGCACTTCCACTACCAACTGAGCGAGTGCCGCACGGCCTGCTGGGAAACAGCCCTCTCCTCGGACAGCCTCTTTCTGGAGATCCCCGCTGGGGCACTGGCGGAGGGCAGCAAAGAGGGGTAAGCATAGGCACACACACACTCAGACGGACAGACAGGCAGGGTGTTACACACAGCTCTGAGACACATACCCTTTGCTAAGACCTACCAGCTTGCCTGCAGACACCCATTACAGAAATGTTGGATGGCCTGTTAGGTTACTAATTTCACATGCAAGTTATACTCTGACAACATTTATAGTATAAGGACAATGGAGTGTGCACATGCTAACATAAAGGACGAGGTGGGTAGCTAGCTAAGTGTGTCATTGTAGCAAAGTATTTATCAACAAAAAATCTGATCTAATTTTCGTTCTATTATCTATTACCATGATTGATTTTGGCCCAATAGGCCTGTCACATTACCTCTTTCAATGAGCTTTCAGTTTTGATAGGATTATTTTATCTAAAAATCCGTTAGGCCTACCTACAAAAAGAAAACTACACATCCCTGCACAGCCTGGTAAGAGTGGCACAAAGGGTGTTAAGCGTCTCCAGTGACTCTGCAAGCGCTGACAGGGTATTCTCCTCTGCTGGCCTGCTCTCCAGGGACCAGACTCTGGCCAAACTCATGTTTCTAAAAATGAATTCAAAAGGCACATAAGACTGAGTCTAATAAGGCATTTTTTTTCAATTTGAATTGAATTCTAAGTAAGTCACAGTTTATGTGCAATTTATAATCTATAATTATTTAATACAACTTCATGTTTAAATTCTGAGCGCTTAATGTCCCTGCCAACCCAGTGTCACACATTCAAATGATTCACTATTTATTTATTTGAAGGCTATAGCGTTGAAATAATGTAAATAATATAGCCTAAATAATAAATTAATCGTTCCTTCTTAGGCTACCTGTCTGGCTCCTGACCTATTTAGAGTGTTTATATGTTGTTTAATACTGTATGACATGTAGCCTACTTGAAATTATAAGCTCCTTTTACAGTCACTTTTTCCTGTTATTTATTGAAATACTTTTCATTCAAGTCATATTTTATTTAACTCGGCAAGTCAGTTAAGAACAAATTCTTATTTACAATGATGGCCAAACCCGAACGACGCTGGGCCAATTGTGCGCCGCCCGACTGGATTCCCAATCACGGCCAGATGTGATACAGCCTCTGTAGACTGTAGTGACTCCTCTTGCACTGAGATGCAGTGCCTTAGACTGCTGCGCCACTCGGGAGATTTGGTTTCAATACTTCAAAACCAAATGGTAGGTCCAGGCAGTCAAAAAAAAATGTGTGTTGGTTAAATTGTGTTTTGAATGAATGGAGTGAATTTGGAGCAGCAGTTTAATTTACCTTTGAGCTAGGAGCGGTTTTTAGCGGAGCAGTTGGAAAGGACGTGGAGCGCCGGAGTGGTGTGCAAGCCACCGTTCCATGAGCAATACGTGGGATTTCCCGACCACTCAATTCCACTCGCATACTCTGATCTGGACCAGAGGGACACCTTTGTGAGAATTTTGTTAATTGACTACAGTTCAGCATTCAACACTATTGTTCCCTCCAAGCTCGGCACCAAGCTCAGAGCCCTGGGTCTGGACACCACCGTCTGCAACTGTATCCTGGACTTCCTGACGAGCAGACCATAGGCTGTGAGGATTGGCAACAACACTTCTACCACACTGGCTCTTAACAAAGGGGCCCCCCAGGGGTGTGTCCTCAGCCCTCTGCTGTACTCCCTGTTCACCCACAACTGCGTGGCTTTGCACAAACTCAATGGTTGTAGGACTGAACCTACAACGACGAGTGAACCTAAAAGGGAGGAGGTAAGTGAACTGGTATTGCGGTTCCAGTCCCTCAACGTCAGCAAAATAAAATATTTGATTGTTGACTTGCTCCGATCCACATGAATGGGACTTCTGATAGAGTCAATTGTTTTAAGTTCCTCGGCGTCCACATCACCAAGGACTTGACATGGACCAACAACATCACCAGTAGTCAAGAGGTGCAACAGCGCCTCTACTTCCTAATGCTCCTGAAGATATTCTGTGGAAGAAATCTAACTTACAGCATTTTGCCATGGTGCGGAGAGTAAAATGTGCAGTTTATAACGCTATTCTACACATTTTGTCACGAGGGGCACATGCCCTGTTTGCTTGTTCGGTAATCCAGCCCTGCATGCAGGTCCCTTACATATGACTAATAAAACTTGAACAAAATGCCTTTCAGGGAGGCTATTCTCTCTCTCTCTCTCTCTAGTCCAGTGTTGTTTCCCAACTCTGGTCTTCGAGTACCCCTAACGGCACACATTTTTGCTGTAGTCCCGAACAAAAAACACCTGACTCATTCAACTTGTCAAGGGCTTGATCAATATTTGAAAAGTAGAATCAGCTATGTTTCTTCTTGTCAACAGGGCCACTACAAAAATATGTACTGTTCGGGGTACTCGAGGACTGGGGTTGGGGAACACTGCTCTATAGTCCTTTCCTTTTATGAATAGAAATGAGCCATTTACGTGGCGTCGTCATGTAATATGTCATCAGTGTCATGTCAATATCCTCTTGGCACGGCATTGGCGCGGTGCCAGCACAGTCTCAGCGTCTTCTCCAACACTGCAGAGCTAATTCTAAGGGCCACTGCAGCTGCCACTGCATTATTATGTAAGTCACTCTCTTATGTAAAAACAGTGCATCATCTCATTCTCTCCCCCTTCTCTTTCTCCCCAGGCTCACCAGCCTGCTGGAGTTTGCTGAGGAGAAGCTGAAAGTCAACTACGTGTTCTTGTGGTTCGATAGAGCCAGAGAGGATCGATGTAAGCGCTCCACTATTTAGTGCTGGATTCAAAATAGGAGTGCAGCTAGAATTCTTATTTGAAACCAACAAAAATGCCACCCCGCCTCTGTTTTGGGGAAAAGCTCTGGATGGATGCAAGGACTGACCATCCATGATATCAAAATTATAGTTTTAAACATGTTGAGGCTATACACTGTTTGTTTACATTTGTTTACAAGATTAGAGTAAAACATCTTATATTTTGAGTTCTGATGAGGTATGACATTTGAACTAGGCTCATAGGGCATTTATACGTTATATTCTTAAAGAATCCATGGCTATATATCATTTATGTATAAGTCACAAATGGATGAAGCAACTGCCAATAATGGGCACATAATTGGTGGTTAGCATTGGCATGCTAATTCATTTCCATATAATGTACTTGGACTGTCCCAATTAGATGTTTAGACTATGATAAACATTGGAAAGCAAGGGTTTCAGTTCCTTTCCAACTGTAGAACATTTCCTTGGAGAAAAAAAACATTGAATGGATAATGACATTTGATTGAGCTATCCTTTTGTATATTAATAAGGTCCATGAAATCAAACGACCATAGCTTATAAGTACACTATACATAAAAAAGTATGTGGACACCCCTTCAAATGAACCACACCCGTTGCTGACCGGTGTATAAAATCGAGCACACAGCCATGCAATCTCCATAGATAAACATTGGCTGTAGAATGGCCTTACTGAACAGCTCAGTGATTTTCCACTTGGCACCGACATAGGATGCCACCTTGACAACAACAAGTCAGTTCGTCTAATTTCTGCCCTGCTAGAGCTACCCCGGTTAACTGTAAGTTCTGTTATTGTGAAGTTGAAACGTCTAGGAGCAACAACGGCTCAGCTGCGAAGTGGTAGGCCACACAAGCTCACAGAATGCCTAAAAATTGTCAGTCCTCGGTTGCAACACTCACTACTGAGTTCCAAACAGTCTCTGGAAACAACGTCAGCACAAGAACTGTTAGTCGGGAGCTTCATGAAATGGGGTTCCATGTCCGAGCAGCCGCACACAAGCCTAATAAGATCACCATGCGCAATGCCAAGGGTCTGCTGGAGTGGTGCAAAGCTCACCGCCATTGGACTCTGGAGCAGTGGAAACGTGTTCTCTAGAGTGATGAATCACGATTCACCATCTGGCAGTCCGACAAACGATTCTGGGTTTGGCGGATGCCAGGGGAACGCTACCCGCCCAAATGCCTAGTCCCAACTTTAAAGTTTGGTAGAGGAGGAACAATGGTCTGGGACTGTTTTTCATGGTTCGGGCTAAGCCCCGTAGTTCCAGTGTAGGGATATCTTAACGCTACAGCATACAATGACATTCCAGACGATTCTGTGCTTCCATTTTTATGGCAACAGTTTGTGGAAGGCCTTTTCCTGTTTCAGCATGACAATGCCCCTGTGTACAAAGTGAGGTCTGTCAGAAATGGTTTGTCAAGATCGGTGTGGAAGAACTTGACTGGCCTGCACAGAGCCCTGACCTCAACCCCATCGAACACCTTTGGGATGTATTGGAACGCCGACTGTGAGCCAGACCTAATCCCCCAAAATCAGTGCCCGACCTGACTACCGGTAATGCTCTTGTCCATACAGAAATGGTTTGTCGAGATCGGTGTGGAAGAACATGACTGGCCCTGACCTCAAACCCATCAAACACCTTTGAGGTAGAATGGAACACCGACTGTGATCCAGGCCTAACCAACATCAATTCACAACCTCACTAATGCTCTTGTGACTGAATGGAAGCAAGTCCTCGCAGCAATGTTCCACCATTTTTTAAATTTTACCTTTATTTAACCAGGCAGTTCAGTTAAGAACAAATTCTTATTTTCAATGACGGCCTAGGAACATTGGGTTAACTGCCTTGTTCAGGGGCAGAACAACAGATTTTTACCTTGTCAGCTCGGGGATTCGATCTTGCAACCTTTCAGTTACTAGTTCAATTCTCTAACCACTAGGCTACCTGCCACCCCGCCATCTAGTAGAAAGCTTTCCAAGAAAGTGGAGGCTCTTATAGCAGAAAAGTGGAGACCAACACCATATTGATGCCTATGAATTTGGAATAAGATGTTCGATGAGTATGTGTCCACATACTTTTGGTCATGTAGTGTATCTTGATTATAGAAGTGGCAGTGATGTTCTAGCAAAGTTAAGCTGAGAGAGTGCTTCTAATCTGGTACCCAAGACAGAACGGCCACAACACTGGTTAATCCTGTCCTGGTCCTGCTAGGTTCACTAACTTCTCTGCATGGTCTCTCTTTTTCTCTGAACAGTATCCATCATAAAGACTTTCCACTACATGGGCTTTGAGGTGGTGAAACCCGGCAACCCTCTGGTGCCGGCTCGGACAGACCTCATCTTCATGGTCTACTCTCTGGAAAACAGCAGCTCCGATGAGGAGTGAATGAAACACCGGACCACCCTGCCGCTCCCTAGCCCACCCATGACCCCCACAGAACCCCTCCCGCCAGCTGCCTTCATCCCTGTCCCCCATCCTCAAACTGTGTGCCCCCTCCCTAACCCCAAAGATACTCTTCCACCCAAACCTCTACCCTTCTCATTGATTGGGTTGTCACAATTTTGTAGACTCTATTATAAGAGGGATGTGCTGCTTGGGGATGCTAAGATCTCTGTGGTGATACATCTTCCCCTGATGAGCACAGCGGTGGAGCATGGAAGGGCGGAGCTTGGACCGAGTCATCACCCGATTGGTTTAGATATTACTAATCGCCCCACTCTATGCCAGGCTTTACATGCCTGCCCACAACAATCCAACAGGGTGACTTTTTGGCTGGAAGAAAAAGCATATCTATACTCTGACAGCTTGCACGGAATATCAAAGAGCCTGACTTGGGTCTTTTAATGTACAGTAGTTTCTATACAAAGCAGGGCTTGTTTAGTAGGGACAGTAATGTAATGGGTAGCATAAGGGAATTATCTTAAGGGGATATTTGCCTGGGTATGGTTGGGTCAACATGAATGAATGAATTGTTCTGCTTGTATTGTTTTCTATGATAGGGACAAGTATAACACTGATCTTTCCGTTACAATTGCATTCATTCTATAACATATTTTTTTTTTTCTCAAACTGTTGGGTATATTAAGTCTTCATTCCTACTTTTGCGTCACTAGCTATGATCTTTCAGCTTACGGTTTTCTTATTGTCTTACCAGATTATAGTTAGCGTGATATTGTTAGTCTCGTTTGATATTTGAAAGCTGAGCGAAGGTCGTTGTTTTGAATGTTGGGTCAGGGCAATCTCGTTCACAGCTCTCTGCAGCAATGACGTGCGTTCCCCTCACTTGAGGTCGCTCAGCTACGCAATGACCCTGTGAAACTAACACCTGAATTATTGATCCAGTAGAGGTACATCGAGAAGAGTGGAAGAGCATTAAACATAAATGTTGTAATCCATTCTCACTCGGCACATAAGTCACCACATAAATATGGCTAGACTTAGCCCTCATCATTTAGCATGGGCTGAGACAGCTCTTCCTGGTTTCAATCCCAGTTCAAATTCATATCTTTGTGTACAGTTCTATCAACCAGAGCCCTTTTGTACTAGTAGTACCACCCCCAACAACACCTCTGCTCAGTTGAAACTATTTTGAGAGGTTTGTGGTGGGGCCTTTTCCGCCTAAGAAAAGAGTGCAATGTTCTCTTTTACACTTCAGTCTTATTTCCCACATTCATCCCTAGCTACCCAAAGCAATGTGGCAAAAAGGAAACCAACCCATGAAGGGAAAAGTCACAACACAAGCACTTTAGGTAGCCACGTAAAATTGAGTGGAAGTGCATTAGGGTCCATTACGGAGATGTGGCCCAGCGCCTTCTATTTTGTTTTGCCGTGCAAACCAGACATAATTGCCAAAGAAATAGTTCCATGTTCAGCAGTAACAGTTAAAAAGTCCCGGTCAACAGTAATCCTATAGGATACTGGCTTAAATGTCTTTCTCACACTAACAAGATCCCCAAAACAGTGCTAGGGTGACCTGGTTTGTTCAGGAAAGCAGTATACAAATATATTCCCCTACCAATAGCATTTTGTCTCAGAGGAACATGGTAATAATAATATAATAATATATGCCATTTAGCAGACGCTTTTATCCAAAGCGACTTACAGTCATGTGTGCATACATTCTACGTATGGGTGGTCCCGGGAATCGGACCCACTACCCTGGCGTTACAAGCGCCATGCTCTACCAACTGAGCTACAGAAGGACCATCATGGTCAAGAGTGATGTGTGCTTAGGATCCTATGTGCAGGGGGCTTTCATTTTTGCATGTGTGTAGAGGTTGAATCTTCATAGATGGGTTAGATGACGTCACAAAAACTATACAGACTTCAAATGGGGCAGTTGTCCATGAGGAGTTGTGATTCTGATTGGCCAGATATCTACCAACAATGACAAGAATCTGCCATGTGGGGAATTGTAAATTACTAATTTTAGCTAGTTTCATCATGTTCTTGATACCATGTTTTGACTGTTTTGACTGATTTCATGTCAATGCTTATGGGAAAATGTTGCTAGCTTGTGACGAAAACAAGTCTATTCATCTTCAGAGTTATATTTTTATGTATCTTTCTTGTTTGATAGTTTCTTATAGCCTAGTTTAGTTGTTTTGTTTACAGTGGCATACAGAGAATCATTCAATGGCAATCCATACTTGTATACCTTTTAACTTTTTCTGTCCGGAAAAAAATAAAATAAAAATCTATCTTGCTTGTGTTTGTTTATCCATTGGGATGTGTGTGCATAGTTTCTGACAATTGAGAGAGAATGTGTAAGAATTTGTCTCTGGGTTTGATCCTGGGCTTTGGCACCAAAAAAAGGAATATAATAAACGGTAATAACCGACTCATGAGCACCATTATTTGACAGCCAGACAGAACCTGTACTGACAACGGTCCAACAAACCGGTTGTTTAATTTAGCATTTAATCTTCTGTAATTGGCAGTAATTAGGATGATGTAGTGGTGACGCTAAATAGGGTCGGTCATATCCCACCTACAAAACATAAGACAAAAAGTAAATTGTAGAATTCGAAAAAAGTGCACTGTTATTCCTGCACTGATGTTATACGTGTTGACTTCATAGAAGTCAATGTCATCCCCAGGGCTTTATTCCATTTCCTGTACCATTTAGACTTCAGTGGTCTGGCCCCGACAAAGACTTCTGTGAAGTCAAACCTTTGCTTCATTGCTGCAGTATGATATGATACAATGGGGAACAGCAATACACCATGTGGGGCTCTTCCCTTTATCTCAGATGTAGCACAAATACATTTTGGGTCTGCTGTCTGTCAGCCTACACTTGTGTGTGTGATTGTGAACTACCACCTCAACCTTATTTAGACAAGGCTTTATAAAACCTCAAAAAAAAGTATACAACAAAAGTAACCTAGTGCATGTGAGAGACAAAGATGTTGGGATTAATGGAATAGGTGAGTCAAATGCAGAGTTGTTTATCAGAATGAGTAGGCCAAAGGCTATAAAACGCTCTTCTCCGGCTGGGCTCTCAGCTCTCTTGCTGATTCAACCAATAATCTTCAGACTGTTTCCGGGAAACTGTCCCGACACTCCTGATGTTCTGCCAAGCCCACTTTGTCCCAAATTGGTTGATCTTTCCGTCTATTTCCGGTGTCAGGCCAGTAAAGGTGCTGTGCTACATGCCTTATGGTCCACTTCACCTAGGCATTTTCCACAGTCCAGTGTCAAGGCAGCGCAAAGGACATTTACATTTACATTACATTTAAGTCATTTAGCAGACGCTCTTATCCAGAGCGACTTACAAATTGGTGCATTCACCTTATGACATCCAGTGGGACAGTCACTTAACAATAGTGCATCTAAAACTTAGGGGGGGTGGGGTGAGAGGGATTACTTAACCTATCCTAGGTATTCCTTAAAGAGGTGGGGTTTCAGGTGTCTCCGGAAGGTGGTGATTGACTCCGCTGTCCTGGCGTCGTGAGGGAGTTTGTTCCACCATTGGGGGGCCAGGGCAGCGAACAGTTTTGACTGGGCTGAGCGGGAGCTGTACTTCCTCAGTGGTAGGGAGGCGAGCAGGCCAGAGGTGGATGAACGCAGTGCCCTTGTTTGGGTGTAGGGCCTGATCAGAGCCTGGAGGTACTGAGGTGCCGTTCCCCTCACAGCTCCGTAGGCAAGCACCATGGTCTTGTAGCGGATGCGAGCTTCAACTGGAAGCCAGTGGAGAGAACGGAGGAGCGGGGTGACGTGAGAGAACTTGGGAAGGTTGAACACCAGACGGGCTGCGGCGTTCTGGATGAGTTGAAGGGGTTTAATGGCACAGGCAGGGAGCCCAGCCAACAGCGAGTTGCAGTAATCCAGACGGGAGATGACAAGTGCCTGGATTAGGACCTGCGCCGCTTCCTGTGTGAGGCAGGGTCGTACTCTGCGGATGTTGTAGAGCATGAACCTACAGGAACGGGCCACCGCCTTGATGTTAGTTGAGAACGACAGGGTGTTGTCCAGGATCACGCCAAGGTTCTTGGCGCTCTGGGAGGAGGACACAATGGAGTTGTCAACCGTGATGGCGAGATCATGGAACGGGCAGTCCTTCCCGGGAGGAAGAGCAGCTCCGTCTTGCCGAGGTTCAGCTTGAGGTGGTGATCCGTCATCCACACTGATGTCTGCCAGACATGCAGAGATGCGATTCGCCACCTGGTCATCAGAAGGGGGAAAGGAGAAGATTAATTGTGTGTCGTCTGCATAGCAATGATAAGAGAGACCATGTGAGGTTATGACAGAGCCAAGTGACTTGGTGTATAGCGAGAATAGGAGAGGGCCAAGAACAGAGCCCTGGGGGACACCAGTGGTGAGAGCGCGTGGTGAGGAGACAGATTCTCGCCACGCCACCTGGTAGGAGCGACCTGTCAGGTAGGACGCAATCCAAGCGTGGGCCGCGCCGGAGATGCCCAACTCGGAGAGGGTGGAGAGGAGGATCTGATGGTTCACAGTATCGAAGGCAGCCGATAGATCTAGAAGGATGAGAGCAGAGGAGAGAGAGTTAGCTTTAGCAGTGCGGAGCGCCTCCGTGATACAGAGGAGAGCAGTCTCAGTTGAATGACTAGTCTTGAAACCTGACTGATTTGGATCAAGAAGGTCATTCAGAGAGAGATAGCGGGAGAGCTGGCCAAGGACGGCACGTTCAAGAGTTTTGGAGAGAAAAGAAAGAAGGGATACTGGTCTGTAATTGTTGACATCGGAGGGATCGAGTGTAGGTTTTTTCAGAAGGGGTGCAACTCTCGCTCTCTTGAAGACGGAAGGGACGTAGCCAACGGTCAGGGATGAGTTGATGAGCGAGGTGAGGTAAGGGAGAAGGTCTCCGGAAATGGTCTGAGAAGAGAGGAGGGGATAGGGTCAAGCGGGCAGGTTGTTGGGCGGCCGGCCGTCACAAGACGCGAGATTTCATCTGGAGAGAGAGGGGAGAAAGAGGTCAGAGCACAGGGTAGGGCAGTGTGAGCAGAACCAGCGGTGTCGTTTGACTTAGCAAACGAGGATCGGATGTCGTCGACCTTCTTTTCAAAATGGTTGACGAAGTCATCTGCAGAGAGGGAGGAGGGGGGGGGGGCGGAGGATTCAGGAGGGAGGAGAAGGTGGCAAAGAGCTTCCTAGGGTTAGAGGCAGATGCTTGGAATTTAGCGTGGTAGAAAGTGGCTTTAGCAGCAGAGACAGAGGAGGAAAATGTAGAGAGGAGGGAGTGAAAGGATGCCAGGTCCGCAGGGAGGCGAGTTTTCCTCCATTTCCGCTCGGCTGCCCGGAGCCCTGTTCTGTGAGCTCGCAATGAGTCATCGAGCCACGGAGCGGGAGGGGAGGACCGAGCCGGCCTGGAGGATAGGGGACATAGAGAGTCAAGGGATGCAGAGAGGGAGGAGAGGAGGGTTGAGGAGGCAGAATCAGGAGATAGGTGGGAGAAGGTTTGAGCAGAGGGAAGAGATGATAGGATGGAAGAGGAGAGAGTAGCGGGGGAGAGAGAGCGAAGGTTGGGACGGCGCGATACCATCCGAGTAGGGGCAGTGTGGGAGGTGTTGGATGAGAGCGAGAGGGAAAAGGATACAAGGCAGTGGTCGGAGACTTGGAGGGGAGTTGCAATGAGGTTAGTGGAAGAACAGCATCTAGTAAAGATGAGGTCGAGCGTATTGCCTGCCTTGTGAGTAGGGGGGAAGGTGAGAGGGTGAGGTCAAAAGAGGAGAGGAGTGGAAAGAAGGAGGCAGAGAGGAAAGAGTCAAGTAGACGTGGGGAGGTTAAAGTCGCCCAGAACTGTGAGAGGTGAGCCGTCCTCAGGAAAGGAGCTTATCAAGGCATCAAGCTCATTGATGAACTCTCCGAGGGAACCTGGAGGGCGATAAATGATAAGGATGTTAAGCTTGAAAGGGCTAGTAACTGTGACAGCATGGAATTCAAAGGAGGCGATAGACAGATGGGTAAGGGGAGAAAGAGAGAATGACCACTTGGGAGAGATGAGGATCCCGGTGCCACCACCCCGCTGACCAGACGCTCTCGGGGTGTGCGAGAACACGTGGGCGGACGAAGAGAGAGCAGTAGGACATTGACCTCTGACCTCATTACAGACATTGTGTGCAGACATTGTGTGCAGATGACAGAGTTAGGCCTGTTTACTGCTAAGTGGAAAGTAACTTGTTTAGCCTAGGTTGTCCCCAAGGCATCTGTTTGGTTTCATAGCAGCAGCATGGTTTGAAATGGACTTTAAAACTCCTATTCATCTATGTAGTCACAATCACTATGGTCTCAGACATTCAGACATGCTATTTAGTCTGAATGTGGGCCTATTTTGTTGCTGGGTTACAAGGTGTATTTTAGGCCCTGTACACACTCAGGTTGTAAGGCTGATGTACAGTACAACACATTTCGATGATTTATTTCCACACAAAATGTTTTATGCAACATGGACTTTGACACAACAGAAACCCAGCTGCCATTCTGGCTCCCATCACTAATCCCTGGCGGTGCAAAAAAGGACAGTCAGTCTCTTCTGACCTTAATCTTCACTTTACTTTACACAACAAGCCTTCAGATTGACGCTCTTACCGCATGGATGTCAGTCACGACCTTTTGCAGAAGTCCCTTTTCTGCATGTACAGCGATCAGGGTTCGAGGATCAGGTCAGCAGAATTAAAGCAAGGTAGAATCAATGACTAATCACTTCTAAAAAATGACCGACATCTTTTACATCGCATCTGATATCCGCCAATTCCATCAGAAAAGCGCATGGTGTATGGATGTTGCATTTAGGGAACTTCAATATTCTCCACATTACATGATATGAACATTTCCTCAGCACTGATGGCTCAGCATACAGTTTACAGCATAAGTCACATTCCCTCTCAAACATACTGTGTTCTCAAAACATGGCTCATATGATTAGTATATGACAAACTACACACGTAGTGTGACAAATATTAGACTGTGTAGAGGCTTTGAGTTTTGTACAGAGTTGTTACACAGAAAACATGCAGTCAGCCCTAGCTTTCTGAATAAACATCATTCAGCAGATGCCAGACATGTATAGTATTTCGCCTTTATTTAAAGAAATACAACAGATAGTCAAAGAACAATTTAGAAAACCTGAACTATTTAATTTTTTTTACAGAAAAGTAACAATGTGGGCCACTCATTTGTCTTTCTCCTTCTGCTCTTTTTCCTTCTTCTCTTTCTCCGCTTTGGCCTCCTCCGCCTCATGTCTCTTGATCAGCTCATCCACTTCCTTCTGTTTCAGCACCTTGATGCAAGTCTTTCCGTTCTCTCTGGTCAGAGTGGCGATCTCCACTAGATAACACCAAAGCGGAGATACATAGGGTTACAAAAAGGAAGCTACCAGCCAGCATGTAAACCAATAACATAACTTTTGGGGGGAATATTTAGCACTTAAGGAGATTGGAAGGGGGAAAATGAGGAACGCAATACAACAGACATTCATATATAGTATATGCAAATAAAGCCTTGTTCACACAGCAGGCCTTAATGCTCAAATCAGTGTTTCAAATCCATTTTGGACTACTGGACTGTCCAAACAGCAAGTTACAAGTGACCAAAATGGGTGTGTGTGTGTTTTCAGACAGCAGTCATTTGCTGACAAGTCTATGCTAGTTGTCATAGTAACAACAGTGTGTGTGTGCAGTGTGTAAGCTGATTGATGGTGGTGCTTGTTTCCCATTCCTCAAAAGTTAAGTAGCAAGCTAAAGTGACAATGCCTGCCATGGACATTTTCTATTTCCTTTGAATGTTCTAAATCATAGGATAAGAATAGTATTAAATCCTCAAAATGATAACTTTCATAACACATAACATAGCTTTCTAGCACAATCATCAATTTGTTTGTAAACAATTAACAAGCTAGTTAGCAACAATGTTCTTGTCAAACACAGTAGCTAGCAATAAACGATATAAAAACCACTTGAGGGCAAATAAATCAGATTTGACCATTCAGACAAGTCACATGTCCAGGATAGGGCTGGGCAATATGGCCAAAATATCTCACAGCATTGAAAAAGAAATTGACAATATGACGGTATTTATGTTGTCGAATAATAAAAGTTGTGACAGGGTAGGAACCAAAGTGTTGATAAAGTGTTTCATAGGTGACTCTATAATCTTTGGCTACATGGAATCCTTACTCTTAGCTACTTCTGGTAGCTACCATTCATGCCTTGCATATTCCTCAGGGGTACGCGCAATGCCGTCGGGTTACGCCAAATAAAAATGTGATTAATATTTTTTTCCTTCACATTTTCAAACAGTACATTTATATTTTCCAAAATGGGGCTATACATTTGGGTGAGGTTTTTTTGCCCTCGCCTGAGGAACCTCGTTTCACTGCCAAAAATACAATTAAACCATCTAGTGTTCAGCAAAATAACCACACTAAGTCAAATACAGGTAGCCTAGTCAAATAATTAACATCCAATCACATAACCGTTACTTTCTCGTGGGAAACCTTCACTCTTGCGCAGACATTTTGAAATGAAATATTACAATTTGAAGAATAAGCCACATGAGTTTATTGAGCGAGAATAAAGACTACCTTTTGAGTAGTAAGACATGAATAAATGCAACAGATACCATTAATAAGAAGAGCCTAGAAGAGTCTTATATGGTGAGCTACCGACTTAATTCTTCCAGCTGGCGCAGATATGGCTGGGACAATGCTGGAGGAAAAGGCCCCAAAAACTATGGACAATGCCTTCATCAAACAACACTATTTTGAAACAATTACTGCTTCGCATACAAGCCAGTGAATTGTGTGTGTTACAGCTGGATGTCAGACATGGGGGGAACGGGGACGACATCAAATGGACTTGTGGTAAAGATGTGTTGGTATCTGTACTGATGGTGCAAAAGCCATGACAAGGGGACCTAGTGGATTGGTAACACGTGTGCAAGCAGTTGCTCCCGACGCCACTTGGGTACACTGCAGCATCCACCTAGAGGCTCTTGCTGCCAAGGGAATGCCTGACAGCTTGAAAGACGTTTTGGACTTTAACATTGTTAAAGCAAGGCCCCTGAACTCTTGTGTATTTTCTGCATTATGCGATATGGGCAGCGACCATCTAATGCTTTTACAACATACAGAAGTGCGCTGGTTATCAAAGGGCAAAGTATTGACACTTTAAAAACAAAAGTTTTATTGAGTGACGAGCTTAAAGTTCTTACTGACCATAATTTTCACTTGTCTGACTGCTTGCACGATGACGAGTTTCTAACACGATTGGCCTATCTGGGTGATGTTTTTTCCCCTCGCCTGAATGATCTGAATTACAGGGCCTCTATATTCAATGGGTGGGACAAAATTGAGGCTAAGAAATTAGAGATATTTTTTGTCTGCATTAACAAGGACAACACAGGTCTTTCCATCATTGTATGATGTGTGTGCAAATGAACTCAAGATACGGACAATGTCAAATGTGATACAGCGAAGCACGAGTGAGCTGGGTGCGCAATTACACAGGTACTTTCCCGAAACAGATGACACAAACTGGATTTGTTATCCCTTTCATGCCCTGCCTCCAGTCCACTTACTGATATAAGCCTCATTAAAATTGCAACAAGCGGTTCTGTGAAAATTGAATTTAAAAATCAGAAGCCACTGCCAGATTTCTGGATAGTGCTGCATTCAGAGTATCCTGCCTTGGCAAATCGCGCTGTTAAGACATTGATGTCCTTTGCAACCACGTACATATGTGAGAGTGGATTCTGAGCCCTCACAAGCATGAAAACTAAATACAGGCAGACTGTGAATGGGAATTATTTAAGGCCGACTCCAATACAACCCAACACTGCATCCTTTCAAGCACACCCTTCTCAGTAACCTGTGGTGAGTTATTCACAATATTCAATTAACAAATAATGTTTTATATGTAGGATGGCTAAATAAAGAGCATAATTATTATCATTTGTGCCCTGGTCCTCCTATAAGAGGTCTTCGTCACTTCCCACGAGCTGGGTTGTGACAAAAAATCGAATTCTTATGTTTATAAAATGTATTGTATAGTGTGTGGCAGGCTTACAATGATGGCAAAAAACAACATTTGAGAGTGTGCTGACCCTGGTGCTAGAAGGGGCACGCAGCTGGAGGTTGAATGTTTGAAAAGACTAACAAGTTTGGGAACCACTGATTTAGAAGATCCTGTTGCACAAACATGCGCATTTTAAGTCTACACCATTACTGGTATTATCAGGCTGTATAGCTAATTACTTTTACTTTTACTCTGACTCAGTACATTTATTAGCTAGCTAGCCAGCTAACTAGCATTAGTGACTAACAAGATTTAGGCCCAACTTGCTAAGAAAAAACAAACTAGCTGTTTGCAGATGTATGAAACAAACTAATAGTGTAATTATATACTGAACAAAAATATAAAGCAACATGTAGTGTTGGTTCCATGTTTCATGAGCTGAAATAAAAGATCCCATAAATGTTCCATACACACAAAAAGCTTTTCCCTCTCAAATTGTGCACACATTTGTTACATCCTTGTTAGTGAGCATTTCTCCTTTGCCAAAATAATCCATCCACCTGACAGTTGTAGCATATCAAGAAGTTGATTAAACAGCATGATAATTACACAAGTGCACCTTGTGCTGGGGACAAAAGGCAACTCAAATGTGCAGTTGTCACAACACAAGGCCACAGATGTCTCAAGTCTTGATGGAGCGTGCAATTGGCATGCTGACTGCAGTAATGTCAATAGAGAATTTAATGTTCATTTCTCTACAATAAGCTGCCTCCAACGTAATTTTAAAGAATTTGGCAGTACGTCCAACTGGCCTCACAACCGCAGACCACATGTAACCACGCCAGCCCAGGATCTCCACATTCAGCTTCTTTATCTGCGGGATCGTCTGAGGAGGTGGGATGCTGAAGAGAATTTAGTTTTGTAGAGAATTAATATTTCTGATTGGCTGGGCCTGCCTCCTCAGTGGGTGGGCCCCAGTCATGTTAAATCCATAAATTAGGGCCTAGTGAATTTATTTCAATTGAGTGATTTCGTTCTATGAACTAACGCAGTAAAATCTGAAATTGTTGCATGTTGTGTTAATATTTTTGTTCAGTATAGAACACTAGTGGATTTATAGTAAGAAGCATTGTTGCATGTGCTGCATTGACCATGCAGACTGAACGCAAGTGTTTCTCTCTCATGTTCGAGGAACAACAAATTGCGCTCCTTGAGTGACAGGGGCCGGGGCTAGGTCTGTGTAGAAAGTGGCATAGAGAGAGATGACCCAAGTAACAAAGTCAACTATAAAAATGGATGTTACACACAGGGGATCACATTTAACAAACCAACATTCAAATGCCGTTACAGAAGGTTAAGTAAAAACCCAGCCTGGTCCGTCCATCAACACCAGTATATAGTAAAATAGGGTATCCTACCCAGCCTTATGGCAGGAATCAGATTTGCATCTGACTTTAAACAACCTACAAAGGTGGTTTGAAATGTGGTCTGAAATATCTGAGTCACTTCAAACTGCCAATGTCAACATGGCTTAAGTTAAAAAGGTCCATTAACACTCAATTTGAGTAATATTCCATTCTGATTGAGTCTCAAGAGCTCTCTCATACACACAGGCAATCTTTCACTAACACACACCTTTCTCAGCAGACAGCTTGCTGACGTCCATAGTCTTGTTGAGCACTTTGACGGCCAGAGCCAGGGCAGAGGACAGAGACATCTCTCCTTCTTTGAAGTCCTGCTTCAGCATGGACACGGCCGCCTAGGAGAGGACACAAACAAGACACTTAACATCTTTAACACAACACTGAGAAAAAAAACTCACACTTTAAAGTTAAATTAAGAAGACACTGGGGGTGCTGGTGAGCCAAAAGGGTCCCCTAAATGGCCATAAATTATTGTCCAGACGATCCCACACACCTGTGAGAAAAATACAATATTACAAAAGAATTACAGTGGGGCAAAAAAAGTATTTAGTCAGCCACCACTTGTGCAAGCTCTCCCACTGAAAAAGATGAGGCCTGTAATTTTCTTCATAGGTACACTTCCAACTATGACAAACAAAATGAGAAGGAAAAAAAATCCAGAAAAATCACATTGTATTGAATTGATTTGCAAATTATGGTGGAAAATAAGTTTTTCAATACTTTGTTATTTACCCTTTATTGGCAATGACAGAGTTCAAACGTTTTCTGTAAGTCTTCACAAGGTTTTCACACACTGTTGCTGGTATTTTGGCCCATTCCTCCACATCTACTTCGTATTGAGTTGATCAGGCTTTTGATTGTGGCCAGTGGAATGTTGTCAAACTCCTCTTGTGAGTACGCAGGCCATGGAAGAACTGGGACATTTTCAGCTTCCAGAAATTGTGTACAGATCCTTGAAACACAGGGTCATGTATTATCATGATGAAACATGAGGTGATGGCAGAGGATGAATGGCATGACAATGGGCCTCAGGATCTCTCTGTGCATTCAAATTGCCATCAATAAAATGTCCATAGCTTATGCCTGCCCATACCTTAACCCACCGCCACCACGGGGCACTCTGTTCACAACGCTGACGTCAGCAAATAGATTACCATACATAGTTGTGAGGCCGGTTGGACGTACTGCCAAATTCTCGAAAACGACAATGAGGCGGCATAAGGAATAGAAATAAAAATGTAATTCTCTGGCAACAGCACTGGTGGACATTCCTGCAGTCAGCATGCTAATTGCATGCTCCCTCACACTTGAGACGTTTGTGGTGTTGTGTGACAAAACTACAGATTTTAGAGAGGCCTTTTATTGTCCCCAGCACAAGGTCCAACTGTGGAAAGATCATGCTGTTTAATCAGCTTCTTGATATGCCACACCTGTCAAGTGGATGGATTATCTTGTCAAAGGAGAAATGCTCACTAACAGGGATGTAAACAAAATCTTAAAATAAGATTCCCCGGGATCTTTCATTTCAACTCAAGAAACATGGGACCAACACTTTACATGTTGCTTTTATATTTTTTTGTTAAGAGTAGTTAAAATACCAAGATTGATCTCACATTCTCTGCCGAAAGCTCTCGTACGGGCATAATTTACGAGACAGCGCAAAGATGCGGGTGAAATGTTATGGCGGTATTTTGGCATTCATAGGTTGAAAGATGTGCTTTTTGATAATGCATCCTATGGATGACAGAATAAAGTTAGGAATTTCCATGCGAGACAGAAGTCAGGATTTGGGGTTTCAGTGGGATTGGAAACTAGCCTAGGCTCTAGGACAGAAGATAATTCAAAGGCACGAGGGGAAATTGTAACAGGATTCATGTCTGTGACAGAGCAATATTGCCCTTTACTGTGTGGTGCAGGCATTTGTCAATCACTCCGTGTGTAGCAAGTAGTGATGGGTCGTTCGTGAATGAACAGCTCTTTTTGGTGAACGTCGGGAGCGAATCGCATATGTGAAGAGACTTTCATTTGGCTGAAAAAATTCAGTCTCTCGATGTGCAAAACTGATAGAGACATACCCCAAGCAACTTACAGCTGTAATCGCAGCAAAAGGTGGCGCTACAAAGTATTAACTTAAGGGGGCTGAATAATTTTGCACGCCCAATTTTTCAGTTTTTGATTTGTTTAAAAAAAGTTTGAAATATCCAATAAATGTCGTTCCACTTCATGATTGTGTCCCACTTGTTGTTGATTCTTCACAAAAAAATACAGTTTTATATCTTTATGTTTGAAGCCTGAAATGTGGCAAAAGGTCGCAAAGTTCAAGGGGGCCGAATACTTTCGCAAGGCACTGTACTACTGCTGATCTGCAGATTAATTATAAAAACATTCTCTGAAGACGGTAATTCCTCAGAGCAGGAACAATAGCAAGGAGAGATGAGCCAAATTAACAGCTCTTTTAGGTGAATGGAGCCAAATAAATTGGGCTCACACAAAAGACTGGGAATGCCCATCACTAGCAATTGATGTGATAAGCGCTTTGTGGGTTGACAAATACTTTCCCCCAAAACCTTCTCAATTAAAATGTTACTCAAGAATATTCAGAGACTTGTCCCGAAGCCACCCCTGCGTCATCTTGGCTGTGTGCTTATGGTCATTGTTCTGTTGGAAGGTGAACCATCGCCCCAGTCTGAGGTCCTGAGCACAAGGATCAAGTATCTCTGTACTTTGCTCAGTTAATCTTACCCTTGATCCTGACTAGTCTCCCAGTCCATGCCACGGAAAAACACCCTGACAGCATGATTCTGCCACCACCATGCTACAATGAAGGGATGGTGCCAGATTTCCTCCAGACATGACACTTTGCATTCAGGACAAATAGTTCAATCTTGATTTCTTCAAAGAATGTCTTTTCTCATGGTCTTTAGGTGCCTTTAGGCAAACTCCTAGCCAGTTGTCATGTGTCTTTTACTGAAGAGTGGGTTCTGTCTGGTCACTGTACCATAAAGGCCTGATTGTTGGAGTGCTGCAGTGATGGTTGTCCCTCTGGAAGGTTCTCCCATCTCCACAGAGGAACTCTAGAACCTGTCGGAGACTATCAGGTTCTTGGTCACCTTCCTTACCCCCAATTGCTCAGTTTGGCTTGATGGTTCTAAACTTCTTCCATTGAAGAATGATGGAGGCCACTGTGTTCTTGGGGACCTTTAATGCTGAAGACATGTTTTGGTACACTTCCCAAGATCTGTGCCTCGATACAGTCCTGTCTCAGCGCTCTACGGACAATTCCTTCGACCTCATGGCTTGGTTTTTGTTCTGAAATGCACTAGTGACTGTGGGACCTTATATAGACAGGTGTGTGCCTTTCCAAATCCTGTCCAATCAATTGAATTTACCACAGTTGGACTTCAATCGAGTTGAAGAATCATCAAGGATGATCAATGGAAACAGGATGCACCTAATCTAAATTTCGAGTAACATAGCAAAGGGTCTAAATAGTTAATTAAATAAGGTAAATGGTTTTTTATTTGAATACATTTGCAAAAAACATTCTAAACACCTGTTTTCACTTTTTCAATATGGAGTATTGTGTGTAGATTGCTGAGGAAAATCCATTTTAGAATAAGGCTGTAACAAAATTGGGCCGACCAACCAGTGCTCCGCACATTGGCTAACCGGGTTATCTGAATTGTGTCCCACCCACCACCCGCCAACCCCTCTTTAACACTACTGCTACTCCCTTTTCATCTTATATGTATAGTTACTTTAACCATATCTACATGTACATACTACCTAAATCAGCCTGACTAACCGGTGTCTGTATGTAGCCTCGCTACTTCTATAGCCTCGCTAATGTATATAGCCTATTTCTTTACCTACCCATTGTTCACCTAATACCTTTTCTGCTCTATTGGTTAGAGCCTGTAAGTAAACATTTCACTGTAAGGTGTTGTTGTATTCAGCACACGTGACAAATAAACTTTTTATTTGATTTAGAAAGTCAAGGGGTATGAATACTTTCTGAAGGCACTGTATTGCACAGGAGGTTAGTAGCACCTTAAACTGGGGAGGACGGGCTCGTCGTAATGGCTGGAGCAAAATGAGTGGAATGGTATCAAACATGGTTCTATGTGCTTGATGCCATTCCATTTGGCAAAAATGCACACACAATCTGGCTAAGTAAACATGTCCTTGATATTCAGGTTAGGCAAAGACTGAGCCATCATATACAACACTCCTGTGTGGTGAAACATTTGAGTTTACTCTTTTAATCTGTTCAATGATGAGCACCTTTCCAACATGCAGAGACCTTCAGAAGCACAGCTGCCGCCCTCTGGTGCCCAAGCTTTGCATAGTTTCATCATTAAATTTATTGCAGGAGAGACGTCACAGCATACGGACAAAGAGGGGGAAATCAGGTGCAGCCATGAGTGAATGGTCTTTGAGGAGTGGTCTTTTGGTGGACTAAGTGAAATCGGGTGTGGTAGTAATGTAGGAACCAGTATTATGGTACTGTTCATGTACTGGATCTCCATAACCAACCCAAATCTCAAAGTATACTACAGGTCATCTGAGAATCTACCACAGAAACAGGCTGCTTTATATTAAGGGGATTTAGGGCTGACAAAAAACAAAAAAAAAGGGTAATTTGTCCATAGTCGACCCGTGGTCCATCTCTGGTGATTGCAATTTGCCACAACAGATGAAGAACGCAGCACGTAAACACATCCAATGTTAAGAGGGACTTACGGCACTATTGTTGCCGATACAGGTGGCCTTCCAGCCTCCGTAGTTGCCGCTGGGGTCACTCTGGTAGAGCTGGAAACCATAGTGTTTGTCCCAACCCATGTACAGCAGAGACACGCCAAAGGGCCTTTTCCCTGTGGTCAAACCGCACAAACAGAAATGTAAAGAATGGTATCTATAATGTCAACTTTGCTTTTTGAACAACCTCAGAGATCGAAAGGCAATCATGAATTCAGAAGACACTGCTTTTTACACTGAAGGTGAACGGACTAGCCACTTAACTTCACACTTGAAATTACAGTATTGAGGAGCAGTGAGCTAAACATAATGGCCTTCCAATTGACACAGCGCTCTAGTTGCTTACGGTGACCTGCAGGTGGACTCTCGTTTCATTGGAGAGTGCTACTGAATAAAGCCTCATCTGGTGTAGACCGCAACTTACCTCCAAACTGTGTGTAGGCCTGTTTGATGTCACACAGAGCTGTAACCAGCTGCTCACAGGGGATAGGCTCCTGGTACTGCAGTAGGTATCTGTGGGAAGGGAGAAGAGGAATTCCATACGTTTCCACAATGTTGCTTCATCACTAGCTTCAATAAACTATTTAGGAGCAACAAAAAGGCACAAAGACCGAAATTTAGGCTACATTTAGGGCATTTTCACATATGAAACACGCTACTCTGGTTTGGATTGCCGGAGTGTGTGAGATTTCTACAGAAAACTTTTCAGAGTGCGATTGGCAAGACACACATTCTACATGACATTAACTAGCTAGCTATCTTATTTAGAACAGGCAAACACACTGAACAAAATTATAAAGTGCAACATGTTAACTGTTGGGTCCATGTTTCATGAGCTGAAATAAGATATCCCAGAAATGTTTCAATCGCATTAAAAAGCTTATTTCTCCAATTTTGAGCACATCCCTATTTGTGAACATTTTAGCCTTTGGCAAGGTAATCCATCCACCGGTGTCAAGTAGCTGATTAAACATGATCATTCCACAGGTTCCCCTTGTGATGGCGACAACAAAAGGCTACTAAAATCTGCAGTTGTGTCATACAACATAATGCAACACATGTCTCAAATTGAGGGAGTATGCAATTGACATGCTGATTGCAGGAATGTCCACCAGAGCTGTTGCCAGATAATTTAATGTACATTTTTCTACCATAAGCCGCCTCCGTCATTTTAGAGAATTTGGTACTACGTCCAACCGGCCTCACAACATGTAACCTCACCAGCCCAGGACCTCCAACCTGTGGATTATATGTGACCAGCCACCCAGACAGTTGGTGAAACTGAGTATTTCTGAAAAACCCATTCTGATTGGCAGGGCCTGGCTCCCAAGTGGATGGGCCCATGCACTCCCAGGGCCACAGATGGCTGCAAACCAATCATGTGAAATCCATAGATAAGGCCTAATATTTTTTTCTCCAATTGACTGATTTCCTTCCATGAAATGTAACTCAATAAAATCATTGAAATTGTTGCATGTTGCATTCATATTTTTGTTCAGTATAGTTACTGCACAATACTAACCTAATTGACAGAGCGAAAAGGAAGACTGTACAGTAATACTGCAAAAAAAATGGAAAAGCAATTCACATTTTTTCCTGAATACAAAGGGCTGTGTTTGGGTCAGATCCAATACATGACCAAATACCACTATCCATATTTTCAACCATAGTGGTGGCTGATTCATGTTATGGGTATGCTTTTAATCATTAAGGACTGGGGAGTTGGTCAGGATTCAAAATAAATAGACAGGCAAAATCCTAAAAGGAAAACCTGGTTCAGTCTGCTTTCCACCAGACACTGGGCGATGAACTCAACTTTCAGCAGGACAATAACCTAAAATAAAAAAGGCCAAATCTACACTGAGTTGCTTACCAAGAACAAAGTGAAAGTTCCAGAGTGGGCGACTTACAGTTTTGACTTAAATCTGCTTTTAAATCTAGGGCAAGACTAGCAATGGTCAACAACCAATTTGAAGAATTTTGAAAATAATAAAATGTGCAAATAATTGTACAATCCAGGTGTGTTAGAGACTTGTCTAGAGAGACTGCTGTAGTCACTGCTAAAGGTTATTCTTATTTTGTACTTTTTTCTCCCAAATTCTCATGATAGCCAATTGGTAGTTACAGTCTTGTCCCATCGCTGCAACTCCCGTACGGACTCAGGAGAGGCAAAGGTCAAGAGCCATGCTTCCTCGGAAACACGACCCTGCCAAGCCGCACTACTTCTTGACACACTGTGCGCTTAACCCGGTTGCCAGTCGCACAAATGTGTCGGAGGAAACACCATACAACTGGCGACCGTGTCAGCGTGCATGCACTGGGCCCGCCACAAGGAGTCGCTAGAGCGTGATGGGGCAAGGACATCCCAGCCGGCCGGAACCTCGCCTAACCCAGACGACGCTGGGTCAATTGTGCGCCTCATGGGTCTTCCGGTCACGGCTGGTTGTGTAGGTCTGTAGGGACGCATCAAGCACTGCGATGCAGTGTCTTAGACCACTGAGCCAATCGGAAAGCCCTACAAAAATGTGATTCTAACATGTATTGCCTCAGGGGTGTGAATACTTATGTAAATTAGATACACTACCTGAGCAAAAGTATGTGGACACTTGCACAAACATCTGAAAACAGGAAGGGGCCTTCCCCAAAAGTGGGAAGCACAGAATCGTCTAGAATGTCATTGTATGCTGTAGCGTTAAGATATCCCTTCACTGGAACTAAGGGGCCTAGCCAAAGCCATGAAAAACAGCCCCAGACCATTATTCCTCCTCCACCAAACTTTACATTTGGCATTATGCAGTCGGGCAGGTATCGTTCTCCTGGCATCTGCCAAACCCAAGATTTGTAAGTTGGAATGCCAGATGGTGAAGCATGATTTATCACGCAAGAGAATGCGTTTCCACTCCTCCAGAGTCCAATGGTGGCAAGCTTTACACAAACTTCAGCTGATGCTTGGCATTGTGCATGGTATTCTTATGCTTGTGTGCGGCTGCTCGGCCAAAGAAACCCATTTCATGAAGCTCCTGACGAACAGTTATTGTGCTGACTTTGCTTCCGGAGTCCGTTTGGAACTCTGTAGTGAGTGTTGCAAACGAAGACAGACACATTTTCTTCGCACTTCAGCACTCGGCGGTGCCGTTCTGTGAGCTTGTGTGACCTACCACTTCGCGGCTGAGCCGTTGTTGCTCCGAGAAGTTTCCACTTCACAAGAACAGCACTTACAGTTGACCGGGGCAGCTCAGCAGGGCAGAAATTTGATGAACTGACTTGTTGGAAAGGTGGCATCCTAGGACGGTGCCATGTTGAAAGTCACCAAGCTCTTCAGTAAGTCCATTGTACTGCCAATGTTTCGTATGGAGATTGCATGGCTGTGGCCGCAATTGTATACACTTGTCAGCAACAGGTGTGGCTGAAATAGCTGAATCCACTCATTTGAATGGATTTACACATACTTTTGTATATATAGTGCATTCCTGTAAAATGGAACAGTGTCATTGGTCAGGAAAACAATTGTCTTTTCGGTTCTCCGAAATGTTTTCCTAATTTATTATTATGCTTCATCATAGCAATGAAGCGCATCAATCCTATATACATCAGTGCTCTATTCATCTCTTAGGTGGTCCCCTGCTCACCTCTGTGCTATTAGTCTCAGCTCATTGGTCAGTACGTTGGCATCGGATGTGATTCCAGCCACGCTACACGCCATATCCCTGCAACACAAGACAAGAGGAAATATCACACAAGCAAGTAGAGGCAATGGAAGGGCACTTCTGCTTGACAGCAACTTACTCATTCAGCTTGTAGATCTTTTCTGAGAAAAACACCTCGTCCAATAGCTTGTGGATGTTCCTCCTCTCAGCCGCCAGCAGCACACCGTCATTGGCCAAAATCCCCAGACAAGTACCAGCGTGACCAATGGCCTCCATGGCATACTCTACCTGGTATAGGCGGCCTGCCAATGGCAGATGGCAAATGATAAGTGTGGGCAATTCCATGGTAACAGAATGTCAAATTTTAACAAACCATATAACTCCATGCACAATGACTACTACAATTTACACAGTGAGAAATAATACAAATTTAAAAAAGACTTTCCTGGAATAACTGTGCAGATGCAAAGTTCGGAAACAAACCTCCTTCAGTTTTATTTTGACCAAATATTGCATCTCCACAGTTCCTGTAAATGTGTTTTTGTAAAATTGTCAGTGGAAAATGTTAAAAGTAGTCCTTGTGCATAGAGCTCTATGGTTTGTTAAACTGTGAAATCATTGTTTTTGTTTGGTATACATTACTGTGACAAAATCTTAGTCGCTGCGCAACTCCGTTACCATGGAATTGCCTGTGTGTCTCAGCACAACGAAACAAAAGAAACGTCCCCTTTTCAGGACCCTGTCTTTCAAAGACAATTCGTAAAAATCCAAAATAACTTCACAGATCTTTATTGTGAAGTGTTTAAACACTGTTTCCCATGCTTGTTCAATGAACCATAAACAATAAATTAACATGCACCTGTGGAACAGTTGTTATGACACGAACAGCTTACAGACTGTAGGAAATGAAGATCACAGTTATGAGTCCTTTCTACTGACTCTGAAAAACACCAAAAGAAAGATGCCCATTGTCCCTGCTCATCTGCGTGAACGTGTCTTAGGCATGCTGTAAGGAGGCATGAGGACTGCAGATGTGGCCAGGGCAATAACTTGCAATGTCTGTATTGTGAGACGACTAAGACAGCGCTACTGGGAGACAGGACGGACAGCTGATCGTTACACCTGCCCGAGCTATACCAGGAACGCATAATCCCGCCATCAGTGCTCAGACTGTCCGCAATAGGCTGAGAGAGACTGGACTGGGGGCTTGTAGGCCGGTTGTAACATCACCGGCAACAACGTCGCCTATGGGCACAAACCCAACGTTTCTGGACCAGACAGGACTGGCAAAAAGTGCTCTTCAATTACGAGTCGCAGTTTAGTCTCAACAGGGGTGATGGTCGGATTGGCATTTATCGTCAAAGGAATGAGCGCTACACTGAGGTCTGTACTCTGGAGCGGGGTTGATTTGGAGGTGGAGGGTCCATCATGGTCTGGGGCAGTGTGTCACAGCATCATCGGGCTGAGCTTGTTGTCATCGCAGGCAATCTCAACGCTGTGCGTTACAGGGAAGACATCCTCCACCCTCATGTGGTATCCTTCCTAAAGGCTCATCCTGACATGACCCTCCAGCATGACAATACCACCAGCCATACCGCTTGTTCTGTGCGGTATTTCCTGCAATGAATGTCAGTGTTCTGCCATGGCCAGCAAAGAGCCCGGATCTCAATCCCATTGAGCACGTCTGGGACCTGTTGGATCGGAGGGTGAGTGCTAGGGCCATTTGTCTTGGAACTTGCAGGTGCCTTGGTGAAAGAATGGTGTAACATCTGGTGAAGTCCATTAGGAGGAGATGCACTGCAGTACTTAATGCAGCTGGTGGCCACACCAGATACGGACTTACTTTTTATTTTGACCTCACCCTTTTTTCAGGGACACATTATTCCATTTCTGTTAGTCTGTCTGTGGAACTTGTTCAGTTTATGTCTCAGTTGTTAAATCTTATGTTCATACAAATATTTACACATGTTAAGTTTGCTGAAAATAAGCGCAGTTGACTGTGAGGATGTTTGTTTTTACTGAGTTTATAAATGCACCCTTCCTTTTAGACAGCCTTCCCCCAGAAGACTAGAACAGTAAGCAAAATGACATTGAAAATTACTTTTTACCAGACATTGAAGTTATGATATGGTGAAAATACATAATTTCAAGACATCTATGTTTGGGCCAAATCAAGGCCTGTCCAGACTGGACAAAATCTGAACCAAACATTAGACGTCTATGATTGGTTCGGATTTGGTCCAGACCAAAATGCAAAGTCCGTGGATATGGAAACGGTGGACCTAGAAAATAGGTCCAAAAGGCGTCGGCGGCGGTCCGCGCTTACTGAGGTATAGCCTACAGTGTCGCCTGAAATGTAATTTTAGGAACGGCTATCTATGTGGTAGGCCCACCGTTTCTAAAACAGGCCGTTGCATTGGCTTTATTAGTCCTCTTTCCTGTCACTAATCGACGTGGCTATTTAAGCTCTGAATATCAGATACCCAACTTTATCAGTTCTCATAAACAGATTTGCAATAACACAGCAGGAAATGCAGAAGTATTTGCTTTTTCGATATGATCAGCCCATAAAAGATTGAGTTAAAAACTTGAAATCACTGATCATGACAACTGCTGTACATGAAACTCATGGAGTAGCCTGATTGTCTGTTCCATATTCTACATTTTACTTTGGCCTGTTGTGTTTTTAGGATATGTTGTTCAACAGGTCAGCACATTTTTTTTTGATTGGGCGCCATTTAGGTTAGGCTATTTGATCAGAGAAACCTGCATGATGTAAAAGGTTTCTGTCTCATTACATTATCATACATTTATCTCCAGCCTGTAGGCTACAGAGAAGACCACATACTCTCTACCATATGCTATATTTGCTACATGATTTATGTTCGATAATTCTTGTTGACAGAATTTTGGTGGAGGTGACTCGCTCCAACAGCAGCCTTGAGGAGAGTGCTTTGAATGGACAAAAAAAAATAATTTGCGTCCCTGCCTTTGACAAAGTGGGCACTGCCTATCACAGGGTGGCATCAACGCTCACCTAAAAAGCCCATATGACACAGGCTGACAAATTGTCTTTGTTTTTGGGTAGAACTGTGAGATTTTGTGTTGTTGGAGGTTCGTCTGGATCAGTTTGGCTCAGAAAATACCGCCCATGTCAATCTGCCAACTGGCGGCAGCCTAGTCCTGCCTAATGGCTGGCCCAAGATGAAGAAATAACTGATCTGACATGATTAGATTTGTAAAACTTTGCAGTAGGATATAAGCTTTCACCTATCCAATTGTATTTGATCCATCTTATTTCAAGGAGCAAGTGAAGGATGCTTTCAAAAGTATTCCAACATTAATGTCCATCAGTTGTCAATAACTTTACTGCCTATAAATTGAGAGGCTCAATCTTACCTTCAGGCGAGAAGATGGTTGTTCTTGAATCATATCGACGAGACTGTAAAAGGTCAACAATATCACACTACATAGGGCAGACTACAAACTGTCATAAATTGCTGTTGCGATTCCATCCGTTTCTTTGGCTTCCATTACAAAAACTTAGATCTCAGGTTGCTTTGATACTCACCATCTTAGTAGTTTCCTTTAAAATGCTGTGGAGGTTAAACAAACAATGTTTAGATAACAAATTCATCAACTCCACTATGTGATATGCAAGTTGCTAAAGGCTTAGTCAACTCATTCTGCCAGATTAATATTTATCCATGCCGGTATTCTAGTTTTTCAGCGCTTGCTTGTCATATCTATGGCTAACGTTAGCTCGTTTGCCTGCGCTAGTACGGAGGCCAGCAGAGTGAAACTGAAAGTGCAGTAGTACCTGAGGATTTTGAAATAATTCGCGATAAGGACAACATATGTACACAGCAATATGGATTGATTCATTGCAAGTTAACGTTAACTTCTGTTTATGCCATAGTTACAACTGTTGTAATAGCGCAAGCTCTATCAATTAGTATGCTTGCTAGCTAAGTGCTAGCTCTCGAGCTACCATGAAGCAGCAACTTTTAGCTCACTGGCTCCAGACTCCATCCACCATTACAGATGTTAAAGGAAATGACTAGCTAGCTAAATGACATGAATTACAATATCATTACTGTACAAAGCAATACGCGTGTTCTCATTTTTTTAAAGGGATAACTAAAAGCTGAAATATACAACGCAAATTGTCATACACCTTCTCTTGAGTCGTAATCTAACGTAGCCGGCGTGAAAAAACTCTGTCAAAGATATTTCCTTGTTGTACTTTTTTTCCCCTTCGACTTCTTCTTCGGGATTAGGTTGGAGGACCACATCCAATTTAAGGTGCATACACCGCCACCTACTGTACTGGAGTATGAAGCCTTTCGCCCATTATCTCAACAATCTTAAAGAAAGGCCACTATGACTTTAGACAGATCCCGCCCGTCTTGCATCACTACTCTGGATGGTTCTGACTTAGAATATGTGGACAACTACAAATACCTAGGTGTCTGGTTAGACTGTAAACTCTCCTTCCAGACTCACATTAAGCATCTCCAATCCAAAATGAAAGCATCCTTCACTCATGCTGCCAAACATACCCTCGTAAAACTGACTATCCTTACCGATCCTTGACCTCCAACACAATAGTCAGCAAACTGGATCTAGTCTATCACAGTGCCATCAGTTTTGTCACCAAAGTCCCATATACCACCCACCACTGCGACCTGTATGCTTTCGTTGGCTGGCCCTCGCTTCATATTCGTCGCCAAACCCAGTGGCTCCAGGTCATCTATAAGTCTTTGCTAGGTAAAGTCCCGCCTTATCTCAGCTCACTGGTCACCATAGCAGCACCCACCCATATCACGTGCTCTAGCAGGTATATTTCACTGGTCATCCCCAAAGCCAACTCCTCCTTTGGCCGCCTTTCCTTCCAGTTCTCTGCTGCCAATGATTGGAACGAATTGCAAAAAATAAAAATAATATATATATATTTTTTTTTCAATCACTGAAGCTGGAGACTTATATCTCCCTCACTAACTTTAAGCATCAGCTGTCAGAGCAGCTTACTGATCATTACAGCCCATCTGTAAATTGCCCACCCAACATCCCCATATTGTTTTATTTTATTGCTTCTTTTACACCCCAGTATCTCTACTTGCACATTCATCTTGTGCACATCCTACCATTCCAGTGTTTAATTGCTTTATTGTAATTACTTTGCCACCATGGCCTATTTATTGCCTTACCCCTCTTATCTTACTTGATTTGCACACACTGTATATAGACTTTTCTATTGTGTTATTGACTGTACGTTTGTTTATTCCATGTGTAACTGTGTTGTTTGTGTCGCAATGTTTTGCTTTATCTTGTCCAGGTCACAGTTGTAAATGAGAACTTGTTGTCAACTGGCCTAACTGGTTAAATAAAGGTGAAATTTTTTTTTTTATAAATAAAACAACTGCCTCGGCTATGCCACCTAGTGTTGTGGAGGACCTGGCAAGTGTTTTGCACTCCAGTGCCCAGTTTTTCAAAAATGATTTATCTGGATTTCTAGATTTCACCTATTGGATAGGATTACATGCATAGAAATTCAAATAATTGAGTTTAATGGGGACTCTCGTTCTATTTCTATGCATTTAATCCCATCCAATATCCAAAATCTGGATAGATAGCTTTAGAAAAAAAATAGAAATAGATTACATTTTCAAGATCAATGCTTTGAACATAGCTCTCAAACTCAGGGGCATTCTGCCTTCTACCTACAGTTTTCAGCCATTAGCCAATTGTCATACTTGAGTAAAAGTAAAGAGAACTTCATAGAAGAGTACTCAAGTAAAAGTCATCCAATAAAATACTAATTGAGTAAGTCTAAATGTATTTGATTTAAAATATTCTTAAGTATCAAAAGTATAAATCCTTTAAAATTCTTTATATTGAGCAAACTAGATTACATAATTATTATTGTTTTTACAGATAGCCAGGGGCATGCTCCAACACTAAGGCATCATTTACAAACAAACCAATTGTGTTTCCTGAGTCTGCCAGATAAGATGCAGTAGGGATGACCAGGGATGTTCTCTTAGTGTGTGAATTGGACCATGTTCCTGTCCTGCTAAGCATTCAAAATGTAGGAGTACTTTTGGTTGTCAGGGAAAATGTATGGAGTAAAAAAGTACATACTTTTCTTTAGGAATGTAGTGAAGTAAAAGTTGTCAAAAATATAAATAGTAAATTACAGTACAGATACCCCCAAAACACTACTTAAGTAGTACTTCAAGTATTTTTACTTAAGTACTTCACACCACTGGCTACGTTCACGATTGACTCATGTGAACTAAAATCCCAATGCTGTGTTTTAATGTAAAGAAACATCAATAATCATCACATGTGACACGGCTTTGAAACATATGGCCCTTATCTTTCATTTTTATTTTTATTTTTTATTTCACCTTTATTTAACCAGGTAGGCTAGTTGAGAACAAGTTCTAATTTGCAACTGCGACCTGGCCAAGATAAAGCATCAGCGAGAAAGAATCCTTCAAATAGAAAATATACACTTACAGCTATGGTGCCTCAATCTGAGGAAACAACATTTCCGCTACACTTCCTGAGTTATGCTTATGTAACCCTTGTTATTTTGGTCCTTTGAGAGATACAGTTCGTATCCTCCGCCCCCTCTATGACCTCTGATAGTAATGCACCTACGTCATAGGTTATGCAAGTTAGCATTCTAGCTAACAACTGCTGCATCCAAAATAGTTATTTTGCAAAGATAACAACCAAATACAATCTTAGCGAGTGTTCAAGCAAGAATCAAAACATCAGTGAAAGTGTATGAGAACCCCAAAAAGTTATTTTATTTAGAAGTAATAAAAACTTAAATATAGGCTATGTTGAATGGGCGCAGACGGCGATGGATTTCTTACTGCAGTTCGTGACGTCAGTAGTGCAATGGTCATAATAGGTGCCGGAGGAGATGGCTGCCGTTTTACGGGCTCTTAACCAATTGTGCTATTGTGTGTGTTTTTTCACGTTATTTGTAACTTATTTTGTACATAATGTTTCTGCCACTGTCTCTTATGATCGAAAATAGCTTCTGGATATCAGGACAGCGATTACTCATCTCGAACTGGACAAATATGTTTTAATTTAACAAGTCGGACGCAAAGGATTTACTTCCGACACCCGACAAGGCCAACTTCCCTGTCATTCGCAGGAGAAAGAGAGAGTTTTCAGGGACGTAGGTCGGGGTGCCTTGTAAGGATCTGACGGCGAGTGTGTAATCTGCCTTTACCATTGGTCCTATTAGCCAACGTACAATCATTGGATAACAAAATAGACGAGCTATGATCACGAATATCATACCAACTAGGACATTACAATCGGTAATATCTTATGTTTCACTGAGTTGTGCTGGCTAGACCATGCATTTTGATTTTATCCATCCACACCAGATCAAGACCCGTAGGTTGAAATATCCAAACAAACTCTGAACCAACTATATTAATTTGGGGACAGGTCAAAACACATGAAACATTAATGGATATTTACCTATTTAGCTGGCTATTACTAGCTTCTTTGTCCTGGGACATAAACATTGGGTTGTTATTTAACCTGAAATGCACAAGGTCCTTTTTTTTCCTGGATCTTTGTAGAATTTTTACCAATTTTGTGTCACACAAAATAATGTGTTGGCTACTCCAAGAATTAATCCACAAATAAAAGGTGAAACCTAGTTAGTTTCTAGTAATCTCTCCTCCTTTAGCCTTCTATGGCCTTTATATGGCGGTTGGCAAACCATTTTGACTGGAGTGTGGACCTCAGTCATCTTTCAAATCACCCACATGGGTATATGCTCCTAAAAACCAATGAAGAAATCAGAGAGGCTGGACTTGCAACATGTCAAGCGTCAAAAATAGAACCAAATTCTATTTTAGCACCTGCTTACGCAGACGCTCATTGACGTGCAAGCTTTGGATGAAATGATTGAATAACATGCATGTGTACATTTATTTTGCAACGCTCACACACGCAGACGGTGTAGTCAGCATGATATACAATGTAGGCCTATCACTTGTGCATCAGTGCGCTCTAAAGAGTTAAGAATGATATGCAGGCTTACATTGCACCCAAACAGGACAGATCTGAGATTTGTTTTGCTACTTAGTCCTCTTAAATTGTAATTCCAAATTGCATATCAAAAATATTTATGGTTATATGACCAAAGATTTGTATAACTAACCCAAGATAGACCAGATCCTGTTGTGTCGTTTCCAATGGGAGTAAATTCATCTTAGTGGGCAGAACAAGCAAGGTGTGCAGAGCCAAGCACCAGCTAGTGAGATCCTATTGGTGTGTACAAGCATTTATTCGCCTTCTCTTTGAAGTGCATGTGTGCTCAATTTGTCATTGCTCTACACAACACAGTCCACTCTGTCTGTAACAGATTCTAGTTATGGAAACGGAAAACTGTATGGAGATCAAATGTTTTGTCTATGAGAAAACCGGCAGAATGTTGGCCAAAATCCATCTCCCTCCATCTTCTCCCACTGCCAACCATGGGGACTTCCTCTCATCACCAGATTTGGTAGTGAGTGCAAACTCCAACTGGATGCTTCACATGTACGGGCCCTACATCCAGTGAAATATCCGTCTCATTGTTTTATCTGCGATATGACAGTCTGCTCTTCCATTCCTCAACCTTCACACCAGGACTGCCAAAAATATAAGGTAGCTAATAAGACTTTTGCAAAAATATATATAAAATAACTACCCACTACCATGAGATGTATATATTTGATGTAATAATTGAATGATGACCATTTCCTTCTGAAAATACATTTAAATAGTGTTTTATGCGAGTGTTTATACCCTGCTCCATGTATTCAATCTATTCCATTTAAAATGTGTCTCTAGTGCAGCTTTACTTCCGGGCTATTATGATGCATCTGGCAGTTCCTTCTCAGTATCCCCTTCAATTTAGAACGTTTTTAAAAACACAGAAGCCAAGCGCGGAAACTATGGATACAACTTATTTTGTGTTCACGCATTATTATAATTCATATGAGCGCCACTAGAAATCCTTTCTGTTAGCCCATACATCATGACAAATTACACCGTATGACTGCCCTGCTAATGTGTTTGCCCCTTGTAGGCTAAACTGTCAAGAAAATAAAAAACGTAACTGATCCAAATGGTTGCCCAGTCAGGCAGGCTAGATGCAGTTATTTTGAAATTATGAATATGCATTCTAAACGACGGGCTTTTGAGCGGTTATTCAAATTACATAGGCTATTCACTGCAGTTTACAGCCCATACTAGAGTTTTGTACTCAAAAACAATAATACAATTCTTCATTGCGTTGTGTTGTTGTAGCCTAGGTATAATACAATTATTGTCCCTAAAAAACTGAAACAATATGGTAGATTTTCGAGGACTGGGGAGGGAGTGCTCATAGTGTAAGCTATCTATGATTTTATTATCTAATTTAAATATATATATTTCACTGTATATTTCACTGTGTAAATTGACTGGATATATTCACTGCAGTATTAAGCCTAACATTAAGCCTTCACACCGACAGTGTTCTGGCGTTTTGGTACATCAGAAGTACATTCATTTCCAATGGAATGCTGCGTTTGCCTTGCGGTGCGTTCCGTGTGATGTACACAGGAGGTTGGTGGCACCTTAATTGGGGAGGATGGGCTCGTAGTAATGGCTGGAGCGGAATGGGTGGAATGGTATCAAATACTTCAAACACATGCCATTCCATTTACTCCATTACGACCATTATTATGAGCTGTACTCCCCTCAGCAGTCTCCACTGGTGGTACATATGTTGGATTTATCAAACTTATGCATGAAATTGTATCCGTAGACGCCTTGACAGAAAAGGTGAATGTTTAACTTTTGTTGCACACACATCCAGATGATGTTGCGTAACATTTTGCACAATGAAACTGTATGTGTGATCGAGGTGTAACAAGCTGGGAGATGGAAAGGAAAAGCTGATATTTTCCTACAGTAGGCCTATCTTAACACCGGGCTACATCCTGACAAAATAGGCCTACACCATATGAGTGGCCTACTAACGTAGCTTTCTGGACCTTCTAAACTGTTGAGAATAGACCCAAACTGATCCAAATGGTTACATAATCAGGCTGTTGGCCTATCTAGTGAATTCAGCATGAAACAAAACAGGAAATGTGAGTGGATATTCAAATTAGCCTACATCACTGCAGTTTACACCCTATAGACAAATGTGTATTCACTTGATATCAATAATACATTCCTCATTGCACTGTGTTGTTGTAGCCCAGGTGTAATACTTTTGTCTAAAAACGTAGTCCTAGGCCTATCCGGTAGTCTCGTCACTTTACCCCTACCTAATACCTATGTGTACATATCTACCTCAATTTCTTTGAACCCCTGCACACGGAGTCGGTACTGGTACCCCATGCATATAGCCCAGCTATCATTGCTCATTGTGTATTTATTCTTCATGTTACTTATTTTTTTCTATTATAATTTTTTATTTCTTACTGTATGCAGCATTGTTGAGAAGGGCTCTAAAGTAAGCATTTCACTGTTAGTCTACACCTGTTGTTTATAAAGCATGTGACAATAAAAATGTGATTTGATTTAATTCACAGTGGAGCTTTGTGTGCCCGTGCACCACTGAGCAAAGCCTGGAAAAACACACTACAGATCTGCCATTTCATAATCTGGTTACCTATTTTTCTTGCACTTTGACAGGTAAATATTTAGCCTATGGCACTAATATTTAGCTAACGAATGGCCTAATATCTAGGTAATATTTATACTGAACAAAAATATAAATGCAACAATTTCAACGATTGTACTGAGTTACAGTTCATATAAGGAAATCAGTCAAATAAATTCAGGCCCTTATCTATGGATGTCACATGACTGGGCAGGTGGACCTGGGAGGGCACATGCCTACCCACTTGGGAGCAGTGGTATAAACTTCTTATGGAAAAATACTTTAAAGTATGACTTAAGTATTTTTGGGGGGTATGTGTACTTTAGTATTTAGATTTTTTACTATTTTTACTTAAAAGCAATGGTAGCATTGCTTTAAAATATTTACTTTTATGAAAATAATGTACTTTTTACTCCATACATTTTCCCTGACAACGAAAAGTACTCATTACATTTTGAATGCTTAGCATGACAGAAATTTCACGCACTTATCAGGAGAACACCTGGTCATCCGTACTGCCCCTGATCTGGTGTACTCAAAAAACACAAATGCTTAGTTTGTAAAGAGTGTTGGAGTGTGCCCCTGGCTATCTGTCTGGTTTTCTTAAAATAAGGGATTTTAAATTATTAAAACTTTTACTTTTGATACTAAAGTATGTTTTTGGCATTACATGTCATGTTTTGTCTTATATTGTCTTGTCATTATGCTTTTCCTTCTGTTCGTTTTCCCCTGCTGGTCTTTTTAGGTTCGTTCCCCTTTTTCTCTCTCCCTCTCTCTCTCTTCTCTCTATCGTTCCGTTCCTGCTCCCAGCTGTTCCTATTCCACTAATCAATCATTTAGTCTTCCCACACCTGTTCCCTATCTTTTCCCCTGATTAGAGTCCCTATTTCTCCCCTTGTTTTCCGTTTCTGCCCTGTCGGATCCTTGTATACTGTTCACCGTGCTGTGTCTTTGTATCGCCCTGTCGTGTCGTGTTTCCCTCAGATGCTGCGTGGTGAGCAGGTGTCTGAGTCTGCTACGGTCAAGTGCCTTCCCAAGGCAACCTGCAGTTCATTATCGAGTCTCCAGTCAGTTCTCGTGATTACGAGTGAAATTGTTTCTTATGCTTTATTTACCGCTCCGATTTGTCTAGGAGTATTGCTATTTCCTTAAACTGGATTAAAGACTCTGTTTTCGCCAAGTCGCTTTTGGGTCCTCATTCACCTGCATAACATTACATTTACTTTTCATACTTTTTATATGTATATTTAAAACCAAATATTTGTAGACTTTTTTACTCTATGACTTTCACTTGAGTCATTTTTAATAGGGTATATTTATTTTAACTCAAGTATGACAATTGGGATTTTTCCATCACTGCTTGGGATCCAGGCCCACCCGCTGGGGACCAAAACCAGCCTTGGACTCTTTAAAAGCAATGCTACCAAATACTAATTGAGTTTATGTAAACTTCTGACCAACTGGGAATGTGATGAAAGAAATAAAAGCTGTAATAAAAATGAAAAATGTGAAATGTCAGAATAATAGTAGAATGATTTATTTCAGTTTGTATTTCTTTCATCACATTCCCAGTGGGTCAGAAGTTTACATACTCTCAATTAGTATTTGGTAGCATTACCTTTAAATTGTTTAACTTGGGTCAAATGTTTCCGGTAGTCTTCCACAAGCTTCCCACAATAAGATGGGTACATTTTGGCCCATTGCTCCTGACAGAGCTGGTGTAACTTGAGTCAGGTTTGTAGGCTTCTTTGCTCGCACATTCTTTTTCAGTTCTGCCGACAAATTTGATATAGGATTGAAGTCAGTCAGCTTTGTGATGGCAACTTCAAAACCTTGACTTTGTTGTCCTTATTAAGCCATTTTGCCACAACTTTGGAAGTATGCTTGGGGTCATTGTCCATTTGGAAGACCCATTTGCGACTAAGCTTTAATTTCCTGACTGATGTCTTGAGATGTTGCTTCAATATATCCACATCATTTTCCTGCATCATGTTGCCATCCATTTTGTGAAGTGCACCAGTCCCTCCTGCAGCAAAGCACCCCCACAACATGATGCTGCCACCCCGTGCTTCATGGTTTGGATGGTGTTCTTTGGCTTGCAAGCCCCCTTCTTCTTCCAAACATAACGATGGTCATTATGGCCAAACAGTTCTATTTTGTTTCATCAGACCAGAGGCTTTTTTATGGCGGTTTTGGAGCAGTGGCTTCTGCCTTGCTGAGCGGCCTTTCAGGTTACGTCGATATAGGACTCATTTTATTGTGGATATAGATACCTTTGTACCTGTTTCCTCCAGCATCTTCGCGAGGTCCTTTGCTGTTGTTCTGGGATTGATTTTCACTTTTCGCACCAAAGTGCATTCATCTCTAGGAGACAGAACACGTCTCCTTCTTGAGCGGTATGATGCCTGAATGGTCCCATGGTGTTTATACTTGCGTACTACTGTTTGTACAGATGAACGTGGTACCTTCGGGCGTTTTGAAATTGCTGGATGAACCAGACCTTTGTGGAGTTTCTACAAAATAAATTCTGAGGTCTTGGCCGATTTCTTTTGATTTTCCCATGATGTCAAGCAAAGAGGCACTGAGTTTGAAGGTAGGCCTTGAAATACATCCAGAGGTACAACTCCAATTGACTCAAAGTATGGCAATTAGCCTATCGGAAGCTTCTAAAGCCATGACACAATTTTCTGAAATGTTCCAAGCCGTTTAAAGGCACAGTTAACTTGGTGTTTGTAAACTTCTGACCCACTGAAATTGTGATAGTGAATTTTAAGTGAAATAATCTGTCTGTAAACAAACAAAAAATAACTTTTGTCATGCACCAAGTAAAAAATAGCGTCTTATAACGTAACGTCATTTTTTTAAATGAAAAAAGTTGACGATAAACTTTCACAAAACACTTCGAAATACTTTTGTAATGCAACTTTAGGTATTAGTACACGTTAATAAGTGATCAAATTGATCACGAGGCGATGTATATTCTATAGGGGTACGTCTGGAAATAATGTCCGGGTAAATCTCAACCAAAATATCCGGTCGGAGACCTGAACAAATGGCTCGTCTCTTCTTCGTTTGACCAAGAAACAAAGCCTAGGCAAATGACAAGACTGTTGACATCGTGTGGAAGCTGTAGGTATTGCAACCTCAGCCCCATTTAATGTGGTTCGCCTTTAACAATGGGTTGAAGTGGCGGATGGATATATTTTTCAATTTTCAGTGATCAGATTTTCCTGCACTTTTCAATGAAATGCACGTTCTGTTATAGTCAAAGCTGTGATTTAACCAGTTTTATAAACGTCTGAGTGTTTTCTATCCACACATACTAATCATATGCATATACTATATTCCTGGCATGAGTAGCAGGGCGCTGAAATGTTGCACGATTTTTTACAGAATGTTCGAAAAAGTAGAGGGTCGACTTAAGAGGTTAACAAGAAATGTGTGGAGTGGTTGAAAAACGAGTTTTAATGTTGTTACACGTGGTCTCCCACTGAGAGGATGATCAGCTGTCTGTCCTGGCTCCCGGTAGCGCTGTCTTAGGCGTCTCACATTACAGGCATTGCAATTCCCTGGCCACATCTGCAGTCCTCATGCCTCATTGCAGCATGCCTAAGGCACGTTCACGCAGATGAGCAGGGACCCGGGGCATCTTTCCTTTGGTGTTTTTCAGAGTCAGTAGAAAAGCCTCTTTAGTGTCCTAAATGTTCATAACTGTGACCTTAAATTGCCTACAGTCTGTAAGCTGTTAGTGTCTTAACAACCGTTCCACAGGTGCATGTTCATTAATTGTTTATGGTTCACTGAACAAGCATGGGAAAGTGTTTAAACCATTTACAATGAAGATCTGTGAAGTTATTTGGATTTTTACAAATTGTCTTTGAAAGACAGGGACCTGAAGAAGGGACGTTTTTTTGTTGTTGCTGAGTTTACAATACAACACAATGACAAAGTGAAAACTGTTTTCATACATTTTTTAAATCTATGAAAAATAAAATCCTGAAAAGGGGACGTTTTTTATATATATATACACACACACACACTTGTTTACTTGACTTTTATTCTCTATAAATTGACGCTCAAATCATTTACTCCGGCAAGTTTGCCACCGCTGCGCTGCAATAAGAAAGTAAACAGAAGTCAAATCCATCACTTCTGTTGATTGGCTGTGTCCTTAGAAAGGTTCGAAAATGTGGTGGATAGAATGTAATGGATCGCATCCCGACAGTGCAGCTCAGTGTAAACAAGCATAACGGCAGGGTCGGTATCTCCTAGCAAAGAACAGACATTCTTCAAGTCGAAGTTGGATATTAGTAGTGCTGTAGTAAAGGATCTATTTTAAAGCCAGTTAAGATAGCATTTAAACCTACAAATGTAGCATGTTAATTTCAAGCAAACATGTAAGTGAATGGGTTTTCCAAAATTCTGAAGCTTCTTTACCCTTCTTGGTCATTGCTAAGCAAAACAATGAGCCAGTCTAGCCTGGGGGTAAGATAGCCCAGGACTAAGAACAAAGCAGTGTGAATAAGGTCTGTCTTGGACTTGCGGGTGATGTGCTGGAACAATAATGCCAGCACTGATTTGAGAGGCCAGCATCCAAATCGAAATGTTTTTTTTTTGTAGTTTCTTTACAGTAAAACATTCAAAACTTTCATTTTAATCATTTATTAAAAACTATATACAATATCTGTTATAATTCAGTATTCGGTACTTATTTTTATTATTTTTACCACTTCTCTGCATTATCCAGGTACTTATTGTTATGTGCAATGTTGCACTTGCTTTGTTTGCATATGGTAAATTGTTTGTGAAAATGAAAAATGAAGCAGTACCCCAACAACAGCTACACACAAATAATAACATCACATACGTCATCCATTAATTAAAATAGACTAAATTACCGTGTGCTTGTACTCTCAGGGAAAAAACTAAAATCCCCAAAGCGGTCAGTGAGACGCATACCTTTGAAGTCAAGCCAATAGAACGGATCACACTTTCAAGGGAAACTGCATTAAGATAAAACTGGGGTATACTCAGTGAGGTGAAATACTCAGAATAACATTGCAGATAGAAATGAACACAGTTGACTTGATTACATGTTCTACGTGACAATTCAATCGTATCTACACTAGACATTTCTACCTGATTCTGAAAATTCTTCAGTGTTGCACCATCTTGATCAGACCAGCGGCCAGGACTCAAGTACCCAATCAAAACACAACAAAACACAGGAAACCAATAAGCCCAAATCAGGCTAATTGAAGCTCTGTAGTTTGACAACCAAAGACATCAACGTGTGTGTATGCACCCTCAAAACGAATGACATTACAGGTCAGGAAACTCTGTTCTCTGCTTAAACTTGCTTTGGAAATGTGTCATGGCAACACAACGGCATTGTTCACTCTTGGAAAGTAAAAAATAAATAAAAATGTTGGGTTTTCAAACAGCACCAGACAGTAAACTGTTTGAATTTAGTATGACAATAAATAATTGACAATCTCAATGACCACTAAAGTATTTGTTTAAAAGCGAATGTTCAAATCCACATTCCAGAAGTCTCAATTATATTGTATGAATAAAGTTTCATATAGTGCCATTATCTGAGTAAGCCAACTGAGGCAACATTGTCACACAGACAGCCTTAACATGCAAAATGTCCAACCACAGTGTTAATACCAACACACGAACAATGGTTGCCCGCTACTTTGTAAACCTTAAATATCGGTACCTGACAAGCAACATGTAATGAGATATTGTAGATCAAACTAGACTATCAGAGCCATATATAGAGATACACAGTTCAAGATTGTATGCGTCTTACAGAGGACCTCGCAAATTGTCATTAGAAGCACCAAAGCGAAGGACATTTTGACACCTCTGCCTCAGCACCAGTGAAATCGATAGATTTGGGTGTGGAAACTAACCCCGTTGTCAGATAATCAGTTCAACCAGTAGACAATGAAACTGTGCAGACATGGAGAGCAAATAACAACTGTTTCCTCCACATTCTCATTCTGACCATAAGTGCAAAAGAGGACATCCCTGGAAATACTCTGTTGTAAAGGATGGACGAGTCTGCAAGAGATATGCACAGCCGAGACTGGTGCACGATTCCAAATCAAAATCGTAAAAGATTACATTATGTAGGCAAAGTAGAATATTCTCCCTGTTGCTTACAGTAATCCAATCTGTCCAGATCTACATACGCATCAAAGGAGTAGAGAGAAAGAGTTGGGTTGCAATTGGGCACAAGGTCTCATCTGGTCGGCTAAAGCAGATCGATCTGGTTTCAGAATTGAACTTGACTGATGTGGTTAGGAAGCTCAAGCGCTGATAAAAAGTGCAGATACCTGTTCAAACGAGATGAAACTTTCCGACTGACACAGATAAAAATCAATGACTATCAGGTTATGCCCATTCTTTACATTGGGCTTCTACACTGCAACGTTCGGAATGTTCCACCCTATAGAACAGGCACCCTGCTGGAGCATGGATGGGGCATGCTCAGCCATTTAATATCAACCTGTTCTAAAGTGGATTGTGTTGGTCTAAATGCTGAAGCAGATTGATATCGTCAAAGAGGACTGAGCTGTTGGGCTGGTCTGAGCTAGTCTGAAGTGGAGCAGACTGGACTGGTCACAAGCAGTTCAAAACAGCACAGGTTCGGTTTAGACCTGGGAGGCATTTGTCTGTGGGCAGGGGAGGGTACATAATCTCTGTGAATTAGCTTCTGTGTCTTCCCTACTTGAGCACGCTAGTTTAGTAGGCCCATTTCCACACATTCAACTAGATGGTTGGAGCATGATTAACCCCATATATAAGCACAGAAAGAAAAACAGTCCTTGGGGTTAAAGCGGCGTTAAGATAAAATTATCTAGTCTAGAGCATGGTCCGAGCCACATATCGCAGCAGCCCGCCATGCCGGTAAAAGGCCACATCCATCTCGTTGTCAAACAGAGTCGTCACACTGAAAGTCTTTCCAGAGCTAGTCTAGAGAGAAAAAAGGGAAAAATGTAGGTCAATGAAGAGACAATGCCACGGACAAAGATAGTTGTGAGACATTTTACATGGGGATGGGAAATTTGAGTTATAAAAAGGTAACATTTGATTGGATGCCATACTTTGACAGTCAGCATTTGCTTTGGGGACAGGTCCTCTGGTAGAGTGATAGTGAACTTCTCCTTCCCACAGAGCTCTAGCGAATCGGCACTCTGGCCTGGCAAGAACTGGAGGGGCGCGATGCCCATGCCCACCAGGTGGTTCTTGTGCATCTTCTCAAAGCTTTCTGCTATGACAGCTCGCACACCCTGCCAACCACAGAACACACAGAATAAGAGACCAATGGGATCTGTATCCCATGGAGAAAAAAGGCACATATACAATTGAATGAAATTTCCCAAGGAATATTTGACTTATTTAGAATTTCATTGTGTACATACAAACTGTAACGTTTGTTGGAGAAGAAAAAATGGTCTGGGGCTGTTTTTACGGTCTGGGCTAAGACCCTTAGTTCCAGTGAAGGGATATCTTAACGCTACAGCATGCAATGACATTCTAGACAATTATCTGCTTCCAACCTCGTGGCAACAGTTTAGGGACCGCTCTTTCCTGTTTTTGCATGACAATGGGAAAGGGAAGGGAAAGGGGGATACCCAGTCAATTGTATAACTAAGTGCATTCAACTGAAATTAGTCTTTTGCATTTAACCCAACCCTTCTGAATCAGAGCGGTGCGGGGGGCTGTCATAATCGACATCTTCGGCGCCCGGGGCACAGTGGGTTAACTGCATATCCTGTTAAGGAAGTTGAGAATTCAAGCAGCTTTTCGCAGCTTTTTGTAAAAAGTCGCGCAACATTTCAGCGCCCTGCTATTCATGCCAGGAATATAGTATATGAATATGATTAGTATGTGTGGATAGAAAACACTCAGACGTTTCTAAAACTGTTTAAATCACGGCTGTGGCTTTAACAGAACGTGCGTTTCATCGAAAAGTGCAGGGAAATCTGTTCACTGAAAATGGAAAAATATATCCTTCCGCGACTTCAAGGAATTGTTCAAAGTGAACCGAATTAAATAGGGCCGAGGTTACAGTGCCTACAGCTTCCACACGTTGTCTAGAGTCTTGTCATTTGATTCGCAATTGATTCTTGGTCTAACCGGTTCAAGGGAACTCCTTCCCTCCGGTCTCAGACCGGATGTTTTGATCGAGCTCTCTACAGACATTTTTTATACACCGACATCTAATGAATTTACATCGCCTCCTGATGAATTGTATCGCTTATTAACGTGTACTAATACCTAAAGTTGCATTACAAAAGTATTTCGAAGTGTTTTGTGAAAGTTTATCGGCGACTTTTTGAATTTAAAAAAATGACGTTACGTTATGAAACGCTATTTTTTTCCGTTTATCACACAGTATTCTTAGATCGATATTTAGGCTATATATGGACCGATTTAATCGAAAAAAGACCCTAAATGATGTTTAGGGGACATCTAGGAGTGCCAAGAAAGAAGCTCGTCAAAGGTAATGAATGTTTTATATTTTATTTCAGCGTTTTTGGTTTGCACCGGCTAACGCAAAATCTGTCGTGTTAGGTGACGTTGCAGTATTTTGAGGGTGCATGGTATCAGATAATAGCTTCTCATGCTTTCGCCGAAAAGAATTTTACAAATCTGACTTGGTGGATAGATTCACAACGAGTGTAGCTTTAATTCAGTATATTGTATGTCAATTTTAATGAAAGTTTGACTTTTATCAAAAACTATACGTGGCGCACTTGAAATTTCCACTGATTGATTTTCCCACAGCGGGAGCACTTCCCTAATTTAAGAGCACATGTTGCCAGCCACAGTACAGAACCAGATCTGCAGCCAACATCCCGTCAAACGCCCTCACCTTGGTTGTACTGCATCTAGTTATTTAAAAAAATCTTTATTTATAGAACAATCTTTCAACACTTCAAGTGTTAAAGAGTGTTTAAAAAAGTGTTAAAGAACAAGCTCCACCCAGAAGCCAGTTTTATTGGCATGTGACCAGTGCTTGAGGCTCTTGGGTGTGGAATGTAGCCTTTACCAGTAGGTAGGGTCCTTTGGCCGCCCAGTCCCGAGAGTTTCCTGAGCCGTACTGCTTCCCTGCCAGGATGATGAGGGGAATCCCGTCTCTCTGGTAGCGCTCTACTGCCTCAAACACGTCCAGCTAACAGCACAAAAACACACTGTTAAACAACTTGGCCGAAATCATGTATATTATCCACTCTCCATTTACTGCAAATATGAATCTCATTTTATTTGTAATAAGGTATTTTACGTTTGCTTGGGTTATCCAAGCGTTTGCTTGGGTTATCAAATCATGAGCAATAGGGAGATACTTATTCCCTTCCGTACAGAGCTGAATGAAGAGCACAGTTCAAGTGCACCGTTTCTAGACTTGACCCTCTCTCTCACTTACAGTCTGGCCTGATGGAATGTGCACGGTCTTGGGGCCCGGTTTGCCGATTAACCGGTTCTGGAGTTTGATGCTGGCAAATGTCCCTCGGGTCATCACCGCGTCGTTTCCCCTCCGGGCGCCGTACGAATTGAACTCTCGTGGTGTAAGGCTGAGAGTGAGAAATCCAGAGTTTAAAGGTCAAACTGCTTTCCTCCTGAGTTCCACTGAGAGTTTACCAAAACATTTGCTCCTGACCCTGGTAAAATGCTAAAGTAGCACTTTGCATACGACATAAATAAATAAATTACATGGAGGTGAAGAATTTGAACAACCCAGCCCCTGCTGCAGCAGTCTGCGTACATAAATTATAGGATGCTCACCGTTTGCTCAGCAGGTACTTGGCAGCAGCACTGACCCTGGCGATGCTCCCGGCAGGGGAGATGTGGTCGGTGGTCACCTTGTCTCCCAGAAACAGTAGGGCATGGGCGTTCTCTATAGACTGTGGCGGCTGGACCTCTTTACACTGGGAGAGAGGGGAGAGGTCATATAGAACCAGGGCCCAGAGTAGTTCTGAAATATGAATTCAGCTTAACCTGATGATAATATGTTTCACAAACTATCCATTACGCTTTGAATATATGAAATATATCTACTTCTGAGTTTCTTAAATTATCTCTCTTAAAAGTGTTTATTATTGTTGTACTTTGTAATTTTCCACACAAAAAATAAGACTCACAAGTTTGTTGAAGAAGGAAGGAGAGCGGATATATGTGGATTTGGGATCCCATGGGAAAACCACAGACTCTGGACATTCAAGGTTATTCCAAAACGTGTTCCCTTTCTGTAACAGAGTGACAAACAGCACACTGTAATGACTGCACCGTAATGAAACTTGAATAGGTTGAGGGAAAAGAATGACTCAAGAGAGGGAGCCAACCCTAAACAAAAAGGACCCCTCACCTCCCTTCTGGCACGGAGCTCTGTGAAGATGGAAGAGATGACCTTGTCCTGCTCTATCTGCTGCACCTCCTCCCTGGTGGGCCACACATCCCGCAGGTACACCTCCTTCCCCTCAGAGGTCACACCTACACCAGAGGGACAAGGGTTATAACAAACATGTAACACGTTATGTTTTTAACCTTCCATTGGGAACAAATTGACCCCCCCAGATAATGTTTTTGGACCATCACAGCAAGTGAACGGTAGTTCATCAATGGTATCAAAAAGTGTAGAAGACAGGAGACAGATTATTACAAAAGTGTTAAACAAACCTCAAAATGTGTTTTTGAGGTTTGAAACGTGATGTTGTTCACTTACCCAGAGGCTCTTTCTCGAAGTTGATGCTGACGGTGCCGGCAATGGCGTACGCCACTACTAGGGGTGGAGAGGCCAGATAGTTGGCCCTGACGCAGTCACATAGGCGTCCCTCAAAGTGTCTGTTCCCAGATAGCACTCCGCAGGCCACCAAGTCCCCCTACAGCAGGCGCATGGGGAAGGTTAGACCTCCCTATAAAACCTCTCCGTCACTCTCTCTAGTCACCCATTTGGTCAAAATATTTGATGGCAGAGTGCGTTAGAGGAGGCAGCCAAGTGTATTGAATTTTTTTCAAGGATCAAATTAACACTGGAATGGATAATATCTCCTAAATACTTCATTCTGGAATACAGTCTTATTCATTCCCAGCTCTCCAGTGAATAGTAACCAAGTTAAGACAGAGTTTGTTCAAGTACCTCTTTGATAGCTTCAGAGACGGTCTCCGGTAAAGGTGCAGTGTTTCCAACGCAGGTGGCACATCCATAGCCTATCACTTCAAACCTGAGTCAGATATGAGGAACAATTATCTAATATTCTACTCCTGCCAATTATGCATAATCAAGTGATGTGGGTGTGTGTCGGACATGAGTCGGGTACATAGTTGCTCATGGTCTCGTGATGAGGTAGCCGTGCCTGTGACTTTAAAACCTGTGTCAGCCCTTGGCCCATGAGTCTCTTGGTCTAATGGTCAAGACATTGGTTTCTCCCGTAGGAGACATGGGTTCAGATCCTGTCCGTGACGTGCGTGTCCTCACCCTAGCTGGCTGAGGTAAGGCAGTACTCCACTGGTGTTGAGGTAGTGGGTGACCATGCCACTGCCAGGAGCCAGGCTGGTACGGATGTAAGGCTTGACGATAAGGCCCGCCTCCACCGCTTTCTTGGCCAGCAAACCTGTCAATCAAAAGGCGATACCAGTTGCATTGGCAAAATTCCTGACAGTCCAATTGGGATTTCAGGAAAACCTGAGAATATAGTACCGTGTTCCTCCAGTGTCTCTCACCTGCGGTCAACATGACGGAGGGATTGCAGTTGTTGGTGCAGCTGATGACGGCTGCAATGACCACAGAGCCGTGGGCCAACTCGTACTCCTGACCGCCGTGGAGGAAAGGCACCAGGCTCTCCTGCTTCTCCTTGGAGATATGGAACCCTTTGAAACCCACCTGGAAAGAGAAACACAATTTAATTAACTAATCCATACTCAATATTTTACAGCCAGAAGATGTGGCAGGGATCTCACCCCTTTCTACGTAACAGAAAAAGACTGGTCATTCTAACAAAAGTATTTATCACTCATATAAAGTTGTAGTGAACAAGGGTCACATGATTGATTCGTTTGAGATGAACCAACAAAAAGCCATATGTAGGACATTTCCCCTCAATGGGCAGTTTTACTTTTCTGTTGCTATGCAAACTAAAATATGAATAGGCCAATTGTGTGATGATCTCAAGTATTAGTATTAGTTCTCTACTTTGTTGACCTAAGGTGTCTGACTGATATGTTACCTTCTCGTTGAGACAGCTCTGGAAATCCTCCTTCATGCTGCTGACAGCCACCCTGTCCTGGGGCCTTTTCGGCCCACTCACATGGGGCACCATGGAGCTCAGGTTGATCTCAATCACCTTTAGAGAAAACAGGGAAACAGAACTGTACCTCTGATTGTGAAACAGAAAAACGATGCACTTCGTAATATGGATCGATATTCTGCCATAGCTTCCTCTACTTATTGGACACAAATATCTGAAAAGACTAAAAGAATACCTCAGAATATTGTGGGTCTTCTGACAAGTCCTCGTAGCTCTGGAAGAGTTTCACAGCCTTCAGATAAGCCTCCAATAATTCAAGTTTCTCCTCAGTAAAGTCTGAGAGCAAAGGAAAACATCAGGTTTTAACATTATATACAACATATGCAACATTTAAAAATCAAGAGATAATTCACCCAAATGCCAAATTTACCCCACCTTATGGAAACCAAGAAAGTAGTCTTGACTGAATTTGGGTTTGTTAACATTATAATTGCTGAGCGAAAAACAATTAATACAGCTTCTCTTAGCATTGATGGATTCTGTTCAAATGTAACATGTTTCAAGTTAAACTGTAGTTTGTTTGTATCCTGTTTCGTGAATGATTACTGTGAGTATTAAATGGAGTTTAGGCCATGAAACTCTGTGTATGCTAATTTGTAAAGGTTGACCTAATCTGATAAGAGGAAATTGCCTAGGATCAGAAAGCATGGTCAGGCCCAGGACAATGACAGGTTGTGATTCTGACATATAGCTAAACAAAGAGAGGACAATGGAAATTCCAAAGGGGATATAAGGGAAACTCATTGGGGTCATAAAATGTATGGCTGGGGAGGTGACACCTACAAGGTGGTGACCAAAAGGAGGGAAGATTATAAATGTATGCACTCAGCTGACGGCATCCTTGGTAATAAACACTTGAAACATCTCATGAGCTTTTGGTCTCAATTCCTTATTGCAAAGAGGTTGCAATAACATTTTTCTTTATAACAGCATGTTCTAAATAGCATGCATAAATCTCAAAATAACACCGGACATACATCCCAGCCTCAGAAGTGACAATCTAGCCTGATCCCAGCTCTTGCCAATTCTTATGGTCAATTTTCACAGCATGTGCTGTCTTACCATCTCCTATGGTAATTGTTACGCTAATGACCAGATAAGTTGGCAAGACAGCACAAACAGACCTGGGAAACAGGCTAGTGACAGCTTCCTGTCTTACTTGTTTGCTTCAAGTGTTTGAGTGTGACATGGTCGACAGGGAAGAAGCTGACGGTGGCATTGTATTCGGGACACATGTTGGCGATGGTGGTCCTGTCTGGGACAGACAGCTGGGACATGCCGGGACCAAAAAACTCCACAAACTTCCCAGCTATGCCCGCCTGACGAAGGTGCTGAGATGGAGAACACATTGAATCAAGCTTGGCAGAGCATTTAAAACATCTCCATCATGTACTTTACAATGACAATATAGATAATACAAAGGAAATTAAAAAGACCTAAAGGAGGTTCAACGACATGTAGCTTAACTTCTTTTGGGACTGGGGGGAAGTACTGAGTAGCTTGGATGAATAAGGTGCCCAGAGTAAACTGCCTGCTACTCAGGCCCAGAAACTAGAATATGCATATAATTAATAGATTTGGATAGAAAACACTGAAATTTCTAAAACTGTTTGAATGATGTCTGTGTACAACAGAACTCATATGGCAGGCAAAAACCTGAGAAAAAAATCCAACCAGGAAGTGGGAAATCTGAGGTTTGTAGTTTTGCAAGTCATTGCCTAACCAATATAGTGTCTATGGGGTCATATTGCACTTCCTAAGGCTTCCACTAGATGTCAACAGTCTTTAGAACCTTGTTTTAGGCGTCCACTATGAAGGGGGAGCGAATAAGAGCCGTTTCAATGAGGGGTTTGGCAGAATGTCATGAGCTAAGTCGCGCGTGGCCGTGAGAGCGAGCTGCGTTCCCTTTCATTTCTAAAGACAAAGGAATTGTCCGGTTGGAATATTATTGAAGATTTATGATAAAAACATCATAAAGATTGATTATATACATTGTTTGACATGTTTCTACGAACTGTAATGGAACTGTTTTGACTTTGTCTGGACTAAGTGCCTGCGCCTTGTGAGTTTGGATTTGTGAACTAAACACGAACAAAAAGGAGGTATTTGGACATAAATGATGAACTTTATCGATCAAAACAAACATTTATTGTGGAACTGGGATTCCTGGGAGTGCATTCCGATGAAGATCAAAGGTAAGTGAATATTTATAATGCTATTTCTGAGTTTTGCGACACCTCTTCTTGGTTGAAAAATGTCTGTATGTTTTTCTGTGACTAGGCGCTGACCTAGCATAATTGCATGGTGTGCTTTTACCGTAACCTTTTTTTGAAATCTGACACAGCGGTTGCATTAAGGAGAAGTTTATCTATAATCGTATGTATAACACTTGTATCTTAGATCAATGTTTATGATGAGTATTTCTGTAATTTGATGTGGCTCTCTGCACTTTCACCGGATGTTTGTTTGAGACAATACATTTCTGAACATAACGCACCAATTTCAAATGAGGTTTTTGGACATAAAGATTCAACTTTATCGAACAAAACACACATTTATTGTCTAACATGGAGTCCTGGGAGTGCCATCCGGTGAAGCTCATCAAAGGTTAGTGATTAATTTTACCGCTATTTTTGTCTTTTGTGACACCTCTCCTTCTTTGGAAAATGGCTGTATGGTTTTCTGTGGCTAGGCGCTGACCTAACAATCGCAAGGTGTGCAATTTCACTGGCTGTTGGCGAGCGTCCCACATATCCCAGAGAAGTTAAACGCTAGCAATCAATAAAAAGTGATACTTTGCAAGTGCTGTGTATGGAAGCTTCTTTTGAATATGGTTTCAACATTTCTGAGCTACCCTCAGATGTGTACCAGTATGTTTAATTTCTTAGCTGTAGCCTACCTTGGTGATCCCCAGAACAATATCGATGGACGTGGCCAGGATGTTGACGGAGCCTACTAGCCTGCAGCCAACCACCTGGGGAAGGGTCAGAGAGATGGGCTGGCCCAGCATCACTGCCTCCGACTCGATCCCTCCCACACCTGAGACAGAGAGCGGGAAAGAGACAGAAAACCATCTTAAAGCTATAGAGCTATTGGATAATTCACACGTCGATCTTCTTTCATCACCAAAGCATTGTAACTTTTTGTTTTTGTAACATCACCAAAGCATTGGATATTAACCTATGACCCGATGAATGTGGTTTCAGCATAATTCTTAGTCCTTTCTTTTATCTATTCTCTTTGATGTTTTTATGTTTGACGCTAATCTAGTATTTATTGGGGTTAATGGGTACTTCAGTCCGTATACTCTGTGTAACACACAGCTATTGTGAGGTTGAGCACTTGCGAAATGTCCCTCCTTCAGGGCACTGTAGTCATATGCATAACTTTTTTTAAATTCCAATGATTTCAGCCAGTATTGGCAGCTGTGTGGACATTGATAGAACTTTAAATTGTTGTTCTTTACCCCAGCCGAGGATGCCCAGACCGTTGATCATGGTGGTGTGAGAGTCTGTGCCCACCACGCTGTCTGGGTAGATGAAGCCCTGGCTCTCCTGCACCACCTGAGACAGGTACTCCAGGTTTAGCTGGTGTACTGCACCCACATCCGGGGGCACCACGTTCACATTCTTAAACGCTTTGGAGCACCACTTCAGGGGAAAAGGAGAAATACGTAAGAAAAAGGTTAGACTGGTTCGCTACATGGGCCTAAATAAGTTGCAGACGTGTTACAATGTGTGCTGGTTTCAGTTCGAAATAGCTGCTGCAGAGTCTCTGTAACTAAGTATCTTGTTTACATTGAATTTACTTTGACGGAAACGAGAGAGAGACAGAAAGTTACCTTAAAGAACTGCAGCCGTTCTTTGTTTCGGATCAGCTCCAACTCCTGGTTTTTCAGAGCTGTTTCAGGTCTGCAGAAAACAATGACAAGGACAATGTGCACCTTTCCTCTCTCCTATACAGGGTACCGAGTAGGCTTTCCTACACTATAAATCCACCCAATACGCAAGAGCCAGGACCAGCATTCCCGAATTAGAGGCCTTCTCAGATTCCGAAATTGAGATCCGAATGGAATTGGATGTGTGAAACTCCAGAACGACTTGACCCAGTAGTCCCTGTCACCACCGACCCAAAATATGTCAGAAATGAGGGAGAATCGAAGTCAAATTGGGTCGGGTCTGTATCCCACATGGATCCGAAAGATAAAATAATGCAGCTCAATTGCTGCGCAAGCCAGCAGAATTGTTTTGACTTGTCTAGCAGGCAGTGGAAGTTAACGTTTCACATGCATTTTCTGTTGTAGGCCTAGCTAAAATAATTTAGTTGTGGTCACTACAAGCTTAGTATTTTCAGAAATGACATCTCAAATGTAAAATGTCGGCACAAAAAGAAGGGAACTGGGGTGTGTGACGAAGATGCACTAGTAACCAAGTCGCTCTCCAGAATGCACTCTCAGTCTCCCGTTAATTTGTGTGTATTCATAGTTTCATTGTGTGAATTGTTTGCCTTTCTGTTTTTTTATAGGCTCTCTCCAGAATGTGCTCTGTCTCCCGCATATTTAAAAAAAACAGTTGTGGTAGTTTCAACTGGGTTTTTGGTTCATGTGTAGTTTATAAATTGATCGTTTAAAAAAATACAAGTAATATGATTACTATTGTTGCACATGCTGTGTAGATAGAACATTTTATGTTTTCAATATATCACAAACTGTTTCTGCATATTGGTCATCAAGAAGCTTGATCTTGCAAGCTAGCCACTTACATAGTATATTTGGAGCTCTGAGCTGGAGATCATTTATTTGGCACATCTTAGATAGTTAAACTTATACCTATAATATATTTAGCTGGAAAACAGTAGTAGTGAATTTTAAGTGCAACTTAATCACCTGCACAACAGTGGATCGTCACGTCACGAAAGCTTCCGCTTGCTCTGTGTGCTCTTTGCAAATAAACGCCATGTGACCAAATCAGCTGCTTTGGGGGAATGGCTTCATAATTAAAAAATAATGCAACAAGCGAAATGAAGAACGCAATCTTGCTTTATCTATTAACCTCTTGAGTGTAGGGGGCAGTATTTTGGTGTTTGGATGAAAAACGTACCCAAATGAAACTGCCTATTTCTCAGGCCCAGAATATGCATATAATTGTCAGATTAGGATAGAAAACACTCTAAAGTTTCCAAAACTGTCAAAATACTGTCTGGGTATAACAGAACTGATATTGCAGGCGAAAACCTGAGGAAAATCCAACCAGAAAGTGCTGTTTTTCCTGAAACCTCTCTGTTCCATTGCATGCCTTCCCTCCATTTAAAGGGATATCAACCAGATTCCTTTTCCTATGGCTTCCACATGGTGTGAACAGTCTTTAGACATAGTTTCAGGCTTTTATTCTGAAAAATGAGCGAGAAAGATCACATCGCGTCATTGGACGGCTGGGTGCCAGCAGAGTTTTGCATGCGTGAGCAGACATTTTCTCTCTCACTCCTATTGAAAAAGCTACGGTCCGGTTGAAATATTATCGATTATTTATTAAAAACGTTTGACTGACATGTTTCTACAAATTTACAGATACTGCCCCGTCGTGACCGCTCGAGCCTGTGGATTTCTGAACATAACGCGCCAAACAAATGGAGGTATTTTGGATATAAAAATAAGCTTTATGGAACATCCGAAGATCATCAAAGGTAAGCAATTAATTTTATCGCTTTTCTGACTTTCGTGACCAATCTACTTTGCTGCTAGCTGTTTGTAATGTTTTGTCTGTTGAGAGAGATGTCCTAACATAAACGCTTGGATAGCTTTCGCCGAAAAGCTTTTTTGAAAGCACACGCCAGGTGGATTAACAAGCTATGCTGTGTTTTGCTATATTGCACTTGTGATTTCATGAAAATTAAATATTTTTAGTAATTTAATTTGAATTTGGCGCTCTGCAATTCAGCGGATGTTGACAAAAATGATCCCACTAACGGGATGGGTGCGGCAAGAAGTTAAATACCTGCCTGCAGGTATTTAAAAATAACAAATATGCAACAAAACAATGACAAATAATTAGTAGGAAACAACTTCAGTACCAACTGCCATCAGTATGTTGTCGACAATTTTACTTTAGACATGGTCTCATTGCCATTAGCCATTAAAGTTTGTCAAAATCCCTAGCAATGCTAACGTTAGCTAGCTCCAATCCTCTTCCCTCAACCTTAGCTAGCTAGCCAATGTTAAACTGCATCTAAAGTCAATCTGACATCACAATGATGACAAAAGTTATTCCTACCAATTATGTCTCCTTCATACAAGTAATCTCCAAGGCACTATAATGCACTTTTGATGACATCTTCATATGCACCAATTGATTAGCATTAAGTAGAACGTTCAGTCAGTATTCAGGGATGTATTCATTTTCTTTATTTATTACGCTGATTCTGTTGCAAAACGTTCTGCAGCAAACTGTTTACTCCAAACACTTCAATGTGAAGTTGTAGTTCACTTCAAATCTATAAATGATCGATACTTCTATGCTCTAAAGTGGAGTGAAGTCCACTGGGTTCCTTCCAGCCACTTTTTTTTTTGAGACGCAACTGAACTAAACCTTCCTTTTTAACAAAACTAATCTCAGTAGCGTTTGAAGTAAACGGTTTTGCAACAGAATAAATATTTTGCAACAGGGCGTAATGAATACACCCCAGTCTTCAAGAGAATATTCCTAACAATGGCTTGATGCAACGTGCAATTCATGAATATGTATAGTGTCTTACTCAGAGACGGGTTGTAGATGGAAGGGGCATAGGAGAGGGGTATTCTCAATCTGCTGGACAGCAGTGGCGGGTTTTCCCGGGGTGGCGGGGGTGTCACTGCAGCCCCCTTTGCTGCAGCTGCCTCTCTCGCCTCCACACTGGGACCCCCATCTGGTTGTTGGTCTGGCGGGGGAGGGGCGAGACGGAGGCCCCTGGCTCTGGCTATCCCCTCCACCAGGGTTGGGGGCGTTCTGTATGGCACTGTAGAGAAGGGGTGGATAATTTCAGAAAGAGCAGGAGAATTTCTGAGGATAATTAAGAAACAGCTAAGGTTAATTTCAGAAATAGCACAGTATCAAGATATCCAACTCAGATAAAGAAGCCATCAACCTCAGGAGGGTTTCCCAGCTATCGTAAGGTAAAATATGTAACTTTACGCAAACAGTCCCTTTAAGCCCACCATTTGTTGAGGTCGATCTGTAGCGAGTGGTCAACAATGAGGTCTGTGGGGCACACAGGGTTGATCAGCCCAGGGTCCACTCCGTGTTTGGTCACTGCATCCCTCATGGCAGCCAGGTCCACCATGGCAGGGATGCCCCTGTGTAGAAGGAACAACAATCAGATCCACCATACTACTCCACAAAACAAACAATAACACACAGGGAAACCAACACTGGTGACCGACAGCACTGCGATGCAGTATTGGTGATCGCACTAGGATTTAATACATGTAGGCCTATTGGGATTTTAAGGAGGTGGAACCATAGAAATTAGTGGAACAGTCTTTGCAATAGGCTAGTTTAACTAATCGTACTCAAGATCTTGATTCGATCATATAACCAGATAGTGCTGCAATGTTGCTATAACCTTGAGCAAGGTCTCTTCAGAAAAATACTGTTCATTCCTAAGACAACAAGCAAGACTGTGTGTCCTTGATCAACTGCCCAAGATGAATACACTGAGGATACCGGTGGGGAGCTCTGAACTACAAAATATTAGAGACTCCATATACTTCACCTACAGGCGCTACAAAAAGGAAGCCAACAAAAAGGTCTAGGGATGGCTGCAACTCTACATTTCTTTGGAGGGATAGACAGGGAGTATGCTATGACACAGGGACACTGCTGGTATCTTGGACTAGGTTTCTCTTGCGAAAAATATTGTATATCAAAGAGATTAACCTGGATAATCCAAGGTTGGGGAGGTTGGAAAAGACACTCACGTGAAGTCTTGCAGCAGGACCCGGGCAGGAGGGAATGGCACCTCTGCCACATTCTGCTGCTCGCTCCAGTCTAGGATGTTGTGGACGTCCTCTTCTTTCACATAGAAGCCGTCGCATTTGCGTATGGCCGCCTCCAAGAGGACACGGATGGATAGAGGCAGCTTGTCTATGGAAAGGAAAGGAATGAGAGACCATTATCAAAAAATAACTTTGGGCATGCATGTGGCATTTATTTACATTCTATTGTTTGACCACAGTTCAACTCATGGCCCTATAATGACAAAAGCTGCATTTTGAGAAATAATTAGACTCTGGTTTGGTCTTTTGACGCATAAGTGCAAGCCTTAGCCTATTGTTGTTGAACACAGGAGCTGACAAATCCACACTCACCGTATCTTGCATCATTCAGCTTCTGTGGATTGAAATACTTCCGGTCGCCATCTTTCAGCGTGTCAATCAGGTGGTTAAAAGGATGCTCCTCTGTATAGGGAAAGAGAAACACATATCAATCTGACACTAGAGACTGCCCGTACTAGAGGAGAGCACGTACACTCATTATTTACACCCCGCATGAGTTCAACTAGGCTACTACTACTTCCAGCCTCACACAACGAGTGAGTGAGTGAGTGTGCATTAGAGGTCAACCGATTATGATTTTTCAACGCCGATACCGATTATTGGAGGACTAAATAAGCCGGTACCGATTAATCGTCCGATTTCTTTCAAATATATTTGTAATAATGACAATTACAACAAGACTGAATGAAATCTTATTTTAACTAAATATAATACATCAATAAAATCAATTTAGCCTCAAATAAATAATTAAACATGTTCAATTTGGTTTAAATAATGCAAAAACAAAGTGTTGGAGAAGAAAGTAAAAGTGTGCAATGTAAGAAATCTAACATTTAAGTTCCTTGCTCAGAACATGATTACATATAAAAGCTGGTGGTTCCTTATAACATGAGTCTTCAATATTCCCAGGTAAGAAGTTTTAGGTTGTAGTTATTATAGGAATTATAGGACTATTTCCCTCTATACTATTTGTATTTTATATACCTTTGACTATTGGATGTTCTTATAGGCACTTTAGTATTGCCAGTGTAACAGTATAGCTTCCGTCCCTCTCCTCGCTCCTCCCTGGGCTCGAACCAGGAACACCATGACAAAAGCCACCCTCGAAGCAGCGTTACCCATGCAGAGCAAGGGAAACAACCACCAAGGCTCAGTGCAAGTGACGTTTGAAACGCCAATAGCGCGCGCTAACTAGGTAGCCACTTCGGTTACACCAGCCTCATCGCGGGAGTTGATAGGCTTGAAGTCAAAAACAGCACAATGCTTGACGCACAACGAAGAGCTGCTGGCAAAACGCACGAAAGTGCTGTTTGAATGAATGTTTACGCGCCTGCTTCTGCCTACCAACACTCAGTCAGATACTTAGACACTTGTATGCTCAGTCAGATTATACGCAATGCAGGACACGCTAGATAATATCTAGTAATATCATCAACCATGTGTAGTTAACTAGTGATGATAATTTTTTTATAAGATAAGTTTAATGCTAGCTAGCAACTTACCATGGCTTACTTCATTTGCGTAACAGGCAGTCTCCTTGTGGAGTGCCACGACAGAGAGGCAGGTCGTTATTGCGTTGGACCTAGTTAACTGTAAGGTTGCAAGATTGGATCCCCCGAGGTGACATGGTGAAAATCTGTCGTTCTGCCCCTGAACAAGGCAGCTAACCCACCGTTACTAGGCCGTCATTGAAAATAAGAATGTGTTCTTAACTGACTTGCCTAGTTAAATAAAGATTCAATAAAGTTGTAAAAAAATAACAAATCTGTGTCCAAAAATACTGATTTCCGATTGTTATGGCCATTCCGATTAATCGGTCGACCTCTAGTGTCTATTAGCATGAGGGATCGTTGTATTTTTATTTTACCTTTATTCAACTAGGCAAGTCAGTTAAGAACTAATTCTTATTTTCTATGACGGCCGAGGAACAGTGGGTTAACTGCCTTGTTCAGGGGCAGAACCGACAGATTGTTACCTTGTCAGCCCGGGGATTTGATCTTGCAACATGCAGATTACTAGTCCAACGCTCTAACCACTAGGCTACCTGCCGCCCCGATATATTCTGAATCTATGTGAAAATTACACTGTACATCCTAAGTAAACTTTGAGGGCCATTTGAAGAGCCTTCACCCCCTTCTCAGTGGTTGACTCGCTTTAAATCAGCGCCATTTAAATCAGCGCAATTTTGCCTGAAAAAAAAAAGAAGCCTGGGGAATGTCATGTAGGCCTGTGTGTTCTGTTCCACTTGGTCCCTGGCCCTTTGAACCAAGGCTAGAATGAAAGCTAAATCACAAGTGGTCAGGAAGGCCTCTGTAGGGGACAGCACAAAGTGGTCCCAATGTTTGTGACTTAACCAGCCTACTATCACTAGGAACGTGTTGAGATTTAGATAAACAGGTGCCTACGAGTCTCTCTAGACAGACGGGTTGCCCCCCAAATGTACAAATGCTCTGCACCAAGGCCTGGGATTTCTGAGACTAGGTGGGTACTGTTGAAAACAATGGTCGTAATTTCACCACATTAGTGTAAGAAAAATGCAAGCATCTTGTTGCCAGCATAACTGTCCATTGTGCATCTGTGTAAGGCAACTAATTTCTTCCTTCTGGGCATGACAAGCCTCAAATAATTGAATAACATTTAAGACTTGCATGCATACTGTAAAATCAACATGCTTACTGTAAAATCAACATGCTTACTGTCACCAGTAAATCAACGACATAGGATCATGAGTAAAAAGAAATGAGGGACACAAGGAAGGGAACTCAAATATGCTCCTATTTAGTAAAGGGAGGTAACGTGTTCTGCTTATCATCACAAGCCTCATGTCAAATGTTTTCTAAAGATTAGGCCAAAAGTATAAACACCGTTGCTAGTGTGGAGTTAGCTAATCATACAAAAGGCTAGATGTATATAATAACACATTTAATTTGTATACCGCTTTTCATTACATAGTTCTCAAAGCTCTGAGAATTGCTTTATTATTACAATGCCCGTCGGTAAGTTCACACCCCTTTAATTTTCCCACATTTTGTTGTGTTACAGCCTGAATTGAAAAAGGATTACATCTAGTTTTTTGTCAATGGCGTACACACCATACTAGAGGTTGACCGATTAAATCGGAATGGCCAATTTCAAGTTTTCATGACAATCGGTATTTCTGGACACTGATTATGGCCTATTACATTGCACCCCACGAGTACCTGTTATGCAAGTGCAGCAAGGAGCCATGGTAAGGTGCTAGCTAGCATTAAACCGATCTTATAAAAAACAATCAATCTTAACTTCTTAAGGTATAGGGGGCAGCATTTTCACTTTTGGATAAATAGAGTGCCAAATTTCAACTTCCTGCCTGTATAGAAAACACTCTGAAGTTTCTAAAACTGTTTGAATTATGTCTGTGAGAATAACAGAATTTATGTAGCAGGCAAAACCCTGATGACTAACTGTTCAGATTTTTTTTTTTTGCCTCTGTCTGTTCCCCAAGTTGTCATTGGCAAGTGATATTTCTTAGGAACCGGTTTTCAGTTCCTACCGCTTCCACTGGATGTCACCAGTCTTTGGAATTTGGTTGAGGTTATTAATTTGTGCAATGAAGAAGAAGGCCATCTAGGAACTACGTAACACTGTTGAGAGTTGCGCAAGATGTGAAAAGGAGCATGTTTTCTTCTTCTTCCTGTATTGAAAACAGATTGCCCCGTCTACAATTTGATTGATTATTAACGTTTAAAGATACCTCAAGTTGCACTACAAAAGTAGTTTGAAATATTTTGGCAAAGTTTATAGGCAACTTTTGAAATGTTTTGTAGTGACGTTGAGTTTTTTGGAAGCTGTTTTTTTCTGGATCAAACGCGTCAAATAAATGGACATTTGGATATATATGGACGGAATTAATCGAACAAAAAGGACCAAATGTGATGTTTATGGGACATATTGGAGTGCCAATTTATTTCTGCGTTTTGTGTAGCGCCTGTAGGGTTGAAATATGCTACTCTCTTTGTCAACATTGTGCTATCATCAGATAATAGCTTCTTATGCTTTCGGCGAAAAGCCTTTTTAAAATCTGACATGTTGGCTGGATTCACAATGAGTGTAGCTTTAATTGAGTATCTTACATGTGTGATTTAATGAAAGTTTGATTTTTATATAATTTTTATTTTATTTGCCGCGCTGCATTTCCCCTGTTTTTTCCCCAAGTGGGACGCAAGCGTCCCCTAGCCCCAAGAGGTTAATTAACAAGTGCATTCGCGGAAAAAGCACTGTCGTTGCAACAATGTGTACTTAACCATAAACAGCAATGCATTTCTTAAAATCAATACACACTTATATATTTTTTTAACCCTGCATATTTAGTTAATTTTGCCTGCTAACATTAATTTCTTTTAACTAGAGAAATGGTCACTTCTCTTGCGCTCTGTGCAAGCAGAGTCAGGGTATATGCAGCAGTTTGGGCCGCCTGGCTTGTTGCAAACTGTTTGAAGACCATTGCTTCCTAACAAAGACCCTAATTAAATTTGCCAGAATTGTACATAATTATGAAATAACATTGAAGGTTGTGCAATGTTTGACCACAGTGTTGGAGAAGAAAGTAAAAGTGCAATATTTGCCATGTAAAAAAGCTAACATTTAAGTTCATGGCTCAGAACATGAGAACATATGAAAGCTGGTGGTTCCTTTTAACATGAGTCTTCAATATTCCCAGTCAAGAAGTTTTAGGTTGAAAGGATTAAAGGAATTATAGGACTATTTCTGTCTATACCATTTGTATTTCATATACCTTTATACCAGCCTAATCTCGGGAGTAGATAGGCTTGAAGACATAAACAGCGCAATGCTTGAAGCACAGCGAAGAGCTGCTGGCAAATGCAGGAAAGTGCTGTTTGAATGAATGTTTATGCTCTATCAAATATCAAAAAATATATATTTTTAATTTTTCCTTTATTTTACTAGGCAAGTCAGTTAAGAACAAATTCTTATTTTCAATGACAGCCTAGGAACAGTGGGTTAACTGCCTGTTCAGGGGCAGAATGACAGATTTGTACCTTGTCAGCTCGGGGATTCGAACTTGCAACCTTTCGGTTACTAGTCCAACACTCTAACCACTAGGCTACCCTGCCGCCCCTAAAATCATAGACTTAATTATAATATAATAACACACACAAATACGAGCCTTATGTCATTAATATGGTCAAATCCGGAAACTACCATTTCGAAAACAAAACGTTTATTCTTTCAGTGAAATACGGAACCGTTACGTATTTTATCGAACGGGTGGCATCCCTAAGTCTAAATATTGCTGTTACATTGCACAACCTTCAATGCTATGTCATAATTATGTACAATTCTGGCAAATTTATTTGGGTCTTTGTTAGGAAGAAATGGTCTCCACACAATTCGCAACGAGCCAGGCGGCACAAACTGCTGCATATACCCTGACTCTGCTTGCACAGAATGCAAGAGAAGTTAACCTCTAGCGACGAGCAATCCCGTATCCGGGAGCGTAATCATAGCCTCAAGCGCATTACCATAACGCAACGTTTCCTATTCATGAAAATCGCAAATGAAATGAAATAAATATATTCAAACACAAGCTTAGCCTTTTGTTAACAACACTGTCATCTCAGATTTTCAAAATATGCGTTGATTTAATAATATGCTATACTATGTGGTTCGTAAGGACATTGTAGCTAACAAATTGTCAGCCAACAAGGTAATTTATTTGAAAAGTTATTACATTGCTCAACATTTGTCATAATTAGTTAACGCTATGAATTTGTATCCTATCTCGTTGTACTTCGGCTGCATACTTTCCGCAATTTTCTTCAAATCTGAAAACGATGTGTAGCCATGCCCATTTCCTGAAGAATTGCATTATGAGCCCTAAAGTACAGACACAGTGTCCTCTGTATACTTCATATTTTGGCAAATTTAGTACGACATCCGGCATGCTAACTATATCCACACTATAACCAATAAGCATACAATATACATTCAATTCACGTCACAAATAGTATGGTTAGTATGAGTATTTGAGCGCAGCTAATGACTTTGAGAAGGGATTGTGTGACGATTAGCTTAGCAACCGCGTGAGCAGCACGATAACGTAAACACGATTTGTTGACAGTCTGCTGGGTGCTGCATTATACATTCATTCATTCATTAGATTCCTATCTCCTTTCTATAATATATCTGGCAATGGCACTATGCAATGCACTCTGGACTAGAGGCAGACAAAAAGGAAAAATGTGATAGAACCCCCATTGAATAAAAAAATTCGCAAAAATATGATCAATGGCTCATTCGAGAAAATACATTCTCCCGAGTTATCACATCGGCCAGTATTGAAATCTGACATAAATAAGACGTTTTCACAATCTAAAAGTCATATTTCTATTATCTTCCAGTTTACTGAGAGTGACTTTATCACAGTACTAACCCATACTGGACGGATCTGACTGCTTGAACGGCAATAACTCAGATACATATGCAAGCACGAAATAACCCAGGGAAATCACAGATACACATGCAAGCACGAAATAACCCAGGGAAAGCGATAGAACATCACTCAGAGATGCACAAAAACAATACAACATTGAAAATGGGTGAACATTTCCTTTAAGGACCAATGGAATGGTCTAAAATGATCCAAATCCGCCCACCTTTGACACAGGGCCATGCAAAATGAACTTGTCCATTGTCACGCTTGGTTCAATTGCTATTGACGAGAGGAAACCGAATGTCCAATATAAAACTCATTTTAACGTTATAATCGGTGCCGAACCATATACAGTGGGGAGAACAAGTATTTGATACACTGACGATTTTGTAGTTTTTTCTACTTACAAAGCATGTAGAGGTCTATCATTTTTTATCATAGGTACACTTCAACTGTGAGAGACAGAATCTAAAACAAAAATCCAGAAAATCACATTGTATGATTAAGTAATTAATTTGCATATTATTGCATGACATAAGTATTTGATCATAGCTAGCTACATAGCCGTCTTTGTATCAAAGATAATTGTGTAGTCTAGAGCGATTTTCTAGGTTAGCTAGCCAGCTATTGTCGTTCTTTTAACGCAACGTAATGTAAACAACACTGCTAGCTAGCCAGCTAGCCCCCGAATAGCAGCACTGCAGAAACTATTACACTCAACGGAACGACTTGATTAGTGTAGTGTCAACAACGCAGCCACTGCCAGCTAGCCTACTTCAGCAGTACTGTATCATTTTAATCATTTTAGTCAATAAGATTCTTGCTACGTAAGCTTAACTTTCTGAACATTCGAGACGTGTAGTCCACTTGTCATTCCAATCTCCTTTGCATTAGCGTAGCCTCTTCTGTAGCCTGTCAACTATGTGTCTGTCTATCCCTGTTCTCTCCTCTCTGCACAGACCATACAAACGCTCCACACCGCGTGGCCGCGGCCACCCTAATCTGGTGGTCCCAGCACGCACGACCCACGTGGAGTTCCAGGTCTCCGGTAGCCTCTGGAACTGCCGATCTGCGGTCAACAAGGCAGAGTTCATCTCAGCCTATGCCTCCCTCCAGTCCCTCGACTTCTTGGCACTGATGGAAACATGGATCACCACAGACAACACTGCTACTCCTACTGCTCTCTCTTCGTCCGCCCACGTGTTCTCGCACACCCAGAGAGCTTCTGGTCAGCGGGGTGGTGGCACCGGGATCCTCATCTCTCCCAAGTGGTCATTCTCTCTTTCTCCCCTTACCCATCTGTCTATCGCCTCCTTTGAATTCCATGCTGTCACAGTTACCAGCCCTTTCAAGCTTAACATCCTTATCATTTATCGCCCTCCAAGTTCCCTCGGAGAGTTCATCAATGAGCTTGATGCCTTGATAAGCTCTTTTCCTGAGGACGGCTCACCTCTCACAGTTCTGGGCGACTTTAACCTCCCCACGTCTACCTTTGACTCATTCCTCTCTGCCTCCTTCTTTCCACTCCTCTCCTCTTTTGACCTCACCCTCTCACCTTCCCCCCCTACTCACAAGGCAGGCAATACGCTCGACCTCATCTTTACTAGATGCTGTTCTTCCACTAACCTCACTGCAACTCCCCTCCAAGTCTCCGACCACTACCTTGTATCCTTTTCCCTCTCGCTCTCATCCAACACCTCCCACACTGCCCCTACTCGGATGGTATCGCGCCGTCCCAACCTTCGCTCTCTCTCCCCCGCTACTCTCTCCTCTTCCATCCTATCATCTCTTCCCTCTACTCAAACCTTCTCCAACCTATCTCCTGACTCTGCCTCCTCAACCCTCCTCTCCTCCCTCTCTGCATCCTTTGACTCTCTATGTCCCCTATCCTCCAGGCCGGCTCGGTCCTCCCCTCCCGCTCCGTGGCTCGATGACTCATTGCGAGCTCACAGAACAGGGCTCCGGGCAGCCGAGCGGAAATGGAGGAAAACTCGCCTCCCTGCGGACCTGGCATCCTTTCACTCCCTCCTCTCTACATTTTCCTTCTCTGTCTCTGCTGCTAAAGCCACCTTCTACCACTCTAAATTCCAAGCATCTGCCTCTAACCCTAGGGAGCTCTTTGCCACCTTCTCCTCCCTCCTGAATCCCCCCCTCCTCCTCCTCCCTCTCTGCAGATGACTTCGTCAACCATTTTGAAAAGAAGGTCGACGACATCCGATCCTCGTTTGCTAAGTCAAATGACACCGCTGGTTCTGCTCACACTGCCCTACCCTGTGCTCTGACCTCTTTCTCCCCTCTCTCTCCAGATGAAATCTTGCGTCTTGTGACGGCCGGCCGCCCAACAACCTGCCCGCTAGACCCTATCCCCTCCTCTCTTCTCCAGACCATTTCCGGAGACCTTCTCCCTTACCTCACCTCGCTCATCAACTCATCCCTGACCGCTGGCTACGTCCCTTCCGTCTTCAAGAGAGCGAGAGTTGCACCCCTTCTGAAAAAACCTACACTTGATCCCTCCGATGTCAACAATTACAGACCAGTATCCCTTCTTTCTTTTCTCTCCAAAACTCTTGAACGTGCCGTCCTTGGCCAGCTCTCCCGCTATCTCTCTCTGAATGACCTTCCTGATCCAAATCAGTCAGGTTTCAAGACTAGTCATTCAACTGAGACTGCTCTCCTCTGTATCACGGAGGCGCTCCGCACTGCTAAAGCTAACTCTCTCTCCTCTGCTCTCATCCTTCTAGATCTATCGGCTGCCTTCGATACTGTGAACCATCAGATCCTCCTCTCCACCCTCTCCGAGTTGGGCATCTCCGGCGCGGCCCACGCTTGGATTGCGTACTACCTGACAGGTCGCTCCTACCAGGTGGCGTGGCGAGAATCTGTCTCCTCACCACGCGCTCTCACCACTGGTGTCCCCCAGGGCTCTGTTCTAGGCCCTCTCCTATTCTCGCTATACACCAAGTCACTTGGCTCTGTCATAACCTCACATGGTCTCTCCTATCATTGCTATGCAGACGACACACAATTAATCTTCTCCTTTCCCCCTTCTGATGACCAGGTGGTGAATCGCATCTCTGCATGTCTGGCAGACATATCAGTGTGGATGACGGATCACCACCTCAAGCTGAACCTCGGCAAGACGGAGCTGCTCTTCCTCCCGGGGAAGGACTGCCCGTTCCATGATCTCGCCATCACGGTTGACAACTCCATTGTGTCCTCCTCACAGAGCGCTAAGAACCTTGGCGTGATCCTGGACAACACCCTGTCGTTCTCAACCAACATCAAGGCGGTGGCCCGTTCCTGTAGGTTCATGCTCTACAACATCCGCAGAGTACGACCCTGCCTCACACAGGAAGCGGCGCAGGTGCTAATCCAGGCACTTGTCATCTCCCGTCTGGATTACTGCAACTCGCTGTTGGCTGGGCTCCCTGCCTGTGCCATTAAACCCCTTCAACTCATCCAGAACGCCGCAGCCCGTCTGGTGTTCAACCTTCCCAAGTTCTCTCACGTCACCCCGCTCCTCCGTTCTCTCCACTGGCTTCCAGTTGAAGCTCGTAACCGCTACAAGACCATGGTGCTTGCCTACGGAGCTGTGAGGGGAACGGCACCTCAGTACCTCCAGGCTCTGATCAGGCCCTACACCCAAACAAGGGCACTGCGTTCATCCACCTCTGGCCTGCTCGCCTCCCTACCACTGAGGAAGTACAGCTCCCGCTCAGCCCAGTCAAAACTGTTCGCTGCTCTGGCCCCCCAATGGTGGAACAAACTCCCTCACGACGCCAGGACAGCGGAGTCAACCACCACCTTCCGGAGACACCTGAAACCCCACCTCTTTAAGGAATACCTAGGATAGGATAAGTAATCCTTCTCACCCCCCACCCTTTAAGATTTAGATGCACTATTGTAAAGTGACTGTTCCACTGGATGTCATAAGGTGAATGCACCAATTTGTAAGTCGCTCTGGATAAGAGCGTCTGCTAAATGACTTAAATGTAAATGTAAATGTAAATGATCACCTACCAACCAGTAAGAATTTCGGCTCTCACAGACGTGTTCGTTTTTCTTTAAGAAGCCCTCCTGTTCTCCACTCATTACTTGTATTAACTGCACCTGTTTGAACTCGTTACCTGTATAAAACACACCTGTCCACACACTCAATCAAACAGACTCCAACCTCTCCACAATGGCCAAGACCAGAGAGCTGTGTAAGGACATCAGGGATAAAATTGTAGACCTGCACAAGGCTGTGATAGGCTACAGGACAATAGGCAAGCAGCTTGGTGAGAAGGCAACAACTGTTGGTGCAATTATTAGAAAATGGAAGAAGTTCAAGATGATGGTCAATCACCCTCGGTCTGGGGCTCCAAGCAAGATCTCACCCCGTGGGGCATCAATGATCATGAGGAAGGTGAGGGTTCAGCCCAGAACTACACGGCAGGACCTGGTCAATGACCTGAAGAGAGCTGGGACCACAATCTCAAAGAAACTATTAGTAACACTACGCCATCATGGATTAAAATCCTGCAGCGCACGCAAGGTCCCCCTGCTCAAGGTCCCCCTGCTCAAGCCAGCACATATCCAGGACCATCTGGATGAGGAATGAGACAAGGTCATGTGGTCTGAGAAAAAAAATAGAGCTTTTTGGTCTAAACTCCACTCGCCGTGTTTGGAGGAAAAAAGGATGAGTACAACCCCAAGAACACCATCCCAACCGTGAAGTATGGAGGTGGAAACATCATTCTTCGGCGATGCTTTTCTGCAAAGGGGACTGGACGACTGCACCGTATTGAGGGGAGGATGGATGGGGACATGTATCGTGAGATCTTGGCCAACAACCTCCTTCCCCCAGTAAGAGCATCGAAGATGGGTCGTGGCTGGGTCTTCCAGCATGAGAACGACCCAAAACACACAGCCAGGGCAACTAAAGAGTGGCTCCGTAAGAAGCATTTCAAGGTCCTGGAGTGGCCTAGCCAGTCTCCAGACCTGAACCCAATAGAAAATCTTTGGAGGGAGCTGAAAGTTCGTATTGCCCAGTGACAGCCCCGAAACCTGAAGGATCTGGAGAAGGTCTGTCTGGAGGAGTGGGCCAAAATCCCTGCTGCAGTGTGTGCAAACCTGGTCAAGAACTACAGGAAACGTATGATCTCTGTAATTGCAAACAAAGGTTTCTGATGTACATGCTTTGTAAGTAGGAAAACCTGCAAAATCGGCAGTGTGTCAAATACTTCTTCTCGCCACTGTACCTACCAGCTCTTTAAAAAGTCAGGTAAAAAAAATACTTTCCTGTGGATATTTTGTCTCAAATTTCGAGCAGCTATAGGACAAAGGGCAAGTACAAGCGGTAGAGTACGTTTACATTTAATTTTATTCAACATTCTGGCTTGTAAGAAAAATGTACACGACTTTGGAAGCATTAGTTTCAGCCTGTGTATTTACCAATTGTGTATAACATCCTGATAGAACAAACACGCTAACGTTACTAGCACGCTATAGTTAACGTAGGCGAAATACTTCCGCCCACACATTCAATAAATAACGTTACTGTAGTGCAATTCCCCGTTAGATAATTGGATGTATAGCTAGCTAGGTAACGTGACTTTTTGGGGCGACTGCAAGTGAAGATTAAAGGAGTAATGTTACTAGCCAGATAACGTTAGCTAGCTAAGTATCATTAGCATAACAAGCTACCTGGACAGTGAGGAAGCTCAAGTAAACGTGAGCCATTTCAGGCTTTACGTAATAAAATAATTGACATGACCGTCAACTGCTCTGCAAACTGTGTTGATTTGAAATAACAGCTTGGCAATGTTATTTTAGACGACTCTTACCTTTGACTGAGGAAGTGAGCGCCATGATGACTTCTGAAACGGGAGAGGCTATACCAGAGAGGAAGAGTCGAAGCGAGAGGGTTTACTCCGCCCAAAACATGTCCACGTTAAGCAACTCATTAATTATTAAGCAGGTGAGGCGTTTTTGTATGTGGGGGCAATGAGTGTCGAATTTAGGAGATAAAAATAAAAAAATTAGATATTTTATATACTATATTGATCTAATAAAAGTTGTTAGTCCACTCCTAATAACCTACGCAGTACAAATGTGGCATCCTGGCAACTGTGTGGAAAAAAACTACTTTATCAGTTGTTGTTGGTTAAGGGCTGGTAAGTAAGCATTTCATTTTATTTGACTTTTTTTATTTAACTAGGCAAGCCAGTTAAGAACAAATTCTTATTCACAATGACGACATAGGAACAGCTTGTTCGGGGGCAGAACGACAGATTTTTACCTTGTCAGCACTGGATTTCGATCTAGCAACCTTTTGGTAACTGGCCCAACCCTGCTGATGCATGTCACAAATAAAATGTGATTTAATTTGTCCCTGGTGAAATCATGTATATTTATTATGAGGCCAGCATAGCGTTTCACTCTCCATTGAATTCAGGCCGTTTAACGTCAACACCCCTCATCGAATATTTAAATTTTATTAAAATAAGATATGTATCCACCAATCAAAAGAAAGCATAGAAACACGCCGTTCCACACGGTGGACAACAAATTCAATTGTTAGGGCTGAGACCTGAGCATCTCGTTATTAGATCCAGTATCTCTGGCTATACAGCCATAGAGTATTATGCCGCGTCCACGTACTAATCGGAACCTCGGACATTTCTCACTTGATAACAGGTTGAACGCGGCACTTGTATCGCTATACCAGTTAGCAAGTCGAACATGTTAGTTTGCTAGTTCCGAATGTCACGTGAACGCGGCAATAAATGTTACCTAAATTGATAACATATGTCGTGGAGACGATTGGATTCGGTTCAGTCAGTCGCCCTGATGAGCCCTTTCATGTTCTTTTAAAGCTCAATGGCCCTTCCCAGCAAGCTAGTTTATGTTGGCTAGCTGGCAAATCAAATGTTATTTGTCACGTGCGCCGAATACAACAGGTGTAGTAGACCATACAGTGAAATGCTTACTTACTTAAGTTCTTAACCAACAATGCTTTAAGAAATTATCGAAAAAAATACAAATTAAATATTAAGGAAAAAAAATGTAACGGCAGCAGTAAAATAACAAGCGAGGCTATATACACCGGGTACCGGTGCAGAGTCAATATGCAGGGGCACTGCTTAGTTGGGGTAATATGTACATGTAGGTATAGTTAAAGTGACTATGCATAGATTATAAACAGAGGGTAGCAGCAGCGTACAAGAGGTGTCTGGATAGCCCTTTGACTAGCTGTTCAGGATTCTTATGGCCTTGGGGAGTAGAAGCTGCTAAAAAGCCTTTTGGACCTGTAAAGAATTGCTATTCTCTTATGCAAGTGATCAGCCTACTGCTAAATACATGGCTACAACTCACAGTAAAGGATGTGGGGCCCCCTACAGGATAACTCACGCACACACACCCCCATCCAGCACACACACAGTCCCCTTTAGCTGAACGGATGTGACGGCGGGATTCTAGAGTGACGGACGGCCCAGCTGAGCCAATGGCGGAAGACTACAGACGGACGGCCCAGCTGAACCAATCAAAAGATCCGATCTCCCAGGATCAACCTACTTTCTGTTTTGTATAAATTGTATTGTAACGGTTCACTCTTGCTCTTTTCCTGCTGTTCTGTGCGAGCGAATGGGAGAGCCGTATATACGTGTACCAGATATTCTCCCTCTGAATAAACTGTCGCTTGTCGTACAATCTACCACCTTGTCTGAATCGATCCTTAACCGGCTCACCCTTCTACATATCCTTTTATCAACAGACCTTGACTTGTCTACCACCTTGTCTGAATCGATCCTTAACCGGCTCACCCTTCTACATATCCTTTTATCAACAGACCTTGACTTGGCACTCTGGTACCGCTTACTGTGCGGTAGCAGAGAGAACAGTCTATACCGGGATGGCTGGAGTCTTTGACTATTTTTAGGGCCTTCCTCTGACACCACCTGATATAGAGGTCCTGGTTGGCAGGAAGTGTGACCCCAGTGATGTACTGGGCCATATGCACTACCCTCTGTAGTGCCTTGCGGTCAGAGGCTGAGCAGTTGCCATACCAGGCAATGATGCAACCAGACAGGATGCTCTCAATGTTGCAATGTCATCTACAAGTCCATGCTAGGTAAAGCTCCACCTTATCTCAGTTCACTGGTCACGATGGCAACATCCACCCGTAGCACGCGCTCCAACAGGTGTATCTCACTGATCATCCCTAAAGCCAACACCTCATTTGGTCACTTTTCGTTCCAGTTCTCTGCTGCCTGTGACTGGAACTAATTGCAAAAATCGCTGAAGTTGGAGACTTTTATCTCCCTCACCAACTTTAAACATCTGCTATCTGAGCAGCTAACCGATCGCTGCAGCTGTACATAGTCTATCGGTAAATAGCCCACCCAATTTTATCTACCTCATCCCCATACTGTTTATATTTATTTACTTTTCTGCTCTTTGCACATTTATCACTCCAGTGTTAATCTGCAAAATTGTAATTATTCGCCTACCTCCTCATGCCTTTTGCACACAATGTATATAGACTCTCTTTTTTTTCTACTGTGTTATTGACTTGCTAATTGTTTACTCCATGTGTATCTCTGTGTTGTCTGTTCACACCGCTATGCTTTATCTTGGCCAGGCCGCAGTTGCAAATGAGAACTTGTTCTCAACTTGCCTACCTGGTTAAATAAAGGTGAAAACTGTAGAACCTTTTGAGGATCTGAGGACCTATGCCAAATCTTTTCAGTCACCTGAGGGGCAATAGGCTTTGTTGTGCACTCTTCATGACTGTCTTGGTGTATTTGGACCATGTTAGTTTGTTGGTGATGTGGACACCAAGGAACTTGAAGCTCTCAACTTGTTCCACTACAGCCCCATCAGGGGGGCGGCAGCGTAGCCTAGTGGTTAGTGTTGGACTAGCAACCAGAAGGTTGTGAGTTCAAACCCCCGAGCTGACAAGGTACAAATCTGTCGTTCTGCCCCTGAACAGGCAGTTAACTGTTCCCAGGCCGTCATTGAAAATAAGAATGTGTTCTTACCTGACTTGCCTGGTTAAATAAAGGTAAAATTAAATAAAAAGAATGGGGGCGTGCTTGGTCCTCCTTTTCCTGTAGTCCACAATCATCCCCTTTTTCTTGATCATGTTGAGAGAGAGGTTGTTGTCCTGGCACCACACGACCAGGTCTCTGACCTCCCCCCCATGATCAGGCCTACCACTGTTGTGTCATCGGCAATGATGGTGTTGGAGTCGTGCCTGGCCATGTAGTCATGAGTGAACAGGGAGTACAGAAGGGGACTGAGCACACCCCCCTGAGGGGACCCCGTGTTGAGGATCATCGTGGCAGATGTGATGTTCCCTACCCTTACCACCTTGGGGTGGCCCATCAGGAAGTCCAGGATCCAGTTGTTTAGTCCCAGGGTCCTTAGCTGAGTGATGAGCTTTGAGGGCACTATGGTGTTGAACGCTGAGCTGTAGTCAATGAAAAGCATTCTCACATAAGTGTTCATTTTGTCCATGTAGGAAAGGGCCGTGTTGAGTGCAATAGAGAAAACATCACCTGTGGATTTGTTGTGGCGGTATGCAAATTGGAGTGAGTCTAGAGTTTCTGGGATAATGGTGTTGATGTCAGCCATGACCAGCCTTTCAAAGCACTTCATGGCTACAGATGTGAGTGCTACAGGTTGCTAGTAATTTAGGCAAGTTACCTTAGTGTTCTTGGGCACAGGGACTATGGCGGTCTGCTTAAAACATGTTGGTATTACAGACTCCGTCAGGGACAGGTTGAAAATGTCAGTGAAGACACTTGCCAGTTGGTCAGCACATGCTCAGAGTACACGTCCTGCTAATCCGTCTGGCCCTGCGGCCTTGTGAATGTTGACCTGTTTGAAAGGTCTTACATCGGCTGTGAAGAGCGTGATGACACAGTCATCCGGAACAGCTGGTGCTCTCATGCATGTTTCAGTGTTACTACTATATTTGCTTCGAGGCACGTAATTTAGCTCGTCTAGTAGGTTCGTGTCTCTGGGCAGCTTGTGGCTGTGCTTTCCTTTGTAGTCTGTGATAGTTTGCAAGCCCTGCCACATCCGACGAGCATCGGAGCCAGTGTAGTACGATTCAATCTTAGTCCTGTATTGACACTTTGTCTGTTTGATGGTTCGTCAGAGAGCATAGCGGGATTTCTTATAGGCTTCTGGGTTAGTCTCGCTCCTTAAAAGCGGAAGCTCTATCCTTTAGCTCAGTGAGGATGTTGCCTGTAATCCATGGCTTCTGGTTGGGGTAGGTAAGTACAGTCACTTTGTGGGACGACGTCATCGACGCACTTATTGATGAAGCCGGTGACTGATGTGGTGTACTCCTCAATGCCATCGGAAGAATCCCAGAACGTATTCCAGTCTGTGCTAGCAAAACAGTCCTGTTGTTTTGCATCTTTTTCATCTGATCACTTTTTAAAAGTTTTAATGTCCCTGTCCACCAGGAGCATCGCCTCTGGATGAGCGTTTCCTGTTTGCCTATGGCCGTATACAGCTCATTGAGTGAGGTCTTAGTGCCAGCATCGGTCTGCGGTGATATGTAAGTCGCTCTGGATAAGAGCGTCTGCTAAATGACTTAAATGTAAATGTAAATATAGACAGCTATGAAAAATATAGATGTAATTTCTCTTGGTAAATAGTGTGGTCTACAGCTTATCATGAGATACTCTACCTCAGGCAAGCGAAACCTCGAGACTTTCTTTGATTTCATGCACCAGCTGTTGTTTACAAATATGTATAGGCCGCCGCCCCTTGTCTTACCAGAGGCCGCTGTTCTATCCTGCCGAAAAGCTTAAAACCTGCCAGCTGTATGTTAATCATGTCGTCGTTCAGCCACAACTTGGTGAAACATAAGGTATTCATTTTTAAATGGACCTTTGGTAGGATATACGTGCTCGTAGTTCGTCTATTTTATTATCAATTGATTGTAAGTTATCTAATAGGACCGATGTTAAAGGTAGATTACCCTCTTGGCGACTGATCCTTACAAGGCACCCAGACTGTCTTCCACGATACCTCTGTCTTTTCCTCCTGCGAATGACGGGGATACAGTTAGGATTACCACTTTATTTTAAGAATGTGAAATTGATTTATTTCAGCTTTTATTTCTTTCATCACATTCCCAGTGAGTCAGAAGTTTACATACACTCAATTAGTATTTGGTAGCATTGCCTTTAAGTTGTTTAACTTGGGTCAAACATTTCATGTATCCTTCCATAAGCATTCACAATAAGTTGGGTGACTTTTGGCCCATTCCTCCTGACAGAGCTGGTGTAACTGAGGCAGGTTTGTAGACCTCCTTGCTCAAACACGCTTTTTCAGTTCTGCCCACACATTTTCTATAGGATTGAGGCCAGGACTTTGTGATGGCCACTCCAATTGACTTTGTTTTCCTTAAGCTACAAATTTGGAAGTATGCTTGGGGTCATTGTCCATTTGGAAGACCTATCTGCGACCAAGCTTTAACTTCCTGACTGATATCTTGAGATGTTGCTTCAATATATCCACATAATTTTTCTGCCTCATGATGACATCTATTTTGTGAAGTGCACCAGGCCCTCCTGCAGAAAAGCATCCCCACAACATGATTTCACAGTTGGGATGGCGTTCTTTGGCTTGCAAGCCTCCCCCTTTTCCTCCAAACATAACGATGGTCATTATGGCCAAACAGTTCTATTTTTGTTTCATCAGACCAGAGGACATTTCTCCCAAAATTACGTTCTTCATCCCGATGTGCAGTTGCAAACCGTAGTCTGGCATTTTTATGGTGGTTTTGGAGCAGTGACTTCTTCCTTGCTGACCGGTCCTTCAGGTTATGTTGATATAGGACTCGTTTTACTGTGGATATAGATACTTTTCTACCTGTTTCTTCCAGCATTTTCACAGGGTCCTTTGCTGCTGTTCTGGGCCTGATCTGCACTTTTCATACCAAAGTACGTTCATCTCTAGGAGACAGAATGCGTCACCTTCCTGAGCGGTATGAAGACTGTGTGGTCCCATGGTGTTTATACTTGCGTACTATTGTTTGTACAGATGAACGTGGTACCTTCAGGCATAAAAAAAATATCCGGTATTGGCTGATTTCTTTTGATTTTTTCCCATGATGTCATGCAAAGACTCACTGAGTTTGAAGGTAGGCCTTGCAATACATCCAGAGGTACACCTCCAATTGACTCAAGTGACGCTAATCAGAAGCTTCTAAAGCCATGACATAATTTTATGGAATTTTCCAAGCTGTTTAAAGGCACAGTCAACTTAGTGTATGTAAACTTCTAACCCACTGGAATTGTGATACAGTGAACTATAAGTTAAATAATTGCTGGAAAAATGACTTGTGTCATGCACAAAGTAGATGTCTAAACAGACTTGCCAAAACTATAGTTTGTTAACAAGAAATTTGTTGACTGGTTGAAAAACGAGTTTTAATGACTCCAACCTAAATGTATGTAAACTTCCGACTTCAACTGTATATGTTATGCAGGTGAATGAGGACCCAAAAGCGATTTGGCGAAAACAGAGTCTTTAATCCAGTAAAGTAAATCTACAATCATAAAGCATAATTCCACTCGTAATGACGAGAACAGACTGGAGACTCGATCATGAACTGCAGGTTGCCTCGGGAAGGCACTTGAACGTAGCAGACTCAGACACCTGCTCACCACGCAGCATCTGAGGGAAACACAACAAGACACGACAGGGCGATACACAGACACAGCACGGTGAACAATAGACAAGGATCCGACAGGGCAGAAACGGAAAACAAGGGGAGAAATAGGGACTCTAATCAGGGAAAAAGATAGGGAACAGGTGTGGGAAGACTAAATGATTGATTAGGGGAATAGGAACAGCTGGGAGCAGGAACGGAACGATAGAGAGAAGAGAGAGAGGAAGGGAGAGAGAAAAAGGGGAACGAACCTAAAAAGACCAGCAGGGGGAAAACGAACAGAGGGAAAAGCAAAATGACAAGACAATCTAAGACAAAACATGACAGTATATTTCACTGGTCACCCCCAAAGCCAACTCCTCCTTTGGCCGCCTTTCCTTCCAGTTCTCTGCTGCCAATGTCTGAAACAAATTGCAAAATTCACTGAAGCTGGAGACATATCTCCCTCACTAACTTTAAGCATCAACTGTCAGAGCAGCTTACCGATCATTGCACCTTTTCATAGCCCACCCAACTACCTGTTGCGCCTTCAACCGAGTATCTCTCTCCACTTGCACATTCATCGTCTGCACGTCTATCACTCCAGTGTTTAATTTCTAAATTGCATTTATTTTGCCACTATGGCCTATTTATTGCCGTACCGCCCTAATCTTACTACATTTGCACACACTGTATATAGACTTTTCTATTGTGTTATTGACTGTACGTTTGTTTATCCCATGTGTTGTTTGTGTCACACTGCTTTGCTCTAAATTGGCCAGGCCGCAGTTATAAATGAGAACGTGTTCTCAACTGGCCTACCTGGTTAAATAATGGTGAAATACATTTTTTAAAATTAAAATGTCTTACTTATGTTGGCCACGAAGAAGGAGAGCACACAGTCCTTGGTAGTAGCTGGTCTCGTCGGTGGCACTGCGTTATCCTCAAAGCGGGCAAAGAATGTGTTTAGCTTGTCCCGATGCAAGAAGTCGGTGTCCGCGACGTGGCTGTTTTTTATTTTGTAGTTGGTGATTGTCTGTAGACCCTGCCACTAGTCTTGTGTCTGAGCCGTTAAATTGAGACTCCACTTTGATGTTTTGCCTATTTGATTGCCTTAAAATGGGATTATTTGTATTCGGCCATATTCCCAGTTACCTTGCTATGGTTAAATGCGGTGGTTCGCTCTTTCAGTTTTGCACGAATGCTGCCATCTATCCACGGTTTCTGGTTTGGGTAGGTTTTAAGTCGCAATGGGTACAATATCTTCTATACACTTCCTGATGAACTCAGTCACCGTATCCATGTATTCATCTGTTATTCTCAGAGGCCACCTGGAACATATCCCGGTCCACCTGATCAAAACAATCTTGAAGCATGGATGTCCATTGGTCAGACCAGTTTTGAGTAGATCTTAGCACGGGTACTTCCTGTTTGAGTTTTTGCCTATAGGAACGGAGAAGCAAAAAGGAGTCGTGATCAGATATGCCGAAAGGAGGGCAGGGGAGGTTTTTTGAAAAGTTGAGTAGCAGTGGTACAATGTTTTTCCTGAGCTTGTACTGAAGTCAATGTGTTGTTAGAACTTCGGTAGCGCTTTCCTCAAATTTTCTTTGTTAAAATCCCCAGCTACAATAAATGTGGCCTCAGGATATGTTTGCAAAAAGTCCAGCGTAGTTCATTGAGGGCCTTTGTGGTATCGGCTTGAGGGGGAGTGTGCACTGCTGTGACTATAACCGAAAGACAATTATCTTGGGAGGTAATATGCTCAGCATTTGATTGAGGTATTCTAGGTCGGGTGAACAAAAGGACTTGAATTTCTGAATGTTAATCACAATCACACCATGAGTAGTTCATCATGAAACATACACCCCGCAATTCTTCTTCCCAGAGAGTTCTTTATTCCTGTCTGCACGATGTGCTGAGAACTCAGCTGGCTGTATGGACTGGGACAATATATCCCTAGAGAGCCATGTTTCCGTGAAACAGAGTATGTTACAAACCCTGATGTCTCTCTGGAAGGAGATCCTCAACCCAGAGCTTGTCTACTTTATTATCCAGAGACTGAATGAGTAATATACTCGGAAGTGGTGGATGGTCTGCACGCCTACTGAGTCAGACTAGAAGTCCTTCTCCGCCGGAAGTGTTTTGGAGCAGCCTCTGAAAAAAGTTAAATTGCCATGGGGGGCACGAACAAAGGAACCAATTCGGGAAAATTGTATTCCTGGTCATAATGCTGGTGAGTTACCGCCGCTCTGATATCCAAAAGTTATTTCTGGCTGTATGTAATAACACCAAAAAACATCTGGGCTAATAATGTAAGAAATAACACAAACAATTCAGTTTGTCCGCAGCACCCTTAACACAGGTGGGAGGCATATATTGAACAGACCAGAGGCAGTGGTTTATTTTGTATAATTTACTAAATAGGTATTTTTTTCACCCTAAAAAGTAACTCCAGTACAGGGAACATCCAATGCTGAAACACTAGCGTAACAAAAGGCTGTGGCCAAAAAGGGAGGCAAAACAACAAGAGTAACATCAACTGCAAACACATGCGGAACATCAGGCACATCCCACGAGAAGCAGTGCATGATCAACGCCACCCTCAAACAGGTCGCTGGTGTGGGTCCCTGATTACACTTGGTGAGAGATCTGTCGATGTGCCCTTAGGCGGGCCGCTTGACCCTGGTTGCTCCTTTGGGTCACTTTGGATGGGAGTGTTTGCTAGATGATTGAATGTAATGTAAATGTTGAGTGGCTTCACTGCAGGTAGATTGTACGTTTTAACTTACGTTAACTATACTGATCAAGAATATAAATGCAACAATTTCAACAATTTTACTGCTTTACAGTTCATAAAAGGAAATCAGTCAATTGAAATAAATTCATTAGGCCCTAATCTATGGATTTCACATGATTGGGCAGGGGTGCAGCCATGGGTGGGCCTGGGAGGGCATCAGCCCACCCACTGGGGAGCCAGGGCCAGCCAATTGGACTGAGTTTTTCTCCACAAAAGTGCTTCATTACAGACAGAAATACTCCTCGTTGGAGGCGGGTTATAGTAGAGAAATTAACATTCAATTCTCTGGCAGCAGCTCTGGTGGACATTCCTGTAGTCAGCATGCAAATTTATTTATGAAGTCCTTTTTACATCAGCAGATGTCACAAAGTGCTATGCAGAAACCCAGCCTAAAACCCCAAACTGCAAGCAATGCAGATGTAGAAGCACGGGAGCTTGGAAAAACCTAGGAAGAAACCTAAAGATGAACCAGGCTCTGAGGGGTGGCCATTTTTTTTCTGCCAGGTGGCAGATTGTTCTTCCAGATGTTCAAACATTCATCGATGACCAGTAGTGTCAAGTAAGAATCACAGTGGTTGTATAGGGTGCAGGTCAGTAACTCAGGAGTAAATGTCAGTTGGCTTTTCATAGTTGAGCATTCAGAGGTCGAGACAGCAGGTGCGGTAGAGAGAGTCGAAAACAGCAGGTCCTGGACAAGGTAGCACGTCCTGTGAACAGGTCAGGGTTCCATAGCCGTGTAACAGTAATCTTCTTGCGTTGTGTACAATCAATCATCGACACGAACTCCAACTTGTAGCACCAGTCATTGAGATTTATTCTGACAGAAACAGCACAAAATTGCACGTCATGCATCACCATCCAACTCTCCACTCACGCACACTGGTTTGGTGCTTGTTCACTAGGCAATGTAGTTACCAAAATAATACAACAATATAATATTTTTAACATTGTACCTGATAAACAGCACAAAATTGCACGTCATGCAATGCACGTCTCACCATCCAACTCTGCACTCACGCACTGTACAAAATACACGACCCCCCCCCACCAGACACAGTTAGTTGCTAGCTAGTATTAGCTGGAATGTTCTACAACAAAATGCACAACAAATATGCACCAAAAAACGCTACATTTACATTTACATTTAAGTCATTTAGCAGACGCTCTTATCCAGAGCGACTTACAAATTGGTGCATTCACCTTATGACATCCAGTGGAACAACCACTTTACAATAGTGCATCTAAATATTTTAAGGGGGGTGAGAAGGATTACTTTATCCTATCCTAGGTATTCCTTAAAGAGGTGGGGTTTCAGGTGTCTCCGGAAGGTGGTGATTGACTCCGCTGTCCTGGCGTCGTGAGGGAGTTTGTTCCACCATTGGGGAGCCAGAGCAGCGAACAGTTTTGACTGAGCTGAGCGGGAACTGTACTTCCTCAGTGGTAGGGAGGCGAGCAGGCCAGAGGTGGATGAACGCAGTGCCCTTATTTGGGTGTAGGGCCTGATCAGAGCCTGGAGGTACTGAGGTGCCGTTCCCCTCACAGCTCCGTAGGCAAGCACCATGGTCTTGTAGCGGATGCGAGCTTCAACTGGAAGCCAGTGGAGAGAGCGGAGGAGCGGGGTGACGTGAGAGAACTTGGGAAGGTTGAACACTAGACGGGCTGCGGCGTTCTGGATGAGTTGTAGGGGTTTAATGGCACAGGCAGGGAGCCCAGCCAACAGCGAGTTGCAGTAATCCAGACGGGAGATGACAAGTGCCTGGATTAGGACCTGCGCCGCTTCCTGTGTGAGGCAGGGTCGTACTCTGCGGATGTTGTAGAGCATGAACCTACAGGAACGGGCCACCGCCTTGATGTTAGTTGAGAACGACAGTTTGTTGTCCAGGATCACGCCAAGGTTCTTAGCGCTCTGGGAGGAGGACACAATGGAGTTGTCAACCGTGATGGCGAGATCATGGAACGGGCAGTCCTTCCCCGGGAGGAAGAGCAGCTCCGTCTTGCCGAAGTTCAGCTTGAGGTGGTGATCCGTCATCCACACTGATATGTCTGCCAGACATGCAGAGATGCGATTCGCCACCTGGTCATCAGAAGGGGGAAAGGAGAAGATTAATTGTGTGTCGTCTGCATAGCAATGATAGGAGAGACCATGTGAGGTTATGACAGAGCCAAGTGACTTGGTGTATAGCGAGAATAGGAGAGGGCCTAGAACAGAGCCCTGGGGGACACCAGTGGTGAGAGCGCGTGGTGAGGAGACAGATTCTCGCCATGCCACCTGGTAGGAGCGACCTGTCAGGTAGGACGCAATCCAAGCGTGGGCCGCGCCGGAGATGCCCAACTCGGAGAGGGTGGAGAGGAGGATCTGATGGTTCACAGTATCGAAGGCAGCCGATAGGTCTAGAAGGATGAGAGCAGAGGAGAGAGAGTTAGCTTTAGCGGTGCGGAGCGCCTCCGTGATACAGAGAAGAGCAGTCTCAGTTGAATGACTAGTCTTGAAACCTGACTGATTTGGATCAAGAAGGTCATTCTGAGAGAGATAGCGGGAGAGCTGACCAAGGACGGCACGTTCAAGAGTTTTGGAGAGAAAAGAAAGAAGGGATACTGGTCTGTAGTTGTTGACATCGGAGGGATCGAGTGTAGGTTTTTTCAGAAGGGGTGCAACTCTCGCTCTCTTGAAGATGGAAGGGACGTAGCCAGCGGTCAGGGATAAGTTGATGAGCGAGGTGAGGTAAGGGAGAAGGTCTCCGGAAATGGTCTGGAGAAGAGAGGAGGGGATAGGGTCGAGCGGGCAGGTTGTTGGGCGGCCGGCCGTCACAAGACGCGAGATTTCATCTGGAGAGAGAGGGGAGAAAGAGGTCAGAGCACAGGGTAGGGCAGTGTGAGCAGAACCAGCGGTATTGTTTGACTTAGCAAACGAGGATCGGATGTCATCGATCTTCTTTTCAAAATGGTTGACGAAGTCATCTGCAGAGAGGGAGGAGGGGGAGGGGGAGGAGGATTCAGGAGGGAGGAGAATGTGGCAAAGAGCTTCCTAGGGTTAGAGGCAGATGCTTGGAATTTAGAGTGGTAGAAAGTGGCTTTAGCAGCAGAGACAGAGGAGGAAAATGTAGAGAGGAGGGAGTGAAAGGATGCCAGGTCCGCAGGGAGGTGAGTTTTCCTCCATTTCCGCTCGGCCTTCCGGAGCCCTGTTCTGTGAGCTCGCATTGAGTCGTCAAGCCACGGAGCGGGAGGGGAGGACCGAGCCGGCCTGGAAGATAGGGGACATAGAGAGTCAAAGGATGCAGAAAGTGAGGAGAGATCTTAGGTGTGGTGTTTTAATAACATTTACAAACAAATGTATATAAATTGTACATTTACATCATCACTTGGGTGTATAAAAATCAGCTTTGACTTACAGTGCTTGTTCACTGGGACGATTCTAACTGAAACATCCTTCCTCGTAAGCAAGCTATGCAAACCAGCCAATAAGATGCCATGTTGAGTAGGTGAAGGCAAGACAAAAATAAACACAAAAACCCATTGGCTTAACAATAAAGTGACAAGGGGAATCACCAATATAATCCTGTTACAGCCACAGGCAGAACAGTTGAAACTGGAGCAGTAGCATGATCAGGTGGACTGGGGACAGCCAGGAGTCATCAGGCCTGGTAGTCCTGAGGCATGATCCTAGGGCTCAGGTCCTCCGGGAGGGGAGGGGAAAGAGGGAGAGAGAATTAGAAGGAGCATACTTAAATTCACAAAGGACACCAAATAAGACAGAATTACACCAGATATAACAGACTGACCATAGACCCCCATCACATACAGTGGTTCTTTCTTTAAAAGTAGTTGTAATGCAGGACAGCTTGTGGGCTGCCACAGAATTCTATGGCATGTATTTGAGTGTCGGCCATTGTTGCCATGAATGCTAGTTAGTACTAGTTTGACCACCAGAGGGCATCTTTGAGAAGCATCTGTTTTTAATATTGGCTGTACTTGAACATATATGGGATTGATTTTAAGAAATTAGGTGAATTAATTTGATTAATATTATGGTGTTTCTATTCCAAGAAACACAATCCTCAGGTACTATTTAATGAAGCTGCCAGTTGAGGACTCAAACTTGACACTCTAAATGTACTTGTCCTCTTGCTCAGTTGTGCACCGGGGACTCCCACTCCTCTTTCTTAGAGCCAGTTTGCTGTTCTGTGAAGGGAGTAGTACACAGCGTTGAATGAGACCTTCAGATTCTAGGCAATTTCTCGCATGGAATAGCCTTAATTTCTCAGAACAAGAATAGACTGAAGACATTCATAAGAAAGTACTTCGTTTCTGGACCTTTTGAACCTGTAATCGAAACCACAAATGCTGATGGTCCAGATACTCAACCAGTCTAAAGAAGGCCAGTTTTGTTGCTTCTTTAATCAGAACAAGTTTTTTGCTTTGCTAAGCTAATTGTAAACTGGTTTTCTAATGATTATTTAGCCTTTTGAAAGGATAAACATGGATTAGCTAACACAACGTGCCACTGGAACACAGGAGTGATGGTTGCTGATAATGGGTCTCTGTACGCCTATGTAGATATTCCATTAAAAATCAGGCGTTTCCATCTACAATAGTCATTTTAAACATTAGCAATGTCTACACTGTATTTCAGATTAATTTGATGTTATTTAATGGACAAAAAAATGTGCTTTTCTTTCAATAACCTACCGATCCTTGACTTCGGCGATGTCATTTACAAAATAACCTCCAACACTCTACTCAGCAAATTGGATGCAGTCTATCACAGTGCCATCCGTATTGTAACCAAAGCCCCATATACTACCCACCACTGCAACCTGTATGCTCTCGTTGGCTGGCCCTCGCTCCATATTCATTGCCAAACCCACTGGCTCCAGGTCATCTATAAGTCTTTGCTAGGTAAAGCCCCACCTTATCTCAGCTCAGCTCACTGGTCACCCACCCGTAGCACGTGCTCCAGCAGGTATAATTCACTGGTCACCTCAGCTCACTGGTCACCACTGGTCACTCACTGGTCACCCCCAAAGCCAATTCCTACTTTGGCCGCCTTTCCTTCCAGTTCTCAGGACAGTTGAGAACAAGTTCCAAGTTCAAGAACTGCGACCTGGCAAAGATCAATCAAAGCAGTGCGACAAAAACACAGAATTACACATGGGATAAACAAACGTACAGTCAATAACACAATAGAAAAATCTATATACAGTGTGTGCAAATGTAGTAAGATTAGAGAGGTAAGGCAATCAATAGGTCATAGTGACGAAATAATTACAATTTAGCAATTAAACCCTGAAGTGATAGATGCGCAGAAGATGAATGTGCAAGTAGAGATACTGGGGTGCAAAGGAGCAACAAAGAAAAATCAATATGGGGATGAGGTAGTTGAATGGGCTATTTACAGATGGTGCAATGATCTGTAAGCTGCTCTGACAGCTGATGCCTTAAAGTTAGTGAGGGAGATGTGAGTCTCCAGCTTCAGTGCTTTCTGCAGTTCGTTCCAGTCATGGGCAGCAGAGAACATGACAATTTGTGATGTAAAGACAATGCTTATAACAACTTTTTTATAAATAAATATAAACATTTGCATCAGTCATTGAGAATAACATTATGCATACTTGACAACACCCACATCTAAAAATCACTATAAAAAATGATAACACTTTTAAATATGCGTTGTGTGGCCTTTCACCTTTTGTCAATTTTCATGCAGGCAGCATTAGCTCATGGCAGCATAAGCGTCATGTCCGCAGCATTAACACTTCCGGTTTTCTGCTTTCCCCTTCCAAATAAAGGTCTGCGGTAAAATGCTATGTGTATGATATGAATACATTTAGTGACAATGGGTTTCCAGTTGGCCATTGCAAAGTTTTGTCAACTTCTTCCCAAAATTGGAAATCACATTTTTCATTATACTGCATAAGGGAATGTGTTGCCATTGAAATAGCATGATAATCCAAACATTTATTTTATTTTACCCCCATTTTTTTTGTTTGTGTGTCTTACCTTTCTTATCCTCCCCAACATCCCTACCACCCCCATACAATTTATGTTTCAGATTTGGTGAGATAGCGTCGAGAAATAGTTGGAGCATAAATACATAAATGTAAAGAACATAATAATAGCCTACGGGTAAAAATATATATAATTACCTCTTTTTTTCTTTTAAAGAAAGCATTTTGTTTAATTTACTGGTGCTATTGTTCAAAGATGCAATTTTGAAATGTAATGTTTAACAAAGTCTGACTGTATTTTTGTTGTATTGCACTCTACAGGAAAAACGATTGATTGTGTGCCAAATCAGGTGAGTTTTAACTAAAAGCTTGGGCATAGCAAGCGTTGGAGTTTTACTGTGGTCAAACGGCTTAAAATGGAGCTATTGGACACGATACTTTTCAAATATAGCACTGCACTGGCAAAACAATCTATTGTGTCCAGTCTATTCACCAGAGTCTAGCTATTTTACGAGGCAATAATAGGTCACACAATCACAAAAACCTGAACCCACATCGCTAATAATTTCAGTCCAAGATGGAAACCTTTTGATGAATTGCGACCAGGATGGGTTGAAGAAAAGCTCTGTTAACCTATGTGATAACCGTTGATAGGCTACAGGCATAATTGGGGTGATATTATAGCAAGCAGCATGATCTTACTAGGATACTGCCTTCCAATAAATGTTATTTGTCAAGCCAAAACGCTTGACCTGATTCATGTTTTGGCACGTTAAGGCTGGACTTGGGCTGATTTACACGTGTAAAGTCTGCAGCCTGCTAATCATCATTAGGATAATGTAGGTCATTTTACCGGCATGCCGGTCAGTTAACACCCAATCTATGAACACCCCATGTACTGATCACTTACAGTTGAAGTCAGAAGTTTACATACACCTTAGCTAAATACATTTTAAACTCTGTTTTTTCACAATTCCTGACATTTAATCCTAGTACAATTCCCTGTCTTAGGTCAGTTAGGATCACCACTTTATTTTAATAATGTGAAATGTCAGAATAATAGTAGAGAGAATGACTTATTTCAGCTTTTATTTCTTTCATCACATTCCCAGTAGGTCAGAAGTTTACATACACTCAATTAGTATTTGGTAGCATTGCCTTTAAATGGTTTAACATGGGTCAAACGTTTCGGGTAGCCTTCCACCACCTTTCTACAATAAGTTGGGTGAATTTTGGCCTGGGGTGACCCCAAGTATGCTTTGTCCATTTGGAAGACCCATTTGTGACTAAGCTTTAACTTCCTGACTGATGTTTGAGATGTTGCTTCCATATAACACCATAATTGTTCTGCCTCATGTTGCCATCTATTTTGTGAAGTGCACCAGTCCCTCCTGCAGCAAAGCAACCCAACAACATGATGCTGCCACCCCCGTGCTTCACGGTTCAGATGGTGTTCTTTGGCTTGCAGGCCTCCCCCTTTTTCCTCCAAACATAACGATGGTCATTATGGCCAAACAGTTCTATTTTTGTTTCATCAAACCAGAGGACATTTCTCCAAAAAGTACGATCTTTGTCCCCATGTGCAGTTGCAAACCGTAGTCTGGCTTTTTATGGTGCTTCTGGAGTAGTGGTTTCTTGTTGAACAGCCTTTCAGGTTATGACGATATAGAACTCATTTTACTGTGGATATAGATACTTTTCTACCGGTTTCCTCCAGCATCTTCACAAGGTCCTTTGCTGTTCTGTGATTGATTTGCACTTTTCACACCAAAGTGCGTTCATCTCTAGGAGACTAGTCATTCAACTGAGACTGCTCTTCTCTGTATCACGGAGGCGCTCCGCACCGCTAAAGCTAACTCTCTCTCCTCTGCTCTCATCCTTCTAGACCTATCGGCTGCCTTCGATACTGTGAACCATCAGATCCTCCTCTCCACCCTCTCCGAGTTGGGCATCTCCGGCGCGGCCCACGCTTGGATTGCGTCCTACCTGACAGGTCGCTCCTACCAGGTGGCGTGGCGAGAATCTGTCTCCTCACCACGCGCTCTCACCACTGGTGTCCCCCAGGGCTCTGTTCTAGGCCCTCTCCTATTCTCGCTATACACCAAGTCACTTGGCTCTGTCATAACCTCACATGGTCTCTCCTATCATTGCTATGCAGACGACACACAATTAATCTTCTCCTTTCCCCCTTCTGATGACCAGGTGGCGAATCGCATCTCTGCATGTCTGGCAGACATATCAGTGTGGATGACGGATCACCACCTCAAGCTGAACTTCGGCAAGACGGAGCTGCTCTTCCTCCCGGGGAAGGACTGCCCGTTCCATGATCTCGCCATCACGGTTGACAACTCCATTGTGTCCTCCTCCCAGAGCGCTAATAACCTTGGCGTGATCCTGGACAACACCCTGTCGTTCTCAACTAACATCAAGGCGGTGGCCCGTTCCTGTAGGTTCATGCTCTACAACATCCGCAGAGTACGACCCTGCCTCACACAGGAAGCGGCGCAGGTCCTAATCCAGGCACTTGTCATCTCCCGTCTGGATTACTGCAACTCGCTGTTGGCTGGGCTCCCTGCCTGTGCCATTAAACCCCTACAACTCATCCAGAACGCCGCAGCCCGTCTAGTGTTCAACCTTCCCAAGTTCTCTCACGTCACCCCGCTCCTCCGTTCTCTCCACTGGCTTCCAGTTGAAGCTCGCATCCGCTACAAGACCATGGTGCTTGCCTACGGAGCTGTGAGGGGAACGGCACCTCAGTACCTCCAGGCTCTGATCAGGCCCTACACCCAAATAAGGGCACTGCGTTCATCCACCTCTGGCCTGCTCGCCTCCCTACCACTGAGGAAGTACAGTTCCCGCTCAGCCCAGTCAAAACTGTTTGCTGCTCTGGCTCCCCAATGGTGGAACAAACTCCCTCACGACGCCAGGACAGCGGAGTCAATCACCACCTTCCGGAGACACCTGAAACCCCACCTCTTTAAGGAATACCTAGGATAGGATAAAGTAATCCTTCTCACCCCCTCCCCCCTTAAAATATTTAGATGCACTATTGTAAAGTGGCTGTTCCACTGGATGTCATAAGGTGAATGCACCAATTTGTAAGTCGCTCTGGATAAGAGCGTCTGCTAAATGACTTAAATGTAAATATGTATGTAAATGAATGCGTCTCCTTCCTGAGCAGTATGACGGCTGCATGGTCCCATGGTGTTTATACTTGCGTACTATTGTTTGTACAGATAAACGTGGTACCTTCAGGCATTTGGAAATTGCTCCCAAGTATGAACCAGACTTGTGGAGGTCTACAATTTTTTTTCTTTTAATTTTCCCATGAAAATCATGCAAAGAGGCACTGAATTTGAAGGTAGGCCTTGAAATACATCCACAGGTACACCTCCAATTGAATCAATTTATGTCAATTAGCCTTTCAGATGCTTCTAAAACCATGACATAATTTTCCAAGCTGTTTAAAGGCACAGTCAAGTTAGTGTATGTAATCTTCTGATCCATTGGAATTGTGATAGTGAATTATAAGTGAAATAATCTTTCTGGAAACAATTGTTGTGTCATGCACAAAGTAGATGTCCAAACCGACTTGCCAAAACTATAGTTTGTTATGAACAAGACATTTGTGGAGTGGTTGAAAAATAAGTTCTAATGACTTCGTCGTAAGTGTATGTAAACTTCCTACTGCAACTGTATCTATTGATTAGATATAGTCCTGAATTAGTCATTCAGCAGAGAGTTAGTGACAGTACAAAATTTTAAGTGGTACGATTATGACACAACTTGAGTTCACCGATCTCACAGCCTCAGAGTAGGTGCTGTTACCAAGATTTGCTGTTCTGGACTTGTTGGACCTCATCCGTTTACTTGACGGAAGAGGCTTAAAAAGAGGTGATTTGGCTGTTTTTGTATTCTATGGACACACTATCAATCGTTTTGCTTGTTCAGTAATTGATCACCTGTAGGCCTACAGTGCAGTGAATGGAGTACAAAGTGTTGCTCGGCATTTAGACCTCTGCCCCCCATGAAATAACACCACATTTAGATTCTAAAAACCCAAGTGAATAATCCCAACCCCACTTTTACTTCGGCACCTAGAAAAATTTGTATTTCATATACAGTGTACTGTATTTGTGGCATTTATTTGACCTTTAACATGTTTTAAAACTCACATTTAATGCAAATGTCACTCAAATATGAATCACTGTTAATATTTTACAGGTTAATGACACTTCTACTGTTACGTCCCTTGCAAAAAAAGATTTCAGTTCTGAAAAAGTGCAGTAACTGCAGGCGACTGTGGTATGTTGGATGCAGTAATTGCAGAAACTGCAGTTATATGGCACTAACTGCAGTTGTACTGCAAAATTACTAGAGTAAAAAATATTTTGGACGCAGTATTTCCAATTACACTAATGCAGTAATCTTTTTTCATAAGAGGGGGAAGGGACTTTTATTTAGAAAAATGTCTTGACCCGGAAGTACTTTTTTAATGTTGCTGACGAGACGCTCGCTCAAGCATCGGTGACCGTACATTTACGAATGGACGGCATGAATTTCACATCAAACCATATTCTAACTTGTCCGAATCCTTTCAACGAATGCTTATTTTTACAAGGCTATTAGAACGTTGTACATATAGTTCAGTTTAGCCGTGTGTAGCATAGACATGGCGTCTTGAGCTATGTGAAAATGGCTCTATAACACGGTAAGTCACGTTTCCTTGTTTTGTAAGGTCGATGTACCATGTTTATTCCTACGATGACACATAGCTAAGCTTTTTATCAACAGTTCATGCGATAGGTTTAACCAGAGCGCTCATGTTAAATTATATTCTTCAATTGCGTGTGCGCTGTCTTCAGAAATAGCTAGGTTTCCATACAATTGGGGATCGATTTTCATGCGAAAGTAATACATCCGCAAAAGAAAATATGCGAATGTTCCCAACAGTGGTGATTCCACCAAACGGACCTGTTGCAGATACAAATCAGTGCGTGATGACGTAGTGCGCACATTTACTTTTTCGCTCAAGTTTTAATGTACCGGGGAAAAATGGAAATTAAAATGTATCCATCGCATTTTCAACTCTACCAAATTAGGAATTTTATGACACAAATTCCCACAATGCCGAAATAACATTCTGTCTGCATTTATAAAATTACACTGAAAAGATACGGTATGACATTTACTCGCATTAAAAACTGGATGGAAACATGGTTATTGTAGCCATGATTTGTATCTAAAACTAACCCATTCCTAGACGCTAACTGCTTATGTGCCTATTGACGATAGTATCTTATAGTCGAGGGAGTTTTGGTAAGGTTTTGACACTCGTTCTGAACGTTAAAAGGCATCGCATGTGGTACGGTTTTGGAAATATAAGTAACGTATCTTTCATATCAGCGAGGAGGTAAAAAAAAAAAGTTAAATTAATACAACCTTTTTAGGGTTCGTGTTCCCACACGGCCATATCTCCTTCTAACATTGCATGTTTACAGAAGACCAAAGTGGCCGCATATACTAATTAGCTATCTAGTGTGCTCCGAACACCTGTGTGTGTGTGTAAGCATATCTGGCAGGGCTTGCAAACTATCATGGATTGCAAAGGGAAATCCAGCTGCGAGCTGCCCATTGACGCAGGACTACCAGACTAGCTAAAAGCATTCTATGTGTGCTTCGAGGCAAGCAACACTGAACAATGCATGAGAGCACCAGCTGTTCTGGACGACTTTGATCATGCTCTCTGTAGCCGTTGTAAGACCTATAAACAGGTTAACATTCACAAGGCCGCAGGGCATGCGCTGACCAGCTAGCAATTATCTTCACTGACATTTTTCAACGTCTCCCTGAACCAGTCTGTAATGCCTACATGTTTCAAGCAGACCACCATAGTCCCTGTGGCCAAGAAGGCCAAGGTAACCTGCCTATATGACTATTGCCCCGTGGTACTCGCATATGTAGCCATGAAAGGCTTGTCATGGCTCACATCAACACCATCATCCCAGACAACCTGGGCCCACAATTCATACCGCCCCAACAGATCCACAGATAACACAATCTCTATTGCACTTCACAATGCCCTTTCCCACCTGGACAAGAGAAACACCCATGTGATAATGCTGTTCATTGACTACAGCTCAGCCTTCAACACCATAGTGCCCGCTAAGCAAGGACCCTGGGACGGACACCTCCCTCTGCATCTTGGACTTCCTGACGGTCCATCCCCAGGTGGTGAGGGTAGGCAACAACCCATCGGCCAAGCTGATTTTCAACACAGGAGCCCCACAGGGGTGCGTGCTTAGTCGAATCCTGTACTCCCTGTTCACCCATGACAGTGTTGCCGCGCACAACTCCAATACAAAGTTTACCAACGACACGACTGGTAGGCATGATCACCAACATTGATGAGATAACCAATAGGGAGGAGGTCAGAGACCTGGTGGTGTGTTGCCAGAACAACAGCCTCTCCCTCAACATCAGCAAGACAAAGGAGCTGATCGTGGACTACAGGAAACGGAGGGCCGAGCTCACCCCATCCACATCAACAGGGCTGTAGTGGAGCAGGTTGAGAGCTTGAAATTCCTCTGTGTCCACATCCCTAAGGATCTATCATGGTCCACACACACCAACACAGTTATGACGAGTGCACAGCAATGCCACTTCCCCCTCAGGAGGCTGAAAAGATTTGGCATAGGCCCTCAGATCCTCAGAATTCTAAAGCTGCACTTAAACCACTTTGTATGGCAACTGCTTGTCATCAACCACCAATGGCGCTATAGAGGGTAGTGCGTACTGCCCAGTGCATCACTAGTAGAGGTCGACTGATTATGATTTTTTTAACACCGATACCGATTATTGGAGGACCAAAAAAAGCCCATACTGATTAATCAGCCAATTTTTAAAAATATTTTTTATATTTGTAATAATGACAATTACAACAATACTGAATGAACACTTATTTTAACTTAATATAATACATCAATAAAATCAATTTAGCCTTAAATAAATAATTAAACATGTGCAATTTGGTTTAAATAATGCAAAAACAAAGTGTTGGAGAAGAAAGTAAAAGTGTGCTATGTAAGAAATCTAACGTTTAAGTTCCTTGCTCAGAACATGAGAACATATGAAAGCTGGTGGTTCCTTTTAACACGAGTCTTCAATATTCCCAGGTAAGAAGTTTTCTGTTGTAGTTATTATAGGACTATTTCTCTCTATACGATTTGTATTTCATATACCTTGACTATTGTATGTTCTTATAGGCACTTTAGTATTGCCAGTGTAACAGTATTAGCTTCCGTCCCTCGCCCTACCTGGGCTCGAATCGGGAACACATCGACAACAGCCACGCTCGAAGCAGCGAGGGCCATGCAGAGCAAGGGGAATAACTACTCCAATTCTCAGAACGAGTGACATTTAAAATGCTATTAGCGCGCACCCCTCTAACTAGCTAGCCATTTCACATTGGTTACACCAGTCTAATCTCGGGAGTTGATAGGCTTGAAGTCATAAACAGCTCAATGCTTGAAGCACAGTGAAGAGCTGCTGGCAAAACGCACTAAAGTGCTGTTTGAATGAATGCTTACGAGCCTGCTGGTGTCTACCATTTCTCAGTCAGACTGCTCTATCAAATCATAGACTTAATTATAACAATAACATACACATACGAGCCTTTGGTCATTAAAATGGTAGAATCCAGAAACTATAATTTCGAAAACAAAATGTTTATTCTTTCAGTGAAATTATTTATCTAATGGATGGCATCACTAAGTCTAAATATTGCTGTTACATTGTACAACCTTCAATGTTATGTCATAATTATGTACAATTCTGGCAAATTTATCTACGGCCTTTGTTAGGAATAAATAGACTTCACACAGCTTGCAATGAGCCATGCGGCCCAAACTGCTGCATATACCCTGAAATGACAATTTCCCTAGTTATAAGACATTCATGTTAGCAGGCAATATTAACTAAATATGCAGGTTTAAATAATATATACTTGTGTATTGATTTTAAAGAAAGGCATTGATGTTTATGGTTAGGTACATTGGTGCAACGACAGTGCTTTTTTGAATATGCGCTTGTTAAATCATTAAGTAGGCTGTGATTCAATGAGAAACTAACAGGCACCACATCGATTCTATGCAACACAGGACACGCTAGATAAACTAGTAATATCATCAACCATGTGTAGTTAACCTGTTACTTATACCCCCTACTTTTTCGAACATTCTGTTAAAAATCGCGCAACATTTCAGCGCCCTGCTGCTCATGCCAGGAATATAGTATATGCATATTAGTATGTGTGGATAGAAAACACTCAGACGTTTATAAAACTGGTTAAATCACGGCTGTGACTATAACAGAACGTGCGTTTCATCGAAAAGTGCAGGAAAATCTGATCACTGAAAATGGAAAAATATATCCATGCGCGACCCATTGATAAAGGTGAACCACATTTAATGGGGCTGAGGTTGCAATACCTACAGCTTCCACACGTTGTCTAGAGTCTTGTCATTTGCCAACTGTTTGTTTCTTGGTCAAACAGACGCAAGGCAGCGCATTTCTTACGGTCTCCGACCTGATATTTTGGTTGAGATTTACCCGGACAGTATTTCCAGACGGACAGATAAAGAATATACTTTGCCTCGTGATCAATTTGATCGCTTATTAACGTTTAATAATACCTAAAGTTGCATTACAAAAGTATTTCGAAGTGTTTTGTGAAAGTTTATCGTCGACTTTTTGAATTTTTAAAAATGACGTTACGTTATAAGACGCTATTTTTTTTCTGTTTATCACACAGTCTTCATAGATCGATATCTAGGCCATATATGGACCGATTTAATTGAAAAAAAGACCCAATAGTGATTATGGGACATCTAGGAGTGCCACAACAAAGAAGATGGTCAAAGGTAATGAATGTTTTATATTTTATTTGTGCAGTTTGTGTAGCGCCGACTATGCTAATTATTTTGTTTACGTCCCCTGCAGGTCTTTTGGGGTGTTACATGCTATCAGATAATAGCTTCTCATGCTTTCGCCGAAAAGCATTTTAAAAATCTGACGTGTTGCCTGGATTCACAACGAGTGTAGCTTTAATTCAATACCCTGCATGTGTATTTTAATGAACGTTTGAGTTTTAACTAGTACTATTAGCATTTAGCGTAGTGCATTTCCAGATGTCTAGATGGGACGCCTGCGTGCCAGGTAGGAGCAAGAGGTTAACTAGTGATTATGTTAAGATTGATTGTTATTATAAGATAAGTTTAATGTTAGCTAGCAACTTACCTTGGCTTCTTGCTGCCCTCGTGTAACAGGTAGTCAAGTCTGCCAAGCAGGAGTGCAATGTAAGGCAGGTCGTTAGAGCGTTGGACTAGTGACCGGAATGTTGCAAAAACGAATGCCTGAGCTGACAAGGTAAAAAATCTGTCGTTCTGCCCCTGAACAAGGCAGTTAACCCACCGTTCCTAGGCCGTCATTGAAAATAAGAATGTGTATTTAACTGACTTGCCTAGTTCAATAAAGGTGTAAAAATAGATCAAAAATACCAATTAACGATTGTTATGAAAACAACTTGAAATCGGCCCGAATTAATCGGTCGACCTCTAATCACTAGGGCTGAGATCCCTGTCATCACCCAGGACTTTATACCAACCGGTGTCAGAGGAAGTCCCTAAAAATTGTCAGCCTCCCAAGTCACTGTTCTCCATGCTACCGCACGGCTGCTACAGGTCTACCTTAATTACACCGACTCGGTTATGGTACTCCGTGTATATAGTAGAGTGTTGGACGCTATTTTATAGATGACATCACCGAAGTCGAGGATCGGTAGGATGGTCAGTATTACGAGGGTATGTTTGGCAGCATGAGTGAAGGATGCTTTGTTGCGATAAAGGAAGCAGATTTAATTTTCTAGATTTAAATTTGGATTGGAGATATTTAATGTGAATCTGGAAGGAGAGTTTACAGTCTAACCAGACACCCAGGTATTTGTAGTTGGCCACGTATTTTAAGTCGGAGCTGTCCAGAGTAGTGATGCTGGACGGGCGAGCAGGTGAGGGCAGTGATCAATTGAATAGCATGCATTTAGTTTTACTTACGTTTAATAGCAGTTGGATGCCACGGAAGGAGAGTTGAATAGCATTGAAGCTCGTCTGGAGGTTAGTTAACACAGTGTCCAACGAAGGGCCAGAGGTATACAGAATGGTGTCGTCTGCGTAGAGGTGGATCAGAGAATCACCAGCGGCAAGAGCAACATTGATGTATACAGAAAAGAGAGTCGGCCTGAGAATTGAACCCTGTGGCACACCCATAGACTGTCAGAGGTCCGGACAACAGTCCCTCCGATTTGACACACTGAACTCTATCAGAGAAGTAGTTGGTATACCAGGCGAGGCAATCATTTGAGAAACCAAGGCCGTCGATTCTGCCAATAAGAATGTTGTGAATGTCAAGTGTAAAAAGCCTTGGCCATGTCGATGAATACGGCTGCACAGTAATGTCTCTTATCGATGGCGGTTATGATGTCATTTAGAACCTTGAGTGTGGCTGAGGTGCACCTATGACCAGCTCTGAAACCAGATTGCATAGCGGAGAAGGTATGGTGGGTTTTCGAAATGGTCAGTAATCTGTTTAACTTGGCATTCGAAGACCTTAGAAAGACAGGGTAGGATATATATAGGTCTGTAGCAGTTCGGGTCTAGATTGTCACCCCCTTTGAAGAGGGGGATGACCGCAGCAGCTTTCCAATCTTTGGGAATCTCAGACGATACGAAAGAGGTTGAACAGGCTAGTAATAGGGGTTGCAACAATTTCGGCAGATAATTTTTAGAGAGGGTCCAGATTGTCTAGCCCGGCTGATTTGTAGGGGTCCAGATTTTGCAGCTCTTTCAGAACATCAGCTATCTGGATTTGGGTAAAGGAGAAATGGTGAGGCTTTGGCGGGTTGCTGTGGAGGATGCCGGGCAGTTGACCGGGGTAGGGGTAACCAAGTGGAAAGCATGGCCAGCCGTAGAGAAATGCTTATTGAAATTATAGTGGATTTATCGGTGGTGACAGCTCGCCTCAGAGCAGTGGGCAGCTGGGAGGAGGTGCTCTTATTCTCCATGGACTTTAGTGTCCCAGAACTTTTTGATGTAGTACTACAGGATGTAAATTTCTGTTTGAAAAAGCTTGCCTTAGCATATTTGTTCCTAACTTCCCTGAAAAGTTGCATATCATGGGGGCTATTTGATGCCAATGCAGAACACTACAGGATGTTTTTGTGCTGGTCAATGGCAGACGGGTCTGGAGTGAACCAAGGACTATATCTATTCCTAGTTCTACAGTTTTTGAGAGGGGCATGCTTATTTAAGATGGTGAGGAAGGCACTTTTAAAGAATAGCCAGGCATCATCTACTGACGGGATGAGGTCAATGTCATTCCAGGATACCCCGGCCAGTTCGATTAGAAAGGCCTGCTCGCAGAAATGTTTCAGTGAGCGTTTGACAGTGATGAGGGGTGGTCGTTTGGTCGCAGACCCATTAACCAGAAGGGGACTAGGGTTCTAATTTGGAACACCCCCCCCCCCCCCCCACGTTCAGCTGGAAGTTGGCGCATGGAACGCAAAAATATTTAACCTCCACACATTAACAAGTCCAATGGCTCAAATGAAAGATAAACACCTTGTTTATCTACCCAGCAAGTCAGATTTATAAAATGTTTTACGGCGAAAACATAGCACATATTTATGTCAAACCACCACCGAAGACACAGCTAATTTGCATAGCCAAGTTGAAAAAAATATGCAATCAACAAACGCAGGATTAAAAGAAAAATAATGCACTAACCTTTTGAAATCTTCATCAGATGACAGTAATATAACATGTTACACAGTACATTTATGTTTTTTTCAATAATATGCTATATATATCCATAAATCTCTGTTTACAATGATGCATCGTTCAAAAAATGCTACTCAAATGTCCTGAGAAATGACGATAGCTCCGGCAGATAACGTCAGCTAACAAGGAATACACATCATAAACTTTGACGAAATATGCATGTTCTACATATATATAGTTAGATACACTTCTTCTGAATGCAATCGCTGTGTTACATTTATTTTTAACGTTACAGGTTTCGTTCACTAGGCTATACTATGAGTCGGCGCTCAAAAAGTAGCATTATGGCTCCTCTATCTTGGAGTCCACATAAACCCAAATTTACCACATAAATATTCCCTTACCTTTGCTGTTCTTCCATCAGAAGACCTGGAAGGAATTATACTTACCAAAAACAGCGTTTAGTTTTGCAGTCTGTGTCTTTCGGTTCTCAAACACGACACATTTCTGTTGAGATGTAGCCAAAAGTCAAGTGGATGCGCACCAAAACGTCGAACTTACATATTATATGTCGATTAAACTTGTCAAACTAACTTCATAATCAAGCTTTAACATGTTATAAAGGTGTACAGCAATCGTGAGGACGAACAGAAACGCATGCATTGTGTAATCGATCTTGGAAAAAAGACAGGACAGGAGCAGAGCGCGCATAAAAGTGACCTGTTTTTTCGCGTGACCGAAAGGTTTCGGCCCGCCAAAACTCTCGTGAGCGCGCGATTCTCACAATGAGAAGCCCCATTGAAAGCTGAGATCGCGCTGAAGACAGACTGTTCCCAGACCTGTAAGTGCTTGGGAAGGGTGAGGGGATGACAAGAGAGAGTTTGGGAGAATGACTGCCCTGAGAGTTCTGCTTTACATACAGACATAATTTAAACGGTTTTAGAAGCTTTAGTGTTTTCTATTCAATAATATTTTTTATTTGCATATATTAGCAACTTTTGACAAAAAAAATGGTTTACTATGGACACGCAATTACTCCAGCGGGGGCAGTAGACAGCCCTATCCCCAACAGGTTAACCTCTAGTGACGAGCAATCCCATATCCGGGAGCGTAATCATAGCCTCAAGCGCATTACAATAACGCAACTTTTCCTATTCATGAAAATCGCAAATGAAATAAATATATTCAAACACAAGCTTAGCCTTTTGTTAACAACACTGTCATCTTAGATGTTCAAAATATGCGTTACAGCCAACGCTAGACAAGCATTTGTGTAAGTTTATCATGGCATAATGCTATGCGAGCTCTGCTGGCAGAATTTTCACAAAAATAAGAAAAGCAACCAAATTAAATAATTTACATTTGAAGAACTTCGGATGCTTTCACTCAGGAGACTCCCAGTTAGATAGCAAATGTTCCTTTTTTCCAAAAATATTATTTTTGTAGGCGAAATAGCTCCCGTTTCTTCATCATGCTTGGCTCAGAAATCGACCGGAAAATGCTACAACTATAACGCCAAACTTTTTTTCTAAATTTGCACCATAATATCGACAAACACTGCAAACGTTGTTTAGGATCCATCCTCAAGGTGTTTTTAACATATGTATTCAATAATATATCCGCTGAGGCAGTTGGTTTCTCATAAGAAACGATTGGAAAAATGGCTACCTCAGTATTTTACGCAAGGTTTTCTCCGGGAGACACCATACGACCACTCGCCCTATATGGTCTCTTACAGCCATTCTCCAATGGAAATGCCTAAAAAGATGTCACAATGCTGTAGACACCTTGGGGAAAACGTGTAAAATGTAAGCTGACTCCTAGCTCCTTCACAGCCATATAAGGAGTCATTGGCATGAGGCGGTTTCAAAAAATGTGGCACTTCCTGATGGGATTTTTATCTGGGTTTCGCCTGTAACATCAGTTCTGTGGCACTCAGACAATATCTTTGCAGTTTTGAAAACGTGTGTTTTCTTTCCAAAGCTGACTATATGCATAGTCAAGCATCTTTTTGTGACAAAATATCTTAAAATGGGAACGTTTTTAATCCAAAAATTAAAAGAGCGCCCCCTATATCCAACTAGTTAATCATGTCCCAGTTTAGGTCACCTAGTAGCACGAGCTCAGAAGATAGACGGGGGCAATCAATTCACATATGGTATCGAGGGCACAGCTGGGGGCAGAGGGAGGTCTATAGCAAACAGTGAGATACTTGTTTCTGGAAAGGTGCATTTTTAGAAGTAGAAGCTCAAATTGTTTGGGTACAGACTTAGCCTGCAGAGTTCTGTATTACTATCTATCTTTGCAGTAGATTGCAACACCGCCCCCTTTGGCAGTTCTATCTTGGCGGAAAACGTTATAGTTAGCAATGGATATTTCAGGGTTTTTGGAGGATTCAGACACGGCTAAGACATCTGGGTTGGCAGAGTGTGCTAAAGCAGTGAGTAAAACAAACTTAGGGAGTAGGCTTCTAATGTTAACATGCATGAAACCAAGGCTTTTACATTTACAGAAGTCAACAAATGAGAGCACCTGTGGGGTGGGAGTGGAGCAAGGCACTGTAGGACCTGGATTAACCTCCACATCACCAGAGGAACAGAGGAGGAGTAGGATAAGGGTACGGCTAAAGACTATACGAACTGTCCGTCTAGCACGTTCAGAACATATAGTAAAAGGAGTAGGTTTCTGGGCACGATAGCATAGATTCAAGGCATAGTGTACAGACAAAGGTAAGGTAGGATGTGAGTACATTGGAGGTAAACCTAGGCATTGAGTAATTAAGAGAGAGATATAGTCTCTAGAGATGTTTAAACCAGGTGATGTCATCGCATATGTAGGAGGTGGAACAACATGGTTGGTTAAGGCATATTGAGCAGGGCTAGAGGGTCTACAGTGAAATAAGACAGTAATCACTAACCAGGACAGTAATGGACAAGGCATATTGATGTCAGAGAGAGGCATGCATAGCCAAGTGAGCATCTGGGTCCAGTGAGTGGTTGTGCTGGCTGGGGACACAGTGATTCAGACAGTTAGCAGGCCGATGCTAACAGTTAGTAGGCCGGGGCTAAACAAGCTAGCCGCTAGTAGACCGGGGCAAGCTAACAGTTAGCCGGCCGGGTTAGCAGGGGCTAGTAGTTAGCAGACCGGGTTAGCAAGCAAGCAGTTAGCAAGGGCTAGCAGTTAGCAGACCGGGCAGGCAAGCTAGCAGTTAGCTGACCGGGTTAGCAAGCAAGCAGATAGCAGGGGCTACAAAGTTAGCCTTTGGGGGACGTCGTGATGGGGTAAGTTTGTTTTTGCCTCTTCGTGCGGTGGTGTCGATAGACCAGTCGTGGAATTAGTAGGGTTCCAAGTAGCTCTAGGTAGCTAGCAGGCCTTGCTGGTTAGCATAATGGGCCTTCAGCGGGCGTTGCGCCTGAGGGGCCTGTTGGGAGTCCTCGGGCAGATTGTCGGTATTCCAGTCCTTAGGGGATCTGCGGGGTTCCATGCCCCGTACCGGCTGTAGAAGGGGTCCGGATATTGTAGCTTCGGAGTATACTTCGGTGGTAGCACAGGAGCCCTGGCCGGGTTAGCTTCAAGCTAAATGTTTCTTGCTCTGGGATGGAAACGCTAGCCAGGCGTAGTCATCCGGGATTGCGGTTAGCTAGTTGTGAAGATCCAGATGAAAATGTTCAGTTTTCGGTAGGAGTCCGGGGATAAAAATAACAGGGCGGGGTAGAGCGCATTCTGGAGAGAGAAGTGCATCTGGGCGCATGGTCAACCCGACGTATGCATTGGCAATGCAGCATTTACGGTGATACGACCTCCGCAGAAGTCAGGGCATTCATGCTTCTTGTGCTTCGCAGAACAGCACAGAGCTGTTGTCAAGGAAGTCGGTTTGTGTTTTCTACCGCCAACCAATCATATCAATGCGGAGCTATACAGAGTCCTCCGTATTGTTTCAAAATTTGGGAGGCGATGCGGTATGGAGCTTGATTTGGTCTCTGCATGCCTCTGGAGGCTTAGCAGTTGCGTCACACCCTCCATATGGAACCTCTGACCACATTTGTGGATTAAGCATGAATTGCCTTTTAATCTAGGCGTCCGCAATGGATTAGTTCACCGAGATGGGCGCCAATATATATGTTACTGCTCAAATTAAAACAATCTCGGTTGACCAACAGCCTAACGACCAAACAATCTACCAGTCGACTAATTGGGGTCAGCCCTAATAAGTAGTCACTAGTCTGTTTGCTACACATGAACTTAAACTAAAATCTAAGTTTCATCTAGACACACTTCATGCAGTATGAAGGGTTCCCACGGGTCCTTGAAATCCTTGAAAGTTTGAATGAAAAAGTTTTTGAAAATAGACATGGGTCATTGAAAGTGCTTGAATTTATACATTTTGTGCAAGAATAGAAATTTTATTTCTTTTAGTTTATTTTTTCAAATTTAATGTCAGTGATAGGCTACGTTCTGCTGTCTGCGTGTGAGTCTCCCGCTGTCTGTGTATCCTTGTTTCACGCGCCACCTGCCTTGAGAATGCGACGGTCACGTGCGTGCATGAGTGATTGAAGTCGAATGGTGCAGGTTAAACAGTGGCAAGCAAGCGAGAAAGCTAACGATAAGAGAACCTTCAGCTATGCCTGGAAAATGTAAATTCCAGGACTCGTGGCTCACCAAAGACATTTACAAAAGACTGGCTTGTTAAAGATCCGCGGGGCATCCATGTGGCCCAATACAGAGCCTGCAGCAAGCCAATAAAAGTTCACGCCATGGGCGACGCAGATGTGATGAGCCATGCTGCTGGAGAATCACACAGGACGGCACTCTGCAAGTTAAAAGCAGGTAGGTCCTACCCCTGGTAACATGTAGAAAGGAATACAACAACTTACTTAGTTACTAACGTTAATTAGTTAGCTAGATTATTCTGTCTCTTTGTGGTTAGGATATATAAACTTTAACGTTACATAATTATTTGATAATTAACTTTTGCTATGTTGTTAGCTAAAGTTATCTAGATGTCTCAGTCAGTTGTCCCACAGAATCACACCTGTCAATATAGTGCTAGCAAGCAAACGTTAGCTAAGTATAAACTGTCACCTGTAACATGAAATTATTTTTAAGAATGTTATGTTTGTTTTCATATTTCATATTCTCTCTCTGTGACACACACGTTAACACAGACTAGAAACAGAAATAAGTGTTTAAAATCAATATTTTTTTTTACTCTTAGGTGTGCCGTTCTCAGCGACATTCCCAGACTGTGCAATAGCCAAGACCTTCACATGCGGGCCAAAAAAGTCCAGCTATGTGTGCACACATGGTCCTGGCTCCTCATTTCAAGTACTTGTCTAAAAAAATGTCTGCTGGGGAGGAGGACTATGTACTTCACTTAGATGAGAGCCTTAACAGGACATGCGACTGCGTTGGACCATAAAGCGGTCTATGAGAAGAGCACCGAAGAGCTATGAAAGAAAAACATGGTTCAGATCTCCATGGATGAACCAAATGTAAATTGGTCATTTTACTCAAAGGTTGAGCCCTGTGAGAATAAAATAGTCCTACACCTTATAAACATAGGCAGTTGCGGTCTCCATATTGTACATGGAGCATTTCAGAAGGGAGTGGAAGAAACCGAGTGGAAAGTCGACAGTGTACTGCATGCTATGTACCACCTTTTGAAGGGTACTCCAGCCCGTAGGGAGGACTACTTTAACATCATTGGATCATTAGATCCCTAAATGCCACTTAAGTTTTGCATGACACGGTGGGTTGAAAATGCACCTGTGCTTGAAAGCTCTTTATAGAGTATTTAGCCCATATAGAGAAGAGATGTCCAAATCCAGGCACAAAGTCCTTTGAGGTGATTGAGGAGGCTTAAGGACCCTCTCATGACAGCAAAACGGAATTTCATCTTGTCAGTGAGTAAAGAAGTGACACCATTCCTCACATGCTACCAGACCTATAAGCCCATGGTGCCATTTCTCTCTACAGACTTGATAAACCTGCTTAAGAGCTTGATTAGCAGATTCATTAAGCCAGACCTCATGAAAGAAGCGAAAACCCCTCAAAAACCTCTTGATGTCGAGGTGACCCAGTCATCCAATCACATCGACTCCTCACAGGTCGACTTGGGCTTTGTTACTCGAAGAATTGTGAGAGACTTGTCCGCAGGGAAGAAAATTGGATAGAAAATATTGGACTTCAAAATCTCTAGCAAGAAGTGTAGTTATTATTATTTTTTACCTTTATTTAACTAGGCAAATCAGTTAAGAACAAATTCTTATTTTCAATGATGGCCTAGTGGGTTAACTGCCTGTTCAGGGGCAGAATGACAGATTTGTACCTTGTCAGCTCGGGGATTTGAACTTGCAACCTTTCGGTTACTAGTCCAACGCTCTAACCACTCGGCTACCCTGCCACCCTAATGTATGCTCACAACTGTTAACAAACTCATTGAGAAATCTCCATTGAAGTGATCCTGGTCTTGCATCTTTCTTTCTTGGATCCATGACATTCGATGATGACATTCGACAATACTCACATTTTATTGATGACATTGTCCAGGCCCAACACTGTTTTTAGACTTTGATCCTGTCCAAGACAGCATGGACACATTTTTACATGAGTAATGTTAGAGCTCAGGAATCTGTGGAGACTTTGCCGCCAACTCCTCTTACGGTCACACGGGCAAGCCTCAGTAGAGTGCGGATTCTCCAGCAATTGGCAGATTGAAGTGGAGAACTTGAAGGAAGATTCATACGTAGCACAGAGATGTATAGTTGACCACATAAGAGCTGTGGGGTGCATACAAAATGTGTGCATTGACAGACCGCTGCTGATGTCAGTGGCATCTGCAAAGCAGAGGTATGTGACACATCAAGAAGAACAGAGACCGAGAAGAATGGAGGAGCAAAAAAACAAAGAAAATACCTTTATAGATAAACTTAAAGGGAAGAAAAGAAGACTGACAGATGGCATAAATGCTTCCAAGACCTCAGCAGACAAATTTGCACTCAAAGCGGAGAGCACAGGCAACCTCACTCTTATTGCCAAGTCCAATAGCCTGAGAAAGGGTGTTAAAGATAAAAGTGCACAAATAGCTGAAATAGAAACACTACTCAACGAAAAAGTGAATGACCTGAAAAGCAAATAGCAGCAAAAAGCAAGGGTTGGGCACTGTTTTAACAGTTTGAGAAACTACTCAATAAGCAAGTGCTAAAAAATAAAATAAAAAAGCAAATGAACCAAAAAGGCCAACAACCCCAGAACACAATGGTTGGGCAAATGTTTTATTTATTTTTATCCAATTAATGTATCTAATCTTTTGTTGCAAAATATTTTATTTATGGTCATGTGTTTTTGTTTATCTATTCATTTGGTCATGGTAAAAAAGGTTGTTTTTTTGCTCTGCGACATGTTTTATGTGGTGAAGCTGGTGCTAATGAAATAAACGAGGGGTTACTTAGCTCTTCAACTCGTAAATAAGTCCGTCTTTATCGCTCAACTTACACAATATATTGTTTTGCTGTGCTGTGTTAGAGAAGGCAAGAGACCTCTCAGTCTGCCATCACTGTAGCACAATTGAGAAGTTTTCACACATTCAAGCCTCTCTTTTTAATTGTTGTCTGTGAGCTTCTATAAAGCCTGCTAGTTCTCATTATAAAAATGATCAGTGTTGTAACAGTAATTAACCTTGATCCACGTCGCAAACTATGCCATGTTGGGTCCTTGAATTTGAGGAAATTGGGCCTGGAAAGTCCTTGAATTAGGTGTAGGAACCCTGAGTATGTTATAAGCTAGATTTGCATAGGTATTCCTCAAGTACAACTGTGTACTATAATTGAATGAGAGGTTCAACAGACCATTTTTGTCACAGACTGATGGATTCTTTGTCATTTCAGCAAGCCATGACACCCATCTCAGATTGTTATGAAATGGTTTCTGCAGTTAGAAACATGAAATAAGCATTCCTGCAACATTGTTGTTGAAATATAATTTGATATCTGAGATATGAAGCCAATTGATTGCACCCAAGTTGTCCATTTAAAAAGAAAATAGGATTCACATAATATTCCAAAAATATAGTAGCTAACATCCGATTTGGACCAAACATCATCCTACCAATGACATGATGAATCCAAATAAATGGTCAAAAGCCATCCACTGACACCACACCAAGCCCACCCCAACGGCCAGTGTACATAATCAGTTCTCAAGGTACAATCACAAATATCCTACCAATGGGACATAAACTGTAATATCACTGAATCGTGGCTAAATGATGACATGGATAACATTCAGCTGGCGGGATATACGCTGCATCAGCTAGACAGAACAGCACACTCCGGTAAGACGGGTTGGTCTATGTATATTTGTAAACAAAAGCTGGTGCACGAAATCTAAAGAAGTCTCTAGATTTTGCTCGCCTGAAGTAGAGTATCTAATGATAAGCTGTAAACCACACTATTTGCCAAGAGAGTTTATCTATATATTTTTTGGGCTGTTTATTTACCAACACAGACGGATGCTGGCACTAAGACCGCATTCAATGAGCTGTATATGGCCATAAGGAAACAGGGAAACGCTCATCCTAAGGCAGCGCTCCTAATGGCCGGGGACTTTAATGCAGGGAAACTTAAATCAGTCTTCCTTAATTTCTATCAGCATGTTAAATGTGCATCCAGAGGAAAAAAAACTCTAGACCACCTTTTACACCACACACAGAGACGCATACAAAGCTCTCCCTTGCCCCTCATTTGGCAAATCTGACCATAATTACATCCTCCTGATTCCTGCAAAAACTAAAGCGGGGAGCACCAGTGACTCGGTCAATAAAGTGGTCAGATGCTAAGCTACAGGACTGTTTGGCTAGAATAGACTGGAATATGTTCTGCGATTCCTCTGATACCATTGAGGAGTACACCACATCAGTCACTGGCTTCATCAATAAGTGCATCGATGATGTCGCCCCCAACCAGAAACCATGGATTACAGGCAACATCCGCACTGAGCTAAAGGCTTGAGCTGCCGCCTTCAAGGAGCGGGACTCTAACCTGGACACTTATAAGAAATCCTGCTACGCCTTCAGATGAACAATCAAACAGGCAAAGCGCCAATACAGGACTAAGATTGAATTGTATCACACCGGCTTTGACGCTCTTCGGATGTGGCAGGGCCTGCAAACTATTACACAGTACAAAGGGAAGCACAGCCGCGAGCTACCCAGTGACTCGAGCCTACCAGATGAGCTAAATCGCTTCTATGCTCGCTTCAAGGCAAGTAACACTGACGCAAGCATGGGAGCATCAGCTGTTCTGGATGACTGTGATCAGTCAGGTGTCTGATTGTCCCTGATTGAGTTTGTTATACCAACATTTTTCAAGCAGACCACCATAGTCCCTGTGCCCAAGAACACAAAGGCAACCTGCCTAAATGACTGCAGACTCGTAGCACTCAAGTCCATAGCCATGAAGTGCTTTGAAAGGCTAGTCATGGCTCACATTAACACCATAATCCCAGAAACCCTAAACCCACTCCAATTTTCATACTGTTCAAACAGATCCACAGGTGATGCAATCTCTATTGCACTCCACACTGCCCTTTCCCACATGGACAAAAGGAACTCCTACGTGAGAATGCTACTCATTGACCACAGCTCAGTGTTCAATGCCATAGTGCCCTCAAAGCTCATCACTAAGCTGAGGATCCTGGGACTAAACACCTCCCTCTACAACTGGATCCTGGACTTCCTGACGGGCCACCCCCAGGTGGTAAGGGTTGGTAACAACACATCTGCCACGCTGATCCTCAACACGAGCCCCTCGGGTGTGTGCTCAGTCCCCTCCTGTACTCCCTGTTCACCCTCAACAGCACATACCTCTAAGCCATAAGACTTCTGAACAGCTAATCAAATGGATACCCGGACTATGCATTGTGTCCCGCCACCATTTTTTAAAACGTTTTTATTTTATTTTATTATTTTTCCTGATTTTCAGAAGAGATTTCTCGCGCAGTTGGACGCTTCGGCTGTGGAAATTGGAGCTGTACTAGCCCAAGGAGAGCCAGGCGAAGAGCTTCCCGTGCTGTACCTGAGTCGGAAGCTGTTGCCCAGGGAAACCAGGTATTCTACAATCGAGGAGTGCCTGGCTATAAAGTGGGCCCTAGATAGCCTCCGTTATTACCTTCTTGGAAGGGAATTTGACCTGCACACAGACCACCGAGCACTGACCTGGATCCAGACCATGAAGGAACGCAATTCTCATGTGACCAGGTGGTATCTGGAGCTCCAGCCCTTCAGGTTCTGTGTCCGTCACAAGGCAGGAAAAGAGAACGTCACGGCGGACTACCTATCAAGGCTCCCAAACCTGGTCGCTTCAGGAGAGGAGGAAGGCAATGTGACGTAGAAGTCAGTCACTGGCCACGGGCAACATTTGGTACATTAACGCATGCACACATTCATCACACCTCCCTGCTCCGTTATAAGATAAGTTAACAATGTGGGTCGACACACAAATTAACTTGTCTTAGTCCAATTTGTAAGTCGCTCTGGATAAGAGCGTCTGCTAAATGACAATACATTTCACACTTGTCAGTGTTCATATTTAATATAAGCAATATTTATTATACTTATCAATGTGGTGGATTAGCGTGTTTTTTAAATTTATTTTTACCTTTATTTAACCAGGCAAGTCAGTTAAGAACATATTCTTATTTTCAATGACGGCCTGGGAACAGTGGGTTAACTGCCTGCTCAGGGGCAGAACGACAGATTTGTACCTTGTCAGCTCGGGGGTTTGAACTCGCAATCTTTCGGTTACTAGTACAACGCTCTAACCACTAGGCTACGCTGCCACCCCCTTTGTTCTGTTCTCTCTATCTCTGTAGCTTCTGGGTATGCTGGATAAGGACCCGAGCTAAGGGAATTGGGCAGACTTTGTAGTGCCTGTCCCGAATGGTTCATTCATGTAAATGGGAATATTGAAAGACACTGTCAGTAGTGATGTAATTTTGTAAATGTGATATTGTTCCATAAAAAATGTGTTGCAATGTATATCATTTTAGTATGTTTAGTTAGTGTAAAATGTAGGTTTGACTAGGTAATTGCTTAATTAATTAGTGTTAATTGTTCTGAGGGGAGGGGCTAGCCCTACAAAAGGAGCCTCTCTTTCAGTTCATAGAGAGGCATTTTGGATTGAGCTGTGAATGGGGCAGCATTTTGTTCCGGAATCACTATGTAAATAAAGACCCTTGCACAGAAGAACTTTTGCGGCTCTGCCATCTTTTTTATCTTGATAGAGGTTAGGTTTTCCAGTATAGCCTTCTGGCCTACTCTACGTGACAGTCTACTACACCTGTTGTATTCGGCGCGCGTTTATTTCATCCCCCGACCAGTCTGACTATAGTCTTGCCATAGAGGGGAATTCACACCTTTGTTTAGGGAGATTACTAGGGAGCCTTCTGGAGAGAGAGTTACAGTCTCCCTAACTTCCAGGTTCAGAGGGGTGTTTCTACAGTATCATGGACTAGCTAGATGGTGGTTGGTAGAATAAATGGATTCTGTATGTATAGTAATAATGCTTACAGTTGGTCAGGTGGGTACAATGCAGTTGAGTCAAGTAAGAGAGAGTTGTTGCATGGATGGTGGTGCAGAAGCAACAGTCGTGTGTGTGTGATGTATGGAAAAAGTCTGCTTCAATTTTTACAAAAAGCAATATTTTATTACCAAGTCTCCTGTCAATTGGTGTGCCTGATTGACTTAACTGGTTTGATCACCATTTGTGTCTTTGGTGATCGTCTTGGAAGTTAGACATGGTAGAGTGGGTCCTTGAACACAACTGTCTCGTCATCCCGTCTTTTCAGCACATGTAGTACATTTTCTTAGCAACCCAGGCTTTTGTTTGATTTGGGAAAACCATACTGTACCTGGGTGTGCCTGAGGAGAAATTAAACTGCAATTTTTTTCATTTCCACGTAAGATTTACACACAGTCTGCCTGGTGTCTACCTTTACTGAAAATAAGATTACAACGTATGCACAATGACAGTGACAAGCATTACTGGGAGAAGAGTGGAATTGTGGAACTTTCACCAAGCATACAAAGATTTGAAAACAATGGGAATGTGATTAGCTTCTCCCAAACCCAAGACCATGTGTCTCCAGTCACCATGGCCCTTTATAGAATCCATCACCTGTCCATTGCAAAACCATCACATTTTGTCTGCAGCAGTGGTTGCCTGCCAGGTGTCTTTGTCTGGGGCTACATCAGAAATATGTGTTGTTGGGGGTACTCGAGAACCGGAGTCGGGAAACAGTGATCTAAGGCGTAAGATTGTCTACAAATCCGTAAGGCTTGTAAGAATACTATGTAATCCACTAGCTTGTGGTGCAACTTTATGGGTTGGTTCTGGCTGACTTGGTGCAAAGGTCAATTCACTTGAGGTTTTGTGTGAAAAAAAAATATATAACTCTAAAGACTGAGGCAGCAAACTTTGGGGAAATTAATATTTGTGTCATTCACAAAACTTTTGGCCACGACTGTACATAACCGTTTCACGATGTGATTTGCGAGCCGCACATTCTACATGATGTGAGCCAGCTAGGTAGGCTACAATGGACAAAAAGTTCAACGCATCTCGCCTGGGTACAATATTGCATTTCACTCATGCTTTATAGACCTAACTAGACCTACCGTATCAGGGTACCCAAACATAAGATACAGGATCAGCTATGTGAATGAGCTCTAAGCCATTTTACGTTGGCAAACTACATGTTTTGCAGAATGATAACAATAGCGAAGCTCAAAACAACCTGAAAGTAGCTAGTTGTTTACCCTATCCCAAAACACACACGTGCGAAGCTGGCTAGGTAGCAAGCAAACTTTTAGCTAACATAAGCAAAATAACAACAGACTTAGTGTTCCCCCTTTCATCAGTGATGCTACTGTATTAGCTAGCAAACTTTGTAGCATACCATCTCTCTCAGAAAGTATCGCTTGTGTTCAACAAAATTGATTATAACGTTGCGGGTAAAGTTTGGTATGGCACAATTTCATGTGTACAACATCTAAAGATCTGCTTCACGATACTGAGAGCTTTGCCTTTTGTAAAAGGACGTATTTGGGTGTTGGCGCTTTGGATGGCCTGGAACTCCAGAATGAGGCTCAGGAAGTTTGAGTAAGTTTATCAAAAACAAGTGAAATTGCAAAAACAACTATCTGGAACCTTCTTTAACCTCTCCGGGGTAGGCGGGACGCTTGCGTCCCACATGGCCAATAGCCAGGGAAAATGCAGAGCGCCAAATTCAAATACATTTCTATAAAAATCAAACTTTCATTAAATTACACATGCCCAAGATAGCAAATTAAAGCTACACTCGTTGTGAATCCAGCCAACATGTCAGATTTCAAAAAGGCTTTTCGGCGAAAGCATAAGATGCTATTATCTGATGATAGCACAACAGTTAACAATGAGAGAGTAGCATATTTCAACTCTGCAGGCGCGACACAAATCGCAGAAAAAATATATAAATCATGCCTTACGTTTGACGAGCTTCTTTTGTTGGCACTCCTATATGTCCCATAAACATCACAAATGGTCCTTTTGTTCGATTAATCCTGTCGATATATATCCAAAATGTCCATTTATTTGGCGTGCTTGATCCAGAAAAACACTGCTTCCAACTTACGCAACGTCGCTACAAAATATCTCAAAAGTTACCTGTAAACTTTGCCAAAACATTTCAAACTACTTTTGTAATACAGCTTTAGGTATTTCTAAACGTAAATAATCAATCAAATTGAAGACTGGATGATCTGTGTTCAATACAGGAGCAAAACAAACGGACGCTATTTTTCTGGTTACGCGCCTCTATCAAAAGGTACTCATGAAGTGACGTTCGTTCTGAGCAATGGTACTTCTTCATTACACAAAGGAAAAACCTCAACCAATTTCTATAAACTTGTGACATCCAGTGGAAGCGGTAGGAACTGCAGGAAAGTCAATTAGAATTCTGGATTCCCCATGAAAACATATTGAAAAGACAGTGACTTCAAAAAGAAATCTGAATGGTTTGTCCTCAGAGTTTCGCCTGCTAAATAAGTTCTGTTATACTCACAGACATGATTCAAACCGTTTTAGAAAATTCAGAGTGTTTTCTATCCAATACTAATAATAATATGCATATATTCGGGGACAGAGTAGGAGGCAGTTCAGTTTGGGCACTCTATTTATCCAAAAGTGAAAATGCTGCCCCCTACCCCAAATAGGATAACATTCCATTTTCATGAACAAATACAGGTTAGAGTCCTGAATAGTGAAATTCTCATTTTAATGGAGCAGATGGCGCTTGTTTGGCCAAGAAAATTACCTTGCTCCACAGCATCAGCAATTCCAATCCAGTACTTATAGTAGCAAACTAGAATTCAAGAACTCTGCCAGAAACCCACAGCTTCCATCACTTTGTACGACTCTCCAAAAGCCTCATGGATGCAAAGAGTTTTCAAATACACAGATTATGCTATAAAATGTGACTTTGACCATGGGAAACTCACTGATGAGCATACAAGGGTGAATATGCGTGTATCTGATATTCTAGTGTTGCTGCTAGGATGATGATTACTAGATTGGAATAGCCAATTCTGTGGATGATGAAAACATGGACGTAAATGTGAAATTCATGTATCCAAGTTATCCAGCAAGATAATTTTCTTGGTCAAACGGAGAGGACATATGCTTGTTTTTGGTGCAGAACATCTGCACCGTTAAGGAACAAACCACTGCAACTGGTTGCCAATATCAATTTGGATGTAGCAACATCACTGCAATAGATGCACTGAACAAAGAAAGAATGAAATGAGGAATGAGTAGTCCTCAAGGCAATTTTTTGGTTTAATATGCTTTTTATTTGATGTATGTTCTAACTTAAACATTCAATTTACATTTCCAAATCATCATTTGAAGGTTCAGTCTTAAATGAACATTGAGGGTGTGGGGGACATTCAATAGCACCACCTTGTGATCAGAACCTGGTAATATGCTGTTGTATGACGGTACATGGTACTTAACAAATTCAATGACTCATTTCTCTGAACGGGGGAAGATGGCCATCACCAAGTTCACTGAGAATACATTACATGGGTATGAAGAAAGAAACGATACTCCTAGTCGCAGCGTCATAGTACTCGTCAGACAGAGAACTGATGCTGTATACTTGCCGTTGGGGTGGGCTTGGTTTGGGGGGGTGTATGTGGTTGGCTTTTGACAATTTTGGTGCAATCAATTAGCTTCATTTCTCAGAGTTCAAATTGTCTTTAAATTATGTTTAAAAAATACAATCTGAGATGGTGAGTGATGAAATCCTCTTTTTGTGCTTTTTGAGACCTGCCTCAATGTCCTTCTCTTGGTCCATCAGGTGTTGTGAAGGGCGCGGTCCATTCAACAAGGAGCTGTGGACACCAGCAGGCAGGATGGAGGAGAAGAAACGCAACATCCGGATCATTGAATGGGAGGACCTGGACAAGAAAAAGTTCTACTCCCTGGGTGTGTTCATGACCATGACCACCAGGGCCACAGTCTACCCGTTCACCCTCATCCGCACCCGGCTGCAGGTGCAGAAGGGCAAGTCCCTCTACACAGGCACCTTTGACGCCTTCTACAAGATCCTGAAGGCGGAGGGCCCGCGAGGCCTCTACCGAGGCTTTATGGTTAACACCTTCACCTTGATCTCAGGCCAGGCCTACATCACCACCTATGAACTGGTAAGGAAGTACGTGTCCCAATATTCCAGCAATAATACAGTGAAGTCTCTGTGGGCAGGGGGAGCGGCGTCCCTGGTGGCCCAGACCATCACTGTGCCCATAGATATGGTCTCTCAGCAGCTCATGATGCAAGGCCAGGTGGGACACCTGAGCCGCTTCAAGGTCAAACCCAAAATAATGATGGCGACATCCAAGAGCAAAGTGACTTTCGGACAAACCAGGGACATTGTGGTGCAGATATGCGCCGCTGATGGTTTCCGAGGATTTTACCGGGGATACGTGGCATCCCTCCTCACCTACATCCCCAATAGCGCGGTGTGGTGGCCTTTTTATCATTTTTATGCAGGTAGGCGACTACCTGCCACGGCAGGCAGATACTAAGCAAGCAGTACTAAATTTTAGCTAGGTTTTGTATGATATTACATGACTTGGGCAATTCTAAAGCTGCTTGAAATGCATCTGAAATGTTTTTGCGCCTTACATTTTCACTATGTTCATGTTTACAGAGAACCTTTCCAAACTAGCCCCCAGTGATTGTCCTCACCTGCTTCTGCAGGCTATCGCTGGGCCAATGGCAGCAGCCACAGCCTCCACCATCACCAATCCCATGGATGTTGTGCGGGCCAGAGTGCAGGTAAAACCACAAGTATATTGCTTTGTAAACAATCCTTGTTATGGTTTAACTGAATGAAGAGTGACACATTCATATTCAGTGTTATTGTCTTAGTTAATCATTTTTGTAATCACTGGTGACATGGTTTACAAACCATTTCAAGTTTACCATACCAGATCCTCTTTTTGGATATACAGTGCATTTGGAAAGTATTCAGACCCTTTCTCCACATTTTGTCACTTTTACAACCTTCTTCTAAAATGGATTAAATAAAAAAACTATCTACACACAATATCCCATAATGACAAAGCAAAAACAGGTTTATAGAATATTTGGCACATTTGTAAAAAATAAAAAACAGATGCCTTATTTACTTAAGTATTCAGACCCTTTGCTATGATAGTTGAAATTGGTGCATTGATTGGAAAGGCACACACCTGTCTAGATCCTTGATGAAAACCTGCTCCAGAGCGCTCAGAACCTCAGACTGGGGCGAAGGTTCACCTTCCAACAGGACAATGACCCTAAGCACACAGCCAAGACAACGCAGGAGTGGCTTCGGGACAAGTCTCTGTATGTCCTTGAGTGGCTCGGACTTGAACCTGATCGAACATTTCTGGAGAGACCTGAAAATAGCTGTGCAGTGACGCTCCCCATCCAACCTGACAGAGCTTGAAAGGATCTGCAGAGAGGAATGGGAGAAACTCCCAAAATATGTGCTAAGCTTGTAGCGTCATACCCAAGAAGACTCGAGGCTGTAATCACTGCCAAAGGTGTTTCAACTTAGTAAATGGTCTGAATACTTAAGTAAATGTGACATTTTTCATTTTTAATACATTTGCAAACATTTCCGAAAGCCAGTTTCTGCTTTGTCATAATGGGGTATTGTGTGTAGATTGATTTTAAAAAACAATGTAATACATTTTACAATAAGGCTGTAATGTAACATAATGTGGAAAAAGTCAAGAGGTGTGAATACTTTCCACTTATGAGTTCAATTCTTTATATTTTACAAAGCAGGTCCAAGGGGTTTTCAGGCCAACTTTTACAAACATGGATTTTTCAGGGGATATTTGAACGTTCATAAGAATGATTTGCCTAGCTTAAATACATAGCCAGAAAAATTCCCATGTTGACCAAGAAACAACTGAGTCGGCATTTGTCAAGACTCTAAAGGGACTCCTCATATGTCTTTCTATCTCGATCCATCTATTTCTCTATGAACTCTAAAGGTATTTTTTTGAGTGATATCAACCTTTCTCACTGTGGCTCCTAAGGTGGAGGGCAGGTCATCGGTCATTGCAACCTTCAAGCAGCTGCTGGCAGAGGAAGGACCCTGGGGGATGACTAAAGGGTTGTCTGCCCGCATTATCTCCTCCACCCCCACGGCCGTGGTCATCGTGGTAGGCTACGAGACCCTCAAGAGACTGAGCCTGCGCCCTGAGCTGGTCAACTCTAGACACTGGTAAATACCAGAGGGACAACCAGGGACAGACCCGGGCTAGACTGGGCCAGGTAGCCAGGGACACTGTCAAACACAGACAAAACATGGCTACCTGGTCTCCCATATTGCCGATTCGGTTTGCCTTTGAAAAAACTGTTGCCTTTATGTTTTAATGTGAGGTTGATGGATTTTATCATGCTGTTTGGGCAGAGGAATTATGATTCATACCTTTTTGTTTTCAGGGAGTACAACTGTAGATATTGGAACTTGTCAATTAGAGGTATGGATAAAAATGTGTGCATTGTTGCAGCAGAGTAAGTAAATTAAAGTGTAATTAATATGGAGAGTCGTGTAATTTACCAATTATAAGGCTTGGTAAATTTGACACTGGGTTAAACTGGTTTTCAAAATGGACTCTCACAAACCCTCTGTTGCCCTTAAAAAATTGTGTTTGTTAACTTTAAATGGTACATGTTTGTCAGCTTTGTATTGTTCATGTATTCACCCAATGGTTGCGTTTCACTGGCAAAGGTAATGTAGACAACCCTGCTGAGACCCTGTCAACAGGGCAGGTTATTACATTCAACAAACAAGTTCTCTTCCTTTGGTGAGAAAGTACCAGGGCTATGTTGAATAAGAGCAGAACTGCTCTCTATTGTACCCTTTTTCTCTGAATATGATGTGTAAAGCAAGTTATTCAAGTAGGCTTGGGAAACACTATGGCATGGTAAAATTACTGGTGCTTCCTCAACACATCTCAATTTAAAAATAGTACGACCTATTCCTGCCCTCAATGCTTGTGGACTGTTGGGAATAGTACACTATATACAAAAGTATGTGGACACCCTTTCAAATTAGTGGATTGGACTAGTTCAGCTCTACCAGTTGCTGACAGGTATATCAAATTGAGCACACCGCCATGCAATCTCCATAGACAAACATTGGCAGTAGAATTGCCTGAAGAGCTCAATGACTTTCAATGTGGTACTGTCATAAGATGCCCCCTTAAATTTCTATCCTGCTTAACTGTAAGTGATGTTAGTGTGAGGTGGAAACATCTAGGAGCAACAGCTCAGCCGCAAAGTGGTAAGCCATACAAGCTCACAGAATGGGACCGCTGAAGTGCGTAGTGTGTAAAAAATAATCTGTCCTCGGCTGTAACACACTATAAAGTTCCATGCTGCCTCTGGAAGCAACAAAATAACTTAGGCTTGTGTGCGGGTGCCCATTTATTTAACTAGGCAAGTCAGTTAAGAACAAATTCTTATTTTCAATGACTGCCTAGGAACAGAACATTTCATGAAGCTCCAGACTAAGATCACCATGCGCAATGCCAAGCAGGAGCTGGAGTGATGTAAAGCTTGCCGCCATTGGACTCTGGAGCAGTGGAAATGCTTCACCATCTGGCAGTCCGATGGATGAGTCTGGGTTTGGAGGATGCCAGGAGAACGCTACTTGCCCGAATGCATAGTGCCAACTGTAAAGTTTGGTGGAGTCCTCGCAGAAATGTTCCAACATCTAGTGCAAAGTCTTCCCAGAGTGGAGGCCGTTACAGCAGGAAAGGGTGGTACAAACTCCATATGAATGTCCATGATTTTGAAATGAGATGTTCAACAAGCAGGTGTCCACATACTTTTGATCATGGCGAGGCAGCCATTTAGGAGTCCATTGCCCTGAAACATGCCACAATAAAATGCTATATGAAGTGTTTCTTGGCCAAAATTAAATGTAGCAATTTGATTAATGGTTTCTAAATGTACTACATACATTTCATGGTGTATAAGGTTGTGTTTTGAATATTTCCTTTTTTTCTGTAAGTTGTAGACTGAACTGTTGCACTTCATTGATTTTAGTTCATGAAATTAACCTCGTTTGTAAGCATTCACGCATTATGAATTTGCCCATCTGCTCATACCTTCCTCAAATATGAGTGGTGATATTTGGCACCATGCTCAGTTGTGAAGTATACCCATGTTAACTGGATAGGGTGTTCTGATTTCTTCAATGAGTTTCAATTAGCAACAATTTCAGGTCACAACTGTGTTTTGGGTAAATAAATAGATTTACACAAGTTATTTTAACTTAATGGAACATGTAAAATACTGTCACAGCACACCCAAACCTTTAAATTTCTAATGCTTAGCAAAAAATCATAACTCATGAATTTGAATTGCAAGGTCATTGACAGTTTGTACAATAAATTGGACTTCACACTTTCAGGAACTGGCCTACTTATGTAACAACCCTACAGTGTGCCTGGAGCTGATTTGATCCTCAATGTTACACCAATTGCCGTTATCCCCTAGATTTATCGTTGCCGCCACTCCTTAAAATAAACATTTGGGATGGTAACGTTTGTGTAAAATTAAATGACTAAAATCAGATAGTATGTAGAAAAGATAATGGACATATTTTAAAATAAAGATCTTTGAGAACTGATCACCAAAATAAAGAGCGTAAAGGAAAATAAAATTACAAACGTCATGGTATGGAGCCCCCATTGACTCAAACGTAAAATCAATCAGGTAACATAACACTGCATAAGTGATGACAATATGTAGAATTGCAAGAAATTAACTTGCGTTTTATCTGCACCCTAAACTTTCAGCCTGTCAAATTGCTATCTAACACCAATTTTTTTTCTTCTAGTAAAAACCTTGTAGTGCCAACGTATATTAGCATTTCATACTTTGGGGGTTTTCAATTAGGTAAATGCGGATGGGAAACCCCATGCTTCAGCATCAGTTGGGGATACATTTAATCATCTTTTTAAAAATGAATTCTACAAAAATATAATCTCATGGGGCTGCATGCCCACGGACCAGCCCCAGGTAAAGGAAATAAAAATAGGGAAAACTTCTGTGCCACCTTGACATGGGCAGTTGAGCAAAAGTCCACTTAATGTGAACCAATTTTCCTTCTCTACGATGGGCATGGCAATGTGCAAATGTGTCCATTACGTTGCACAGTTTTCTTAAAACACTTTAGAATAGGAACTAATTATATATGCAGTACTGATTTTTGGTCACAGGATGGAGCACTGGTTTGCAAGACCTTCTTGAGCATGTTGTGTGTAATGTAATAGGATAACTAACTGTAGCCTTGGTGCCAGCCTGAGATGGAAGTTCATGCTGATTGAAATGTGTGCTTCCTCACTTTTCACAGAAATCCTGTGTACAATAATTGTTTTTCTAAACATAACTGTCTGGGAAACATCTGCTGTATTTTAATTTGCGGGGACATTAATTTAAATCTCCACAAATGACTAGGTTAACATTCTGAAAATGTACTGCAAATGTTGAAAAGTTAATTGAATAAATCATGCACCGGTAGGAGGGAACATTAACTCAAATTAGTTTGGGAAATGAAAATACAAAAAATCCTTTATTTTGAGTACAACAAAGGGAGGGCAAGGTACAGAGAAGTGCAAAATAATCAATGACATTGAACCGCCCACAATTATTGTTTGATTGCAGTTTAGCTCTGGCTCAGTGGGGGGCAACCATGGGCTGTTCTGACTGAGTTAGGCCATAGGTGCATCTCAACAGTCTAAATGGACTTCCTCTCCTCACCTTCCATCGCCACGAGAAGGAGCAGGGCTTGTGAATGTGAATTTTCAAATCAGTGCAGATGAGGAAGGTGGACAAGTCAGAATATTGAGCTGCACCATAAGTAGGATGAGCCAGGCAAGATAAGCTGTGGTACTCTTACTAGAGCGCCAGTATTCAGGCTGCCTGGTCTGCAGCTGGGAGAGGTGGTAGGAATGAGAGCTGGTGCATCACATGGGACAATCATAGATATGGATGGCCCTGTCATCTCCAACAGATACGATCTTAGAACCTGTGCCGTTGTATTTCACACTCCACACCTAGGGGGGGGGGGGGAGCAGACGACAAGACTTTAACAACATGCAAGGTAGCAGTTAAGTGTAAAAACAGTGGCAGAGTTGGAAAAACATGTCACTTAAAATACTCTGTAGGCATTTCGAAACCAATTCAGAATTCAGGTGTACGACTGTACCATCAAATGTAGTCAAAAGATTTCAGATATTACTATTCTGTCAAAAAAAAATGTTTTTCAAATGCACCCCTTGAAATGATTAAATGATGGTGGGACAACCATGTGATGTTCTTTCATCAATAATCCATTCGACCTCTGAAAAGCAAGAAGAGCTCCTCTGTCTATTGTGACCAGTCGGAACGAGAGATACTGCTACAAAAGAGATTATTTTAAAAAATCAACTGCATTTGTCCATATCATTCTCTTGACTTCCTAGCAGCTTTCATTCAGACAAGAGGCTATAAATGGAAAGCAGACCAGACACTCATCTGCCTCTGATCTCTCCTCAGAGCAATGTCTGTAAATTTGGAGCTTTCTTCCAGAGAAGATTAAGCCTCCCTACAGGCGTCTGGAGTGGAGATCTAACGACAGCTCGGATTATTCAGTCTGCCAACGCTGAGACATAACAGAAACACAGGAGGGAGCATAGTAGGACAACAGCCACTTCAATTCCCATATTCTTTTGAGTGGCCAGCCACTATAACACCGAAGTCAGCAAGAGATGAGTGTACTGTATTGTATATGGCTGTTAGACCCAATAACTTATTAATCCCTTCCCTCATTTTCTTTCTTTTGTGATCAGACTGTAGGTGAAAATAATATGGCGGATTAAGGCTATGAGTCCTGTTCACCCAATCCAGAATATACTATCGAGCATGCACTTTATGGATTGTAAAAAGAGAGGTGCTTTCTAAATAAAAATGTACGGTCCTCAGGACCAATAAAATGTTCCATTAGCTGTTTGGAGTTGACTGAATGTTCTCACCTGGTCCTGATGGTCGAAAAATGTGTTGACACACGCCCTAGAGCTGGCGTCCCAAACCTTCACACTCTTGTCTGAGGAACTGAGAGGAGCAAAGACAAAAAAGTAATTTTGTCATCCCAAAAATTCACAACACTTCTTGGCGTCACACCTGTCATTTGTAGTCTGTAGACTCTAGTCCTCAAAATCTGAATGTATGTGAAATAAACAAAAAAAAACTTGTTGGAACATTTTGGAAAATAGGACCTCTTCCTTTTCCCACCATTGACGTTATAACTGATTTTACATAACTGGATTGGTGAAAGATATGCAAGTGACAATCGTTAAATAAATAAAGGTTTTATTGTCTTTGAATTAGACTTTGGCACCTGCCACTATTAAATCACATCAAATATGATCTGGGAACTTACTATTTAAAACCAAAACAGTTACTGACTTAAGACAAGCACACACACTTTACCTGGACACAAAATGCGTGTCGTCAGGGGAGAAAGCTACGTTGAGGACCCAGGACGCGTGGCCACTCAGAGTGCCTGCCAACTTGGCATGCTGCCTGTAAAACAACATTTTCCAAGTTTTAATAAAATACATACACTATATGAACAAAAAGTATGTGGACACCTACTCGTCAAACATCTCATTCCAAATCATGGGCATTAATATGGAGTTGGTCCCCCCTTTGCTGCTATAACCGCTTCTACCCTTATGGGAAGAATTTACTCGAAATCAGTGGTATTCATTGAGCGGCCCCGCATGAGCCCTTAATTTGCGGTTCACTATAATTTTCCTATTTTCCATTCATAAATGATACAATTTCAATTCCATGCAGGCCTGAATCACATCACTTTTGCTACTAGCTAATTTTGCAGTCTGGTTGACATGGATCGATTTATTGTAAAAAAGAAACGTAAAACTATTGACAAAAATGAGGGGGAAGAGCTGGAGAACATGACAGCTATGAACAAACAACCACCGGGGAAAACCTAGAAAATCAGGAAGATGGCGGCGGGGAAATGTAGCTTGCTCACGTGGCTCCAGTGGCTAAGAGAAGGATATGGTCGATTTCAAGAAGAAAACAAAGTTACAAGAGAAATGGACAGACAAGTATTTTTTTTTGTACTGCATGATGGGACCAGCTCTAGGAAGTGTCTTGGTGGTTCCAAACATCTTCCATTTAAGAACACCACTGTGTTCTTTGAGACCTTCAATGCTGCAGAAATGTTTTGGTACCCTTCCCCAAATCTGTGCTTCAACACAATCCTGTCTCGGTTTTGCTCTGACATGCACTATCAACTGTGGGACCATATATAGACAGGTGTGTCTTTCCATCAATTGAATTTACCACAGGTGGACTCTAATCAAGTTGAAGAAACATCAAGGATGATCAATGGAAACTGAATACTTAGGGAAATAAGTTTCATTATTTGAAAAAAATGTGCAAACATGTATAAAAACCCATTTTTGCTTCTTTATTATGAGGTATTTTGTGTAGAAAAAATGCATTTGATCTATTTTAGAATAAGGCTGTAATATAAAATGTGGAAAAAGTGAAGGGGTCTGAATACTTCCCGATGTATAGTGTATACACTGGCACGACATGTAGCTTTTGGATTAATTTTGGTGATTATCTGGGTCTAGGGTTAAAAGGGGAGGGTATATTACAAAGCTTTATAATTTTACCATTAAACTACGAGAATTTGTCACTTTCAACACTGTGGGAATTTATCAGGTGACATCTAGTGGCCCTGTTGGGCCCTTCAGATTTCCACAGGTGTCTAATTATCTATGGCCCTCTGTGTGGCCTTATCACATGTACAATAATAAAATATTTTTAAATAAAATAACAAAGTTATAAATTATCATCAACTTAGCGTATACCATTGGTGTTTAATGAGGGTTTCTGCATATTTACACATTTTACTATGTTTTTGTTGTCAGTGTTTTTGCTGCAAACTGGTGGCAGTTGTAGAAAAGTTAATTGAAAATGATGCTTTTTTCATTTAATTAGGCTATTTTATCTTGAACCATATGGTCCAGCCACTAGAAACATATGGACAATATAAAAAATATATAAAGTATAAATTAACAAAAAGGTTACCAAAGATTGCCATATTACTGGTAGCTTTGCAACCATGTATGTCAGTTAATATTTTTTTTCAAATAATTAAATGTTTTCCAAAAAAGGAGCGTGATAGCAACAGCAACACCCATAATCTGAGAATAGGGACTGCTTGGCATCAGACCACTGTTGATGTCTGAAAAGATCTGACAGACTTTGGGGTGATTTTAGGGTGAGCCATCACTGGAAGTCAGCATGGACCTGTGTGACATAATGTAATTTGACATTTCATTTGGATCTCAAAAGAGAACCACCAAGATTCTTAAGTTGTTTCAAATATATCCCCAATACTCAATTCATGGATACATTGCCTTGAACACAAAGCAATACAGCCATGCATTTTTTATGTTTGGAACAGTCTGTAGGATTCTTATTCTACACCACAATACCCTAAAATGAGAGCAGGCGAGACAGATGGCCTTTAACTCCCCAGTGAACTTACACGTCATAAATCTTGATGTAGCCATCATCTGAGGCTGTTACTAAGAGCTGTGAGTCTGGAGAGAACGTCAGCGATCTGATAGGCATGGCGTGACCTACAGAGAGGGAGTGGAGAGAGGGGGAGACAGCATGCTTGATTAAAACACACACAGCTTGTCTTCAGTGCTGACAATTCGTGAGAGCTATACACCTTCAATATGAAGACGCTTGACATTATCCATTGTAGATTGAGTCACATAGCAGCCAGTGAAATGTTTTACAAACCAGGTTTCCATACAACCTTTTTATGAGTAAAGTACTTAACAAATGTTGACAAAACTAAATAAGCAAAGTTGGGATCGTTTTGTGCCGGTAAAATAAATGTATGCGAGAAATGACAAAAACACCTTTTATGTGCAAATATTGATATAATAACCATAGGCGTAAACTTGTAATCACACAATGGTGTAGTATCCCACTACAACCCAGGAAAGCATGAAGTTTAATAGACTACAGATTAAATAAGTTAGAATGAACTTCACTGGGTGTTGAAAGTGTACAGTGATGTTATTTATTGGAAGGCAGCATCAAGCACAAGGGTCTTATTCTGGTGACATGACGATTGGTGCTTGGCTGTGGGAGAAAGTGGTTGAGGGACACAGAGGCCTAAGAATGTACCTTCCAGCGTATGGAGTAGTTTCCCAGTGGCAATGTCAAAGATGTTAATGATTCCATCTATAGCTCCACTGGCCAAGTACTTTCCATCTGGACTCTGGAAAAAAAAAAAAATTTAATTCATGCATTTCTGATTGTTATAAAGCTTGTTTTGAGCAGTTGTATTTCAACATTTAACAAGATGTTATTGATGTAATCATGTGGAAAATGTGGGATAAAAACTATGAACCACTGCCAGCTGAAGAACTGATTCATTATCAGGGACATTTGATAGTTGCAGCACTGACAATTCCTTAAAGGCTGTGGCTCCCGACTTTTCTCAACCTTTCTTCCCGAGCACTAAAGGTCCCGAAGCTTCTGCGCATGTTTCTTTACCTCTACTTTACACACATTTGTTGTGTCCTTCCATTCACATTTCGCACTGTCAATTGTGACTGATAGTTTGAAATAACTACAAAGCATCTCTATACCAACCATTTGATCTCAGTCTCATTGGAATATGGATTTAGATTGAGTTATAGTATCGTTTCGAAGTAGTTGAATGATGTAAAGTGAGCGAAATTCAGAACAGATGGTGTTAAACTGTAGCTAGCCTACTGGTGTATTTTCATCGACGGGGCTGTAGTAGAGCAGGTAGAGAGAGTCAAGTTCCTTGATGTCCACATGACCAAAAAACTATCATGATCCAAACACACGGCCTGGTATGGCAACTGCTCGGCATCCGACTGCAAGGTGCTACAGATGGTAATACGGCCCAGCACATCACTGGGGCCAAGCTTCCTGCAATCCAGCACTTCTATACCAAGCAGTGTCAGAGGCCCTAAAAATGGTCAGACTGTTCTCTCTGCTACCGCACAGCAAGCAGTATCGGGGGCACCAAGTCTAGGTCCAAAAGGCTCCTTAACAGATTCTACACCCAAGCCATATGACTGCTGAACAGCTAATCAAATGGCTACATGAACTATTTGCATCGACATAACCCCCCCCTTTTTTTATGCGGCTGGCAACCGTATAACGGAAGTTTACCAGGGCTCGTCATAAAGCAGGAGAATGATCTCCGCTAACCATTGCCTGACTGGCAATCGAGGGGCTACCAAGATGAGGGATCCGTCTTTCATCCCTCACTCTGTTCAAGCAGAGAAGGAAACATGCAGAGCCTCACCCTTGGCCAAGGGTGTGCCAGCATTTCCAGTCACAGTGGTGCGTATCCTGTGAACGCAAAGAATGGGCAATGAGTGTCTACATTCAGAGTCATTTAGAAGACGTTCTTTTCCAGAGCGACTTACAGGAGTGCATACATTTTTCATACTGGTCCCCCATGGGAATCAAACTCACAACCCTGGTGTTGCAAGTGCCATGCTCTACCAACAGCCACGTTTCTTTGTGCGATGCAGAGATCTACAGTGGCTAGACCGTGTGTCTCCCAGATCTAGTTGTCTCCAATCCCTGTATAGGAGATTCCCTCTGGATAACAAGTCCGCTCCCACATTCAATACACCTGGGATGTGAGTAGTGAAAGCAGGTGCGCCCTGCTCCACAGAATAATCTTGACAGTTGGTCTGTGTAGACGGAGAGAGCGTGCCACCCTGACGGTTGTGTGCCACCACAGTCATATTGTCTGCCCTGACAAGGATGTGAGAATTTTGAAGGAAAGGCAGAAATTGTATCAATGCGAGAAACACTGTCAGCAGTTCGATGTAATTAATACGAGCATGGCGGAGCTGTGGGACCACAATCCGTTTATTACTCTTCCCTCATGACTCACCACCTTCCTCGTTGACACTATACCTAGGGAAGGTTTTCCCTTGAGGAGGCAGTGAACTGTTGACTGCCCATCTCTACTGCCAGGGACGTTCCCCTTTACCTTTGGATGGACTCCCCTACTTCTCCCCCTGGGGAATGAGGTGTGCAAGACCCACCTTCCTTCTTACAAAGTTTGCACTTGTGTTTCATGGTGCTGACAGAAGGCCCAAACAGTTCCTTCGGCACAATAGGAGCATCAAGGAAAACTGCCTTTTCCTTGTCCAATAGGCTGGACAAGTTGAGCCGCAGGGCACCCCCTCCCACCATCACAAGGTTCACCCACAGACTTGGATTGCGCCTCTGCATGCTCAGAGGTTGAGAACTACAGCGATACAGATCTTGTCGCATTGGTCTTGGCTGAAATACTTTCAGCGCTGGGTTGCTGACCTGTGTCCACAACAGCACCGCAGATGGCCAGAAGTAAGAACGTTGTGTTCAATGCCCATATTGAATGTGCTGCAGCCACATAGACCTTTTAGTAATGTTTAGAATATGAAGGTGGTGAAGCACTCAGTCTTCCCAGAGAGAGCAGTGCTGGTCATAGACGAGGCACTGGGGTTCAGGTGGCTAACCAGTGACGGCCATGGCCCACCTCCTCCATGCCCTGGGTGTCCATGGCAACAAAGAGTCTGGTTTGGATCTTGCTGGAGAGGGGCTTGTCCAAATTATGTTTGGCTTCAGCCACATATGCAGGAACAGCTGAGAGGAGTCCCCAAAATGGTTTGTGAGGGGAGTTTCCTTCAACGCTGCCACCACCCACGGTTGCGGGCCAGTTGTAACAGAACCTGGTCGCTGCCCATTTACAGACATCGATCAGCCCAAAGTTCACGAGGTCGGAAGAGGGCCTTGAGCAGTGGATTTGAGTTTCCTCTTCCTCCTCATCAATTTGGAGTATTACTTTGTCGATATGGAGGTTCTGTTTTGATAGTGATTTGAGGGCTCCATATTACATACCCTACCCTCGAGAGGATGCTATGTGGGTTAGCCTCACATAGTGACGCGTTTTGTTTGGGATTTGCTCTGTGCACTCGCCAGTGAAGGGAGTTAGCAGGCCGTGCCCGCAGAACCCGGGATTAGCGGGTGATGCCGCAGCGTGCTCAAATCAAAGCAGGCAGCACACGGGGGTGTGTATCATTGCCCGCTATTGTCACCAGACATTGGTACGGATGTGAAAGTTCTTGGATGGGGGCAGGAGGCCGGCTAGGTTCTCCCTGTGCAAGGGTAGCAGGCTCAATGGCTCCGAGGAATATGATTCCCCAAGCAAAGTGTGTGCTCGGTAGTGTTTGCCTTGTGGCTAATAGCCTAGCTAGTTAGCACACTTTACTTGAGGAAGTACATGCTTTTTTTGTCTCTCCACGAACTGTGTCTCTCGAGAATCGGGCTGTGAAGCTAGGGCGGCCAGTTTAGTCAACACGGCCTGAGAGTGTGTTGTGATAAACGACAGAGGAGAACTAGCATTTCTACCGTTGCAGGTAGAAAAGCTAGTTTGGTGCAGCTAGCCTTGCGGTGAGTTAGACTGGTTAGCGCCTTGCGGCGAGAGCTAACAAAGTCTCTACAGCTAGCCGTGTGGCACTGATAGGAATTTCATGAATAATGACTAAACAATATCTACATTTAAATATAACTATAACTAATTAAACTCTACCCTGTTTTATTATATCTGATTAATAAAGTTAGTTCATATGGAAGGGATTATGTAGCATGAACAAGGAGTAATTAAACATAATAAACACCATTCCAACTAGGTTGGGGAGAAATGGGTTGAGGGTTTTAAGTCAGCAAAAAGGATCATTAACCTGTTTGAACCGACTCAACTTTAACTCTGGAGAGTTTAGATAAGACAGCGAGAGCCTCTCTAGGTTTTCGTTATCTGGAACTGTCTGCTGAATAGTGATGGATAATGGTGAGACTTCAGAAGTTAATCTTGATATAGTGTGTGTGAGAGGATTGTGCACTAGTGGGTTGAAATGAACTTCTGAACCTGCTTTGCCTTGGTCGAGAGGAGATTCATTCTATAACTAACGTCATATTTTGTATATAAACTGTTGTTCGTGGTTTTATGGCAGCGTGCTCCGAGAATAAATACTATTATCTAAGAGTATTTTATGCAAATAAGAATCTTACAAATTCTTAGAAACAGAGTGATTTTAATTAATGACAGGCACTAGCTAAATGGAGACTGACGAGTAGAAAATGTATTCTACTCCCAGCAAAATGTACCTTTCGGTCAGCAGTCAGCACTCAACACTATCAACTAGGGATGCACGATATATCGGTGAACATATCCGAATCGGCCAATATTAGCTCAAAAATGCCAACGTCAACACAAGGTCTAGCTTAACGCCGATGTGAAAACCGATGTCAAAGCTGTCCTATATAACGTAGGTACATGACACAATGACACCACGTAAAACTTTGCGCTACACTGGTAACACAGCATTCCTAACCCACAATACATGCTGTGTGGATTGAGCAGTCAACCAAGTCCAGCAGTGATTTGAAAGAGTAAGAACATTTCAGCGAGACAACGCAAAAGCGAAATCCATTAACGCCAAGACAATGGGATTCATTGCCGTTGGCAAGCAACCGTTCTGTCGTGAGTGATGTTGGCCTTCGCCGACTGGTCGAGCACCGGTACACAATATCAAGTGCGCTATTTTTCAGATGTTGCCCTACCAGAGTTACACAGTAATAGCGTCACTGCTATTAGCTTCACGGCTGACATTTGCACCAGCGATATCAGCCCCATGAGCATGCTGAGTCTTGACAGCACAGTGGGTCGTCGAGGATTGCATGCTCATGATTGTGCTGGTTGTCATACCGCTGCTGCCATTTCAATGGCATTTGAGAACATGTTTCAAACATGAACACACTAGGTAGCTCCATTCGAACAACTGACTCGAGAAATAAGCTCATCAACTGCGTCTGCAGCAGACATGATACCCTCAGTCATGGCATTGAAACGCCTGCTCAACAACACTGCTGATACAGGCTGTGAACAAGCGATTCGGTGGCATTCCCTCTTTAATGCGTCGCCACCATGCTCGATGCAATGTAAAAGGACCGCTACTTCGATGCAGACAAGAAACAGGGTTTATGTGAAATGTTACATACACAGCTGGACAAAATGGAAACGGACACAGTGACAGTGTGCACCGAGGAAGAGAGGCCACGGACAGAGCTGAAACTTCCCTGCTTGACATGTATGATGAAATCTTGGTTGAGAACAAAACGACTGAACAAATAAACAACAAAACAGGAAGTAAGTGAAATAAATGGCTTTTGATTATGTTTTACTGGTAATGGCAACTTAAGTAAATGCCAACAAAATAACGTTTTGGTCAGTATGGTGTGTGTGTACTATTTAACTGTACGAGAATGCTTAAAAGGCAGCTAAAATTTGAAATATGTTGGTTTAGCTTTTTTGGCAAGAAAATATTGAATATTTTCATATTGGTGCATCACTACAATCAACAGGAGCAAATGTCCTACATACATCAGCATTACCCTCACGGTTTGCCTGAGAAAGGTTCAGTAGGAAGAAATGGAATCTAGTCGTTCTGAGGAAAGCTTTTAGTGAACACAGTCACTTCATCAAAGAAGTCGTGAGAATGACCAGTTGGCGGGAGAGTGGCTCTCTTCATGTAAGAGGGGCTCACCTCATTCCCCACAGTACCTGTTCAACAGATGCTGTGTGATTGGATACTTCAAGCTTGTGACCCGCCCTAAGGCGTATCCCCATAAGTGACACACCGAAACAAGTATTAGAAATATAACTGCATTCCCAGAGATGTTCTATACTCAAGTCAACATAACTCATAACGACCAGCCTGTGTTGGGTGTAGTGCATTTACAGAGATGCACATTAAGTCATTTTCACAAATTGCTTTCCCAGAGTGCAAATGGAGAGCCCTTATGCTAATTGTACATGTGTATGGTGTTATTATTTTTAAAAGGCCCAGTGCTGTCAAAATAGATGTTCCTGTTTTATGTTGTTGAAACTAGCAAACACTGTAAAAGTGTGAAAAATGTGTGTGGGGACCTATAAAATGTATTTTGAGTGAACACTTGTTCCACTGTAATAATCAGTAAAATGTCCCACAATAAACATTCAATCTTGATTGTTTCTTACGTAGGCTATACTCAGAATGAATTTCCCTCTGGTGTCCAAAGAGTACTCCTTCTTGCCGCTTTCAACCCCAAAGATGTTGACCTTTCCAAGATGGCTTCCTGTGGCAATGTATTTGGAGTCTGGGGAGAAGGCTACTGTCCATGCATCAACTGGAACGAGACAAAATACCCTTCATTACATTACTGAATACAGAAAACCAGAGAGAGAAAACATAAGGGTGACATCGAAGCCCACAGAAGTAAAAGCCAGGCGCTACTTTGTTTCTCCTTAAGCTGTTCTATTGGAACGACAAGAGAAACAGAATAAAGGTGTAATCCTGGATGACCCTTGAGGGTACTATACAGTGTGAACAGCACTTAAGTAAAAAATACTTTTAAGGTATCTGTACTGTATTATTTATATTTTGGAAAACTTTTACTTCACTACATTCCTAAAGAAAAAAAAAAAAACATTTTTACTCCATACATTCTCTGACACCCAAAAGTACTCGTTACATTTTAAATGCTTAGCAGGACAGAAAAATGGTCCAATTCACGCACTTAAAAGAGACCATCCCTGGTTATCCCTACTGCCTGATCTGGCGGACTCACTAAACAGAAGTTTTGTTTTGGAAAGGGGATACCTAGTCAGTTGTACAACTGAATGCGTTCAACTGAAATGTGTCTACCACATTTAACCCAACCTCTCAATCAGAGAGAGGAGCGGAGGGCTGCCACCACTGGTGAACAGTCACAATGTTAGTCAGCTCAGCAGGCTTTATAACCAATTTATTGAGTTATAACTCCTATGGCTCTGGCCTGAACTACAATTAGTCAACAACTAAATAAATCATACACAACTGCAGAGGGGAATATGTCTTGTGTCAATAGCTTTGGCTGCAAGTTTGTCGGTCGTGGTCACTCAGTTGAGCCATGTGAGCCTTGTACAGGGTGGCAGCTTGACAAAACCTGACCCTATGAACCACATTTGAGCATAGTACTTCATCTTCAATGTTGAAGATCAGGGTTGTGGTCAATCCCAAATCATGAAAAAAATAACTGAATGGGCTTTTTCAATTGATGGAGTTTACATTAATTTCCTGAATGAAAATCGCATTGTCCCCAGCCTTTGCTGCTACACATGCCCTCGCCGGACATAATGTGGCTGAAAAGCCACCAGACAATGTCCTACCTGGGCCCGCATCCATGGACTTGATCTGCTTGCCGAACTCAAGGTCCCAGAGGCGTATGTGGGCATCCAGCGAGCTGGAGGCTGCTATGGCTCCGTTGGGACTGACGTCCACTGAGACTATACCCAGCTGGTGGCCCTCCAGGGTCCACTGCAGCTCCAGCTTTTCGTCTGACCTGAGTGGCAAGAGCGAGAACAGAGCAGTCAACTTAGTGTAGACCGACCGTACTGGCTGAATTCAATTGGATTCGAAATATGCAGTGTATTACCATTTCCAGACTTTCACCATGTCGTCCAGGGAGCCAGTGACTATTGTCTCCAATCCATCCCGCTCACTTCTACCCCACGCAGCAGTCCAGATGGCATCGTCGTGGGCTGTGGGCAAACACACATATTAGACACACCAAAAATGGAATTACAAGGTGTCAAATGACATTCCATTTGAAGGAAAATATGAATATCAATATGTAATGAGTCTGTAACAATATTGAGGATGAATTAAGACAAAACTCACCATGTTCTTGCTTGAACAGAATACTGTACTGGAAAGAAAACAAATTGTTATTGAATCACGCACAGGTAGCTTTCACAACTCATTATGTGATCACCTTACATGGCTTCCCCCTACCTGAAACAGAATCTGGGTTTACAGGAGACATTGAATATGGCGATTATTTTAAGCCACGGCAGCTGCCATTCACCAGCTTAAAAATTCACTCAGTACTTACAAAATAATGGAGTTTCGCTAAGCAACTATTGTCCTTACTGCCGGCATGTTCTTCAAAAACAAGGTCTAAATCCACTGCCAATAAAATCACTCATTACTGCCATTACTGATCCAGCAGCAGGAAAGGTCTGATTTTATCCAGAGAGGTAAGAGGTAAAGCCAAAATAAGCCCAATGAGTTTCTATAGCCTTCACGCTTTTGGGACAACAACTCATTGTTAGGGCGGAGACATGAGCATCAAAACACATACATACATACATACATACATACATATATATATATAGACATTTGCAGTGCCAGTCAAAAGTTTAGACACCTACTCATTCCAGGGTTTTTCTTTATTTTTACTATTTTCTTCATCGTAAAATAATAGTGAAGACATCAAAACTATGAAACAACACATTGGGAATCACATAGTAAATCAAGAAAAAGTGTTGAATCAAAATAGATTTTATATTTGAGATTCTTCAAAGTAGCCACCCTTGACAGCTTTGCACACTCTTGGCATTCTCTCAACCAGCTTCATGAGGTCGTCACCTGGAATGCATTTCAATTAACAGGTGTGCCTTGTACCGTGTCTTTTTAAATGTAACCTTTATTTAACTAGGCAAGTCAGTTAAGAACAAATTCTTATTTACAATGACGGCGTACCGGGGAACAGTGGGTTAACTGCCTTGTTCAGGGGCAGAACGACAGATTTGTACCTTTTTACCTAACCTTTCAGTTACTGGCCCAATGCTCTAACCACTGTGTTTGACTTATTTCAGAGAAAGAAAATGCATACCACATTCAATTATTTACACAATTAAATGTATCATATAACAATTAAGTAGTAATCGGTGGAACTACGGAAAAGTTATTTAACAAGTTACTATCTCCTGACTAAACAAGATATTTCTCTTACGTCAGTCCATCAGTTATTTAATTCTTAATTACCTTCAGTCTCATTCGGAATGTCGCAAAACTCTTGGATATCTGCATAAACCCTAGCATAAATGATGAATCTGCGATATACTAATTGGCTTAATTATTTATTTACTAACTAACCAATTACATAAACAAACAGGATAGCTTGCACATTGATTACTCCACAATGCAATGAAACGTCCCTAGTGGACAAAACTGATATGACGGCTTGTTACACAAAATGCCGGATTCAAAAAAAGAGGGAAAGGGAGACAGGAATTCCACTAACGTACATACAGCTGATAACTATGCTCATGGAAATGTGAATACTTTGCTAATGAACGGCCGCTCTTTCTAAATAATTGCAATGTACATATTTATGCGTGTATGTCTTTGCTGTCTCTCCGTTTAAAAGGCGTAAACAGCTGCAGACTGAATGTTCCTGTGTAGTCTTCATCTTCTGAGTTTCTAACCATTTCAACATGCAGCCACTCTCCACATTTTTCTGGTCTCATAAAGTCTGACCATTCATGACGTCCGGTTCCACACCGTCCGCCTGCTTGGTCTCTAGTCTTGTAGTTTTCTTAACCATTTGTAACGTATTCAGCTTGCACTGCACGTAACTGGTCTATAGAGTTCTTCAGCAGGTCCTTTGAAACACTTGGGGGAAAAGGCCGTTCCATTATGTTTGGCAGAATGTTTGTACTCGCATGGGCGTGGTTACTGACTGGATAAACTTTACATTAATTTATTTTCTCATTTAGAAGGCTAAGATCACATTTCACCTCACAAATAGTTTACATTTACATGTGTGACCAGACAAATGTGAATTCTGATTGATGTGAATTTTATACCAATGAAAGTTAGATGATGGAAGACTTGTGGATGAGTGTGTGAAGCGTGGGTGTGTTTTTCAAAAGCTGTTTGAAAGTTATGTAAAAGTTGGTGAGCTATATGTTTATCAGTCTATCATTTTAATAATTAATTGTTCTTATGGTATTATGTTTCATCAGTTGCATGCCTGGGTTGTATTCATTAGGCATCAAATATATAACAGACTGAAACAGAGGGAGCTCTACCAGCACTGGTCCAATAAGTAGCCCTTGTTGTCCTTGTTGTCGTTTGGAAAAGGTGTGCACTAATGAACACAACCCATGTCTCATGACTTGTAGTTCTGAGAAATATTGGAAGGCCTACTTCTAGTGGTTGTAGCAATAGATAACTTGTTAGTTTAGACATTTTTTGTATCGTTATCAATTTGCACAGTTCTGCAAAGAACATAGTGAAAAACTGCTTTTTTGTCCTGCAAGGGATTGAAAAAAAAAAATGTGATCTGAAAAATCGATAATATTTTTGGGGGATTTTCATACTGGTGATTTTGAATGTGGTAAAATTGTCATTCTATCCAGCCAATGAACTCAGCATGAATGTTATTGTAATAGCACATTGCATTGATATTTATAATTTGTAAGTCGCTCTGGATAAGAGCGTCTGCTAAATGACTTAATCCTACAAGTTCCACAACATTTGGATGTAAACCTGAAATATACACATTCAGAGATAAATTTATGTTGTTATACCGTCCTTAACTTCTTATGGTATAGGGGACGCTTGCGTTCCACTTGGCCATAAGCCAGGGAAAATGTAGCGCTGCAAATTCAAGTAAAATGATATAAAAATCAAACTTTCATTAAATCACACATGTAAGATACTAAATTAAAAGCTACACTCGTTGTGAATCCAGCCAACATGTGAGATTTTTAAAGCGAAAGCATAAGAAGCTATCATCTGATGATAGCACAACAGTAAACAAAGAGGGTAGCATATTTCAACCCTGCAGGCGCTACACAAAATGCAGAAATAAAATATAAAATGTGCCTTTGACGAGCTTCTTTTGTTGGCACTCCAATATGTCCCATAAACATCACAATTGGTCCTTTTGTTCGATTAATTCCGTCCATATATATTCAAAATGTCCATTTATTTTGAGTGTTCCGGAGTTCTAAATTGAGCAGCTGCTGAAAAATGAGCTCCTGTATATATTGAGATTTAAATGTTTTTTTAGAGTGAAGTACATCGAAAAAATCAAGAGAAAACTGCAAGACTCAATAGAAGACAAAACCAGGAACAAACCAAAAAAGACGGGCTTTTGAAAAATTAACTATTTTTCATAAAATTGTACAGTTATCTTAGCTAGTTGAATTGCTAGCAGAATTGTTTACTTGTTGCTAAGCAGTTGCTAGGGACTCTCCTGTAAGAAGCTAGCTAGCTTACAAAGAATAACAACAAAAAATATCTAGTTAACAGAAGAAAGGAAGACTAAATAAGGACAAAAGAAGGACAGAAGAAAAAGGAAAAGAAAGAGGACAACAAAGTGAAACAGTCAGCACTTCTATTGCAACTTCGTATTTCGTCGTCCTAACATAGTCTACACTGCTATCTGCCCAGCAGCTAGCCAGCTAGCAAACGTCCACTGTCTACCGAATAGCAGCACTGTAGAAACTATTACACTCAACTGAACGACTTGATTAGTGTAGTGTTAGCTAGCTACATAGTTGTCTTTGCTGTCTTCGTATCCAAGATAATTGTGTAGTTTAGAGCGTGTAGTCTTAGAGTGATTATCTTAATTTACCGAGGTTAGCTAGCCAGCTATTTGTCGTCCTTAACGTAGGAGACTCTGCTAGCTAGCCAACAGCTAGCCAACGTCTACTGAATAGAACTTCCGCACTCAACAACCCGGTCGCATTCCGCTTCGCTCCACAGGTAGTATCACATTTTTCATTTCATTTCTTTACAGCACAACGGTTTGATTTGTTTGATCGTAGCTAGCTACATAGCTAGCTACATAGCCGTCTGTGTATCAAAGATAATTGTGTAGTCTAGAGCGATTTTCTAGGTTAGCTAGCCAGCTATTGTTGTTCTTTTAACGCAACGTAACGTAATCAACACTGCTAGCTAGCCAGCTAGCCCCGAATAGCAGCACTGTATAAACTATTACACTCAACGGAACGACTTGATTAGTGTAGTGTCAACAACGCAGCCACTGCCAGCTAGCCTACAAAGTCAACAACGCAGCCACTGCCAGCTAGCCTACTTCAGCAGTATTGTATCATTTTAATCATTTTAGTCAATAAGATTCTTGCTACGTAAGCTTAACTTTCTGAACATTCGAGACGTGTAGTCCACTTGTCATTCCAATCTCCTTGCATTAGCGTAGCCTCTTCTGTAGCCTGTCAACTATGTGTCTGTCTATCCCTGTTCTCTCCTCTCTGCACATACCATACAAACGCTCCACACCGCGTGGCCGCTGCCACCCTAATCTGGTGGTCCCAGCGCGCACGACCCACGTGGAGTTCCAGGTCTCCGGTAGCCTCTGGAACTGCCGATCTGCGGCCAACAAGGCAGAGTTCATCTCAGCCTATGCCTCCCTCCAGTCCCTCGACTTCTTGGCACTGACAGAAACATGGATCACCACAGATAACACTGCTACTCCTACTGCTCTCTCTTCGTCCGCCCACGTGTTCTCGCACACCCCGAGAGCTTCTGGTCAGCGGGGTGGTGGCATCGGGATCCTTATCTCTCCCAAGTGGTCATTCTCTCTTTCTCCCCTTACCCATCTGTCTATCGCCTCCTTTGAATTTCATGCTGTCACAGTTACCAGCCCTTTCAAGCTTAACATCCTTATCATTTATCGCCCTCCAGGTCCCCTCGGAGAGTTCATCAATGAGCTTGATGCATTGATAAGCTCCTTTCCTGAGGACGGCTCACCTCTCACAGTTCTGGGCGACTTTAACCTCCCCACGTCTACCTTTGACTCATTCCTCTCTGCCTCCTTCTTTCCACTCCTCTCCTCTTTTGACCTCACCCTCTCACCTTCCCCCTACTCACAAGGCAGGCAATACGCTCGACCTCATCTTTACTAGATGCTGTTCTTCCACTAACCTCATTGCAACTCCCCTCCAAGTCTCCGACCACTACCTTGTATCCTTTTCCCTCTCGCTCTCATCCAACACTTCCCACACTGCCCCTACTCGGATGGTATCGCGCCGTCCCAACCTTCGCTCTCTCTCCCCCGCTACTCTCTCCTCTTCCATCCTATCATCTCTTCCCTCTGCTCAAACCTTCTCCAACCTATCTCCTGATTCTGCCTCCTCAACGCTCCTCTCCTCCCTTTCTGCATCCTTTGACTCTCTATGTCCCCTATCTTCCAGGCCGGCTCGGTCCTCCCCTCCCGCTCCATGGCTTGACGACTCATTGCGAGCTCACAGAACAGGGCTCCGGGCAGCCGAGCGGAAATGGAGGAAAACTCGCCTCCCTGCGGATCTGGCATCCTTTCGCTCCCTCCTCTCTACATTTTCCTCCTCTGTCTCTGCTGCTAAAACCACTTTCTACCACTCTAAATTTCAAGCATCTGCCTCTAACCCTAGGAAGCTCTTTGCCACCTTCTCCTCCCTCCTGAATCCTCCTCCCCCCCCCCCTCCTCCCCTCTCTGCAGATGACTTCGTCAACCATTTTGAAAAGAAGGTCGACGACATCCGATCCTCGTTTGCTAAGTCAAACGACACTGCTGGTTCTGCTCACACTGCCCTACCCTGTGCTCTGACCTCTTTCTCCCTCTCTCTCCAGATGAAATCTCGCGTCTTGTGACGGCCGGCCGCCCAACAACCTGCCCGCTCGACCCTATCCCCTCCTCTCTTCTCCAGACCATTTCCGGAGACCTTCTCCCTTACCTCACCTCGCTCATCAACTTATCCCTGACCGCTGGCTACGTCCCTTCCGTCTTCAAGAGAGCGAGAGTTGCACCCCTTCTGAAAAAACCTACACTCGATCCCTCCGATGTTAACAACTACAGACCAGTATCCCTTCTTTCTTTTCTCTCCAAAACTCTTGAACGTGCCGTCCTTGGTCAGCTCTCCCGCTATCTCTCTCAGAATGACCTGCTTGATCCAAATCAGTCAGGTTTCAAGACTAGTCATTCAACTGAGACTGCTCTTCTCTGTATCACGGAGGCGCTCCGCACCGCTAAAGCTAACTCTCTCTCCTCTGCTCTCATCCTTCTAGACCTATCGGCTGCCTTCGATACTGTGAACCATCAGATCCTCCTCTCCACCCTCTCCGAGTTGGGCATCTCTGGCGCGGCCCACGCTTGGATTGCGTCCTACCTGACAGGTCGCTCCTACCAGGTGGCGTGGCGAGAATCTGTCTCCTCACCACGCGCTCTCACCACTGGTGTCCCCCAGGGCTCTGTTCTAGGCCCTCTCCTATTCTCGCTATACACCAAGTCACTTGGCTCTGTCATAACCTCACATGGTCTCTCCTATCATTGCTATGCAGACGACACACAATTAATCTTCTCCTTTCCCCCTTCTGATGACCAGGTGGCGAATCGCATCTCTGCATGTCTGGCAGACATATCAGTGTGGATGACGGATCACCACCTCAAGCTGAACTTCGGCAAGACGGAGCTGCTCTTCCTCCCGGGGAAGGACTGCCCGTTCCATGATCTCGCCATCACGGTTGACAACTCCATTGTGTCCTCCTCCCAGAGCGCTAAGAACCTTGGTGTGATCCTGGACAACACCCTGTCGTTCTCAACTAACATCAAGACGGTGGCACGTTCCTGTAGGTTCATGCTCTACAACATCCGCAGAGTACGACCCTGCCTCACACAGGAAGCGGCGCAGGTCCTAATCCAGGCACTTGTCATCTCCCGTCTGGATTACTGCAACTCGCTGTTGGCTGGGCTCCCTGCCTGTGCCATTAAACCCCTACAACTCATCCAGAACGCCGCAGCCCGTCTAGTGTTCAACCTTCCCAAGTTCTCTCACGTCACCCCGCTCCTCCGCTCTCTCCACTGGCTTCCAGTTGAAGCTCGCATCCGCTACAAGACCATGGTGCTTGCCTACGGAGCTGTGAGGGGAACGGCACCTCAGTACCTCCAGGCTCTGATCAGGCCCTACACCCAAATAAGGGCACTGCGTTCATCCACCTCTGGCCTGCTCGTCTCCCTACCACTGAGGAAGTACAGTTCCCGCTCAGCCCAGTCAAAACTGTTCGCTGCTCTGGCTCCCCAATGGTGGAACAAACTCCCTCACGACGCCAGGACAGCGGAGTCAATCACCACCTTCCGGAGACACCTGAAACCCCACCTCTTTAAGGAATACTTAGGATAGGATAAAGTAATCCTTCTCACCCCCCCCCTTAAAATATTTAGATGCACTATTGTAAAGTGGCTGTTCCACTGGATGTCATAAGGTGAATGCACCAATTTGTAAGTCGCTCTGGATAAGAGCGTCTGCTAAATGACTTAAATGTAAATGTAAATGAGTGTTTGATACAGAAGAAAATTGCTTCCAAATTGTGCAAAGTCACTACAAAATACTTCAAAAGTTGCCTGTAAACATTGCCAAAACAATTCAAACTACTTTTGTAATACAACTTTAGGTATTTTTAAACGTTAATAAATCGATCAAATTGAAGATGGGTCTATCTGTGTTCAATACAGGAAGACAACCAACCAAGCTACTTTTCAAGTCTTGCACAACTCTCAACAGTGTTACGCAGTTCCTAGATGGCCGTACTTCTTCATTGCACAAATGAATAACCTCAACCAAAGACTGGTGACATCCAGTGGAAGTGGTAGGAACTGAAAACAAGTTCCTAAGAAATATCGTTTCCCAATGAGAACTCAGTGAACAGACAGAGACCTCAAAAAAAAAATCTGAACGGTTAGTCCTCGGGGTTTTGCCTGCTACATAAGTTCTGTTATACTCTCAGACATGATTCAAACCGTTTTAGAAACTTCAGAGTGTTTTCTAACAAAATCTACTAATAATATGCATATCTTATATTCTTGGCATGAGTAGCAGGAAGTTGAAATTGGGCACGCTATTTATCCAAAAGTGAAAATGCTGCCCCCTATATCTTAAGTTAATGAGATCCCAAAACAACAACCGAGCTGACAATTGTTCTTTAAGTACCCACGGACCCTTCCAACTGTTCGGATTACAGAAATATATTTTGATGTTACCGTACTGCAACTCTCACTCTGTTGTAACAAAGGGATTTTTTACTTCAATTTCTGCAGAGTGGGAGAGTGTTTTCAGTATTTACAACAGTCATGAAACAGCCAACTTCACCCCTCTCCCCCTCTGCGGGAGAGAGAGGGCGCTGTAGAGCATAACCACTGTAACCCGAATCTTCAGATCTTCACAGGAGAGTCATGACACTTGTTAAAAGTTATTTTGTGGAATTTCTTTCCTTCTTAATGCATTTGAGCCAATCAGTTGTGTTGTGACAAGGTAGGGGTAGTATGCAGAAGATAGCCCTATTTGGTAAAAGACCAAGTCCATATTATGGCAAGAATAGCTCAAATAGGCAAAGAGAAACAACAGTCCATCACTACTTTAAGACATGATGGTCAGACAATCCGGAAAATTAAGAACTTCAAAACTTTTTGAGTAGGCAACATTTCTGGGATCTTTTATTTCTGCTCATGAAACCAACATTTCACATGTTGTGTTCATATTTTTGTTCAGTGTAGCTTCTTCCGGTTTGATGCAGTCCAAGACAGGCACTACGTAATCATATTTTATGGTGAATAACACAGCTATGTCAGCTATTAGTCTACTAAAGCGTAAGTCGGCTTGTTTAGTTACCATTTCACCCTCCCTGCTCCCCATGTCACGCGCTCACAGTAGGGCCAATCCCCGTCTGCTAGAACTGCACCTTTCTCCCTCCTCTCATGCTTTAACAGCTCTGGTTAATAAAAAGTAGATTAAAATTACTTTTCTGCAGCTTCCCTTACTTGGATCGGATCAGACCAAGTCTAGATCTGACCAGGTCAATATGTAACGAGACTAGTTGTATTCGGGTCCACTCAGAATGGGTCTCTATATTAAAAAACAAATATTTAGGCATATCAGGTCCGAGTGGGAATGAACGGATTTCAGAACGGATCCAAAACTCTTATCCTCAGCATCATTCAGACGGAGATAACATTCCAATTAGTCAATGGGTATCGTTGGAATGCAAGCCGCATATCCTGAGTGCCCAATGATGTAGAATTTGAAACTTATCACCACACAGCCCCAACAGTCATACAGGAAGGATACTGGCCTTGTCGCTGCATCTATCCTAGAATTGTTAGTCTATCCCAAAATTGTGCAGCTACCTGGACAGCTAACTTCCATTAAATGGTATTATGGCAGCCATATTGGATTTAAGGCTAAATCCATGATGGTCCTAAAGAGAATCTGTGGCAAGTTACCTTGTACACAAATTCTGATGTCAGAGCCCACTGTGACTAGATTATACTAGCCACAGATTATACTAGCCACAACAATAAAAACCTGTAACTGTATGCATCTTTGTCAGATAGGATGATACAGCACTGAACGAGAGCAAATTCGACTTGGAAAGTTGTCTATTGTATTATGTACCAAAAAGTAAAGCTTACTTTCTTCATAAATATTCAATGACTTTTGCAGTACAATATTTTTACACAACCATCCATTTCATAAATGGGCGACATTAGGGATGTGAAAAAACATGGATGTGTTTTGTTCTACCTCGGGTAGGGAGGGGTATCTCACTAGCATATGTTGACACTATTAAATTTGAAATGCTGGTGAATGGCTGCTTCATGGCTTAAAATGAGAACCGCCATATTCAACGTCTTCTGTAAATCCAGATTTTGGTTCACCCCCAAACAGAGATTTACTGAGAGAATGAATGAACCTGACTGAATGTCTGAAACAGACACACTCACGTTGATTCCAGCACGCCTGTATGTTTCTTACTCGCAAGATTAGCCAATCAGCTAACTGTTAGCTAGCTACCTAAAACAACAGAACATTACAGACCTAGGAAGTAACGTTAACATGCTACTAACCTTGGCTTTGGCTAACGTTAGCTAATTATTTCACTTACTTGAGTGCTCATAGTTGTTCGTTAAATCTTGCAAGTAGTTTTACGTCCTGAAAGTAAAACAATTCACATAACGTTAGCTAAGTAAAGTTAGCTAGCTAAATAGCTATTTCTCTACCTGGTAAAGCTAGCTAGCGTTATAGCTACTCCAGAAATGCAGAAAAAAAATATAATAAACTAGAACACCTGGATATAGCTGAAAGATGCATATTAATTAGTGATGTTACGTTTGATACTGGAGCACCAAGGCAAGCGTCGAAATCGCGAAGCAGCCAACGTCGAAGCGCTGTTCTTCTTCTTCGGTGGGGTTTATCGGCGGTTGGTATCCAACGTTATGGTGCATTACCGCCACGTACTGTACTGGAGTGTGGGCCAGAGTCAGGGAGAAACTAAATCGTACCTGCCAGCCCCGATGCTCTTAAAAAAATATATATATATATTTGAGACTATATCTAATGACGTTCTACTCAATATACTCTTTAAACTAATTTCCTGTGCCCCCTTTTTTTAAACCACGTTGCAAAATGCGATATCCCACTACTTCTCCTTCTTCTGACTTGCCTAGTTAAATAAAGGTTACATTTATTGGCAGACTCACACTTTACATTTACATTTAAGTCATTTAGCAGACGCTCTTATCCAGAGCGACTTACAAGGTCTATTGCTGCCACCTTCTTTAGGGGGTAGTGAAATATCTTTGGAGATAAATTATAGTCAAGTATACAATCACATATAGTATGATTTGAACTCATTATGTACCAAAGACATCTTAAATTGTTATATATATATATATATATATATACACACTCTACTGTTCAAAAGTTTGGGGTCACTTAGAAATGTCCTTGTTTTTTAAAGAAAAGCTACTTTTTTGTCCATTTAAAATAACATTAAATTGATCAGAAATACAGTGTAGACATTGTTAATGTTTTAATTGACTATTGTAGATGGGAACGGCAGATTTATTTTTTATGGAATATCTACATAGGTGTACAGAGGCCCATTATCAGCAACCATCACTCCTGTGTTCCAATGGCACGTTGTGTTAGCTAATCCAAGTTTATCATTTTACAAGGCTAAATGATCATTAGAAAGCCCTTCTGCAATTATGTTAGCACAGCTGAAAACTGTTGTCCTGATTAAAGAAGCAATAAAACGGGCCTTCTTTAGACTAGTTGAGTATCTGGAGCATCAGCATTTGTGGGTTTGATTACAGGCTCAAAATGGCCAGAAACAAATAACTTTCTTCTGAAACTCGTCAGTCTATTATTGTTCTGAGAAATGAAGGCTATTCAATGGGAAGAATTGCCAAGAAACTGAAGATCTGGTGCAACGCTGTGTACTACTCCCTTCACAGAACAGCACAAACTGTCTCTAACCAGAATAAAAAGAGGAGTGGGAGGCCCCGGTGCACAACTGAGCAAGAGGACAAGTACATTAGTGTCTAGTTTAAAAAACAGACGCCTCACAAGTCCTCAACTGGCAGCTTCATAAAATAATACCCACAAAACACGAGTTTCAACATCAACAGTGAAGAGGCGACTCCGGGATGCTGGCCTTCTAGGAAGAGTTGCAAAGAAAAATACATATCTCAGACTGGCCAATAAAAGATTAAGATGGGAAAAAGAGCACAGACACTGGACAGAAATATGGCTTTTTCTTGCTCGTGTTTCTTGGCCCAAGCATGTGTCTTCTTCTTATTGGTGTCCTTTAGTAGTGGTTTCTTTGCAGCAATTCGACCATGAAGACTTAATTCACTCAGTCTCATCTTAACAGTTGATGTTGAGATGTGTCTGTTACTTGAACTCTGTGAAGCATTTATTTGGGCTGCAATTTCTTTGGCTGGTAATTGGGTTGCATTAAGAAGGAAATAAATTAGATTATTTAACTTTGAACAAGGCATTCCGACCTCATGGTGACGACCTCCAGGTGACGACCTCATGAAGCTAGTTGAGAGAATGCCAAGAGTGTGCAAAGCTGTCATCAAGGCAAAGGGTGGCTGCTTTGAAGAATCTCAAATATTAAAATATTTGTTTCACACGTTTTTTGGTTACTACATGATTCCATGTGTTATTTCATAGTTTGAATGTCTTCACTATTATTCTTCAATGTAGAAAATAGTACAAATAAAGAAAAACACTTGAATGAGTAGGTGTGTCCAAACGTTTGACTGCCAGTATTTATCTTACATTAGGGTGAAGTAGCCTAGGGTTTCTAATCTAGTTAGATTTTCAATATTAATTATCAATGAATATAAAACCATGTTATCTTGAATGGTGTAATTTAATAATATGCACGGGTGTGCTAGATGTGTGAATTTATCACAATGCAAGCCTACTCATTAGAAAAAAACAGCAGCTCTAATTCAATATTAACTTCACTGTGAAATACCTCTAATCTGGCTATTAATCATTCTTAAACAGTCAGTAAAATAGCTTATTTAGCTATCTCAAATCGTAGCCTTTAAGATCTCATGTATGCAAGTTTACCTGTCTTATCCACAATGATGGAGCAGCAGACCAAGTAATATGCGAGAGGAGGACCCTATAGCGTAGGATAATTATTCTGCTGTCTCAACTTCATTTATTAAGAGGTGACGTTACAAAGATCGATTCTGTTACATGTTATTTGTGTTACATATTTACATTTTGGGATAGTTGTTCACTGAATTGCTAGCACTACAGTGGCTACAAACGTCTCATGCTCAGTAGAATGTGAATGCACTATCACGTGATGCTGCCTTCGAATACCATCCCAAATGGCAGTAACCTACTTGAAAAGTGCTACCTACTCAAGTAGGTGCCTTTGGATTTGCTAAATAATAACAGTATGCTACACCAACATATTAGTTTCCATTCATACAATGTGTCAAAACAATTGCCAGAAGTTTGCGGGAACTCGTGATGCCCAGAGCCAAAGTGTGCTGCCCAGACCACTGCGTTACAGCAGTTCACAATGCATGTGCAAACTGAGAATTCTTGACAGTATGAGGTCGGTTGGTTTGCAGAGCCTTCCCCAAACCATAGCCCCCTAGGTATGATATTGCATTGTATGGCCTACAAACAGCTTCCAACTGCCCCCAGGCGGTGATTATGGGTTTAAAGTATTTATTCAAATCCTCCTGCTGCAGGATTATTTTCCTCCTGCTGCAGGATTATTTTCCTCCTGCGACAAAATGGGTCATATTAAGATCCGAGATCTGTAGGTTTTCCTCTGAAAAGACAACATAAAAGAAAAACCCACACCAATTTAGTAGAAAAAGAATATGGAGCAAAACAAACAGCGCAAACACAAAACCTCAGGCTTCTTTCAAACTAAAGTGGTTGAGCTGGTAATAGCGCCTCAGTTTACGTGAGGTGTAGCTCTCCCAACAGCTCTTTTACAATTTAAATAGCTCTTAAATTAAAAACCAGCTGGGCAAGCACAGGTAAAACACATCCTGAGACTAACGAGATCACTCGCCAGCACCAGGCAGCCCGCTCTGCATGCACTCTGCTCATGACGGTGTGTGAGTGTGTGAGTTTCCATAGCAATGGCTCCGCTTGGCCAACTGACCATTGACGAGAAAAACTCAAGGAACATTATTAGAGTATGTGAAATAATCTCTCCTGTCTTAAATTTGACGAGGTTGAAGCACCTCTGACACCATTTTATGATCTTAGTCAGATATGACTGTACTGCTCAGCAGAGCATGAGCAAAGGCTTCAAAATGTTAGTGATACCGAGCCCTACCTGTACCCTAGTTATTGATGAAAAAACAGGCCCTACCCGGCCCTAACACAATCTATAATGTCGGGGCCCGTCAGGCTCTGGTCGGGTAGCAGAGCTCTAGCTGAAACTGTCACACTGGAGAAAGCATCTCGGCAAGCAAAACAGCTCCCCTCTCTCTTACTATATGTAGCCCATGTATCTGATGCTGTCAGGCCAAAAAGAGTTTGACATTCCATACTGTTTTTGGCCAGACAGGATCAGATACATGGGCTACACATACACTACATGACCAAAAGTATGTGGACACCTGCTCTTCGAACATCTCATTACAAAATCATGGGCATTCATTCCAAAATCATGGGCATTAATATGGAGTTGGTCCCCCCTTTGCTGCTATAACAGCCTCCGCTCTTCTGGGAAGTTGGAACATTGCTGTGGGGACTTGATTTCAGTCAGCCACAAGAGCACTGGTCGGGCATTGATGTTGGGCGATTAGGCCTGGCTCGTAGTTTGCATTCCAATTCATCCCAGTCAAGTTCTTCCACACCAAATCTCGACAAACCAATATTCTGTATGGACCTCGCTTTATACACGAGGGCATTGTCATGCTGAAACAGGAAAAGGCCTTCCCCAAACTGTTGTACAAAGTTGGAAGTACAGAATTGTCTAGAATGTATGCTGTAGCGTTAAGATTTTCCTTCACTGGAACTAGCACTAACCATGAAAAACAGCCACAGACCATTATTCCTCCTCCACCAAACGTTACAGTTGGCACTATGCATTGGGGCAGGTAGCATTCTTCTGGCATCTGCCAAACTCTGATTTGCCCAGATTTGTCTGTAGGACAGCCAGATGGTGAAGCTTGATTCATCATTCGAGAGAACGCTTTTCCACTGCTCCAGAGTCCAATGGCGGTAAGCTTTAAACCACTCCAGCCAATGCTTGGCATTGCGCATGGTGATCTTAGGCTTGTGTGCAGTTGCCCAGCCATGAAAAACCATTTCATGAAGCTCCCTACAAACAGCTCTTGTGCTGATGTTGCTTCCAGAGGCAGTTTGGAACTCAGTAGTGAGTGTTGCAACCAAAGACAGGCGATTTTTACGCACTTCAGTACTCGGCGGTCCAGTTCTGTGAGCTTGGATGGCCTACCACTTCGAGGCTAAGCCGTTGTTGCTCCAAGACATTTCCATTTCATAATAACAGCACTTACAGTTGACCGGGGCAAACATTGGATGACCTCAAGCGGAAAGTGTTTTTATTTTTTATTGATTACTATTTTTTTATTATGCCCAGCTCATGATGCCCCATGATGATGTGAGGCCTGAGACAATTGCCTCTTCTGCCTAATGGTAAGTCCAACACTGGCCCTCTTACAGTTTTTTTTGATTGCTTAAGCACGATTTTCAAAACAGGGCCCGTGTTTTCAAAACACTACACACAATTAGCACAACCACACACCCAATTAGCAAAACACTACAGATCCTTTGCAAAATGAAACACTCTTGTAAAAACGATACACTTCTTTTTAAAAACCACACTTTGTTACCATATGAAACACACATTTCACATTACTATACTCTGTTTGCACGAGTTACACTCTGCTGTGATAAACCTAAAACACTTTCAGCACTTCTACTTCCCTATGATTAGAGTAGGCTACTATCAACAAAGTACAAATATAATGTAAATTCACCAAACACTACACAAGACCAATGTTGCAGACTGAAGAAACTCATTTATTTCTCAACACGCCCAAAATGTTGACATGGAGATTCATAATACTGTAACCAAACGTCACTTTACATATTGTAAGATCAAAAAAATCAAAACAAAATAACTAGACATTGTCTCTTCGCCTAGCTGGATCTGGCCAGAGAATTTCATCAACATCGCAGGCAATGTTGTCATTAGCAAGACACCTTGGAAAGAAACGTCTTGAATGACGAATCCATCCGTGCATTGCTGCTACCTCCATCTGGTCACAGGCCTCCTCCATGGCTTGGATGAGGGGTACCTCAGCCTGGAGACGGAGATCATATACCTTCCACCGCCATGCTGAGAAAAACTCTTCTATAGGGTTGAGGAATGGAGAGTATGGTGGAAGATATAGGACGGTGAAATGTGGATGTTGCTGAAACCAGTTCTGAACCAGAGCAGAGCGGTGGAAAGACACATTGTCCCAGACAACAATGTATTGCATATGATCGATTTGATTTGCTGCTGTTATGTTGTGCAATTGGTCCAAGAATGTAAGTATGAGTGCTGTGTTGTAAGGGCCCATATGGGCATGGCGGTGGAGGACCCCATTCTGTGTAATGGCTGCACAGAGTGTTATATTACCCCCACGTTGCCCTGGGACATTGACTATAGCCCTGTGGCCAATGATGTTTCTTCCCCTCCTTCGTGTTCTCGTCAGGTTGAACCCAGCCTCATCTACGTAAATGAACTCATGCTGGATATCCTCTCCATCCATTCGTAAAACTCTCTGAAAAACAGTGTCATGCAAAATTGTGTAGTTCAGTGTAGATCTAGTATACATATTACAGTATAGTACAGTTTTTTTTGATTGCTTAAGCACGATTTTCAAAACAGGGCCCGTGTTTTCAAAACACTACACACAATTAGCACAACCACACACCCAATTAGCAAAACACTACAGATCCTTTGCAAAATGAAACACTCTTGTAAAAACGATACACTTCTTTTTAAAAACCACACTTTTTTACCATATGAAACACACACGTTTCACATTACTATACTCTGTTTGCACGAGTTACACTCTGCTGTGATAAACCTAAAACACTTTTAGCACTTCTACTTCCCTATGATTAGAGTAGGCTACAATCAACAAAGTACAAATATAATGTCAATACACCTAACACTACACAAGACCAATGTTGCAGACTGAAGAAACTAATTTATTTCTCAACACGCCCAAAATGTTGACATGGAGATTCATAATACTGTAACCAAACGTCACTTTACATATTGTAAGATAAAAATACATAAAAATAATAATAACTAGACATTGTCTCTTCGCCTAGCTGGATCTGGCCAGAGAATTTCATCAACATCGCAGGCAATGTTGTCATTAGCAAGACACCTTGGAAAGAAACGTCTTGAATGACGAATCCATCCTTGCATTGCTGCTACCTCCATCTGGTCACAGGCCTCCTCCATGGCTTGGATGAGGGGTACCTCAGCCTGGAGACGGAGATCATATACCTTCCACCGCCATCCCGAGAAAAACTATTCTATAGGGTTGAGGAATGGAGAGTATGGTGGAAGATATAGGACGGTGAAATGTGGATGTTGCTGAAACCAGATCTGAACCAGACCAGAGCGGTGGAAAGACACATTGTCCCAGACAACAATGTATTGCATATGATCAATTTGATTTGCTGCTGTTATGTTGTGCAATTGGTCCAAGAATGTAAGTATGAGTGCTGTGTTGTAAGGGCCCATATAGGCATGGCGGTGGAGGACCCCATTCTGTGTAATGGCTGCACAGAGTGTTATATTACCCCCACGTTGCCCTGGGACATTGACGATAGCCCTGTGGCCAATGATGTTTCTTCCCCTCCTTCGTGTTCTCGTCAGGTTGAACCCAACCTCATCTACGTAAATGAACTCATGCTGGATCTCCTCTCCATCCATTCGTAAAACTCTCTGAAAAACAGTGTCAGGCAAAATTCTGTAGTTCAGTGTAGATCTAGTATACATATTACAGTACAGTAAAAGATTATGAGACAGTATGCAAGATCACACTGCTAAAGTGAATACATACCTCTGCATAATCATGCCGCAGTCGTTTCACCCTTTCGGAATTGCGCTCGAAAGGCACTCGATAAATTTGCTTCATTTGAATATGTTTTAGGATGCTTGCCTGTGTTGATTTTGAGACCTGATGGATGTTTTTGAAAATGGTGTGGTTATTGACAATGTTAGCTTGGAGCTGCTTGGGTGTTATAGCATTGTTGGCCAAAACCATGTTTACTATCTCCCTCTCTTGCTGTTCTGTGAACATAGGAGGCCTTCCCCCTTGTCGTCCCTGACCCTCAATCCTATGTAGAAAAAAAACAGTATACAATAGTACAGTAATTTCACAGGAAAAGGTAACAGAAGTGCTAATAGTGCATATAATACAGTACTGTAAGCAGTTACTGAAACCATGCAGATGTTTTTGATATGATGATATTTTTACAATACCTAATTTCCAGTCTAAATGTTCTCATCACACTTGCCACTGTATATTGGCTTAGATTTGGCTGTACTCGCAGTCCAGCCTCCCTCAGCATCAGGCCGTGGTTGACAACGTGGTCAACCAGTGTTGCGCGGATCTCATTTGTCAGATTCGGTCCTCTTTGAGCACCTTCTTGTCTTCCTCCTCCTCGTCCTCCTCGTTCTCCTCGTCCTCCTCCTCCTCTTTCTCTGACTCTTTCCATTGTGCTTGAAGGCCGATGAACTCACCTGCTGCTTTTTATAGTGCTAATACACCTGATTGGTGTGTCTACAATTAAGCAAACGAGTGTTTGCACACCTGATGACTGTGTTGAACCAATAGGTTGGAGGGTGTGGTAATCTGACAGTCAGTGCTTTGGTATTGCAAGGATGTAACTTCATGATAGATTTTTGTGTGTAATGTATGTTAAGTGTGTTTAGTGTTTTGCAAATCACTGTGTGTAGAGTTTTGCAACAAGTGTGAGGTTGACAATGTGCTTATAGTTGTGCAAATATGGGCTGATGTTTTGCTTCTTGAGTGTAAGGTTTTGCTAATAGTGTACTACTTTTAATTTTAGTGTGTAAGCAATCCAAAAAAACTGTAAAAGATTATGAGACAGTATGCAAGCTCACACTGCTAAAGTGAATACATACCTCTGTATAATCATGCCGCATTCGTTTCACCCTTTCGGAATTGCGCTCGAAAGGCACTCGATAAATTTGCTTCATTTGAATATGTTTTTTTTTAGGATGCGTGCCAGTGTTGATGTTGAGACCTGATGGATGTCGTTGAAAATGGCGTGGTTATTGACAATGTTAGCTTGGAGCTGCTTGAGTGTTATAGCATTGTTGGCCAAAACCATGTTTACTATCTCCCTCTCTTGCTGTTCTGTGAACATAGGAGGCCTTCCCCCTTGTCGTCCTTGACCCTCAATCCTATGTAGAAAAAAACAGTATAAAATAGTACAGTAATTTCACAGGAAAAGGTAACAGAAGTGCTGATAGTGAATAGAATACAGTACTGTAAGCAGTTACTGAAACCGTGCAGATGTTTTTGATATGATATTTTTACAATGCCTATTTTCCAGTCTAAATGTTCTCATCACACTTGCCACTGTATATCGGCTTAGATTTGGCTGTACTCGCAGTCCAGCCTCCCTCAGCGTCAGGCCGTGGTTGACAACGTGGTCAACCAGTGTTAAATATCTCATTTGTCAGATTCGGTCCTCTTTGAGCACCTTCTTGTCTTCCTCCTCGTCGTCGTCGTCCTCCTCGTCCTCCTCCTCCTCCTCCTCCTCCTCCTCCTCCTCCTCCTCCTCCTCCTCCTCTTTCTCTGACTCTTTCCATTGTGCTTGAAGGCCGATGAACTCACCTGCTGCTTTTTATAGTGCTAATACACCTGACTAGTGTGTCTACAATTAAGCAAACGAGTGTTTGCACACCTGATAACTGTGCTGAACCAATAGGTTGGAGGGTGTGGTAATCTGACAGTCAGTGCTTTGGTATTGCAAGGATGTGACTTCATGATAGATTTTTGTGTGTAATGTATGTTAAGTGTGTTTAATGTTTTGCAAATCACTGTGTGTAGAGTTTTGCAACAAGTGTGAGGTTGACAATGTGCTTATAGTTGTGCAAATATGGGCTGATGTTTTGCTTCTTGAGTGTAAGGTTTTGCTAATAGTGTACTACTTTTAATTTTAGTGTGTAATCAATCCAAAAAAACTGTAATGCCACTTTGGTTATAACCATGTATGTCTCTATGTATCCCTGTTAAGGGGGGTTGGTTAATTGTTTCTGCAACACATGCTCACAACAGTGCACATGGGCACATCATACCATCTCCAAAGTATTTTACTAAATAAATACATTTGTTTGTGTGTGTGTGTGTGTGTGTGTGTGTGTGTGTGTGTGTGTGTGTGTGTGTGTGTGTGTGTGTGTGTGTGTGTGTGTGTGTGTGTGTGTGTGTGTGTGTGTGTGTGTGTGTGTGTGTGTGTGTGTGTGTGTGTGTGTGTGTGTGTGTGTGTGTGTGTGTGTGAGAGTGTGCTTGTGAACGTACTCCATGTTCAGAAGGCTCTTGAGCTGAATCGAATGCATTTGTTAATGGAAGGAAGTGCGTCATTGTTGCTCTGTGCTCCTAATAAGTGTTTACTTCCAGACCAGCGTTTCTTTCAATCAAGTACACTTCAGACTTATTTATGTTTTTATACAGGGAACATTTTGTCAAAAGCAATGAAGTGCATTCATTCTCTCCATTTCTGCCACAGGTCTTCGCTTCCAGAGCTTGTTTCACCTCATTACTGATCTCAGTGCTGCGGTTTGTCTCACTGGGAGGCACATCCGCATGACTCATTATAGTCGACTTGGGAAATTATTGTTAATAATGAGTTGATGTCTTGCATTAACTGCAACATGTTAAAAGGGAATTACTCACGTCAGAGGTTATTTTTTAATCCAGCTGATGTTAGTGGGTTTGCATTGATTTGAGAAAGACAATGTTTTTAAAACCCTTTACATGTTTGCTGTACTTAACTTTTCCTGTTCCTCTATTGTGGGAAAAGATGTGATTTTTCTTACCAAGTTTTTATTTACTTTGACCTTCTTACAATATGGTTTTCTTTACTTTTCCCTCAGCCAACATATTGGCTATGTCACAACAATGTATTTAATGTTCAGTTTGTATGCTCCAGAAATGGTCAGTGTCATTGCTGTGATCCATCATCAAGTACACTTTAGACATGGGTCCTTACAGCAAACATTCACATAAAAAATATATGAGTTGCAATACTCAATCAGCTTTGCTCTGCGCAAAGTACATGACAAAATATGTACTTTTCACCAAAACATCTGAAATGGTACAAAATGTCCTAAAATCTTTGTTTTACTGCAATATATCTACTAGTACTAATCCAAACTCACAATGGGGTAGGCCTATGCATGTCTTTTTTTAGGGGGAGAAAGATTTAAAAAAATATGTACCTTTATTTAACTAGGCAAGTAAGTTAAGAACAAATTCATATTTTTAATGACGGCCTAGGAACAGTGGGTTAACTGCCTTGTTCAGGGGCAGAACGACAGACCTTGTCAGACCTTGTCAGCTCAGGGATTTGAACTTGAAACCTTTCCGGTTACTAGTCCAACTCTCTAACCACTAGGCTTCCCTGCCGTCCAATATGGTGTGCTTGTCTTTTGTTGAGTCTGAGACTTTTCATTTTCTCTTTCATTTAACTATCTATTTATATATTCCCTTCTTCTCTAATCTCCCAGGCAGGTAGGCCTGATATCTCTGGCATGAATTCTTTGACAGGGCCGAGTACTTTGGAGCCTTGATAATGCTCATCTGGTGTCTGCCTGCCATGGCTGGCTTAAGGGAACTGTACTGTGAGGATCAGAACCCTCTGATCTCTCCCCTTCCATTTTCATATCACAACCCCAAGCTTTATTCACCTATACATGTTTTTAGTAGATTTTCATAACAATTAACAGCTGATGTTACACCAACGAGAGCAAGCGGTCCCTTCCTTCTCCATGTCATCCGGGGGGTGATTATGTTATGATGAAATGATAGGGGAGTTTGTACCTCTTCTGCATAAGCAGTTTGGAGGCAAACTGTGTCAAGGTGAAGGAAATAACATTTTGAATCCCCCAAAAAAACTGTTAATCCAAAAGTGGTGCATTTTCAAAACTTTCCAGCTGAGCTGTTTCACAGAAGCCTTGACGGGAAATGGAAATAAATTATTTCAATTCTAATTATTGTTTAGAATTTTGCATTATTTTAAAAACTGTCCAGTAAAGTTGTTTCTTATTGTATCGTTCAGTGATGGTAAACAGATAAAAATCAATCAATATGTTAAAAAGTAGAAATGGGAATCACCTTGTTTATTGTTCATAGTCAATTCAACTAGTGCTGGCAGTTTGAAAATAGCCATTAATGTGCTTTGTTTGTATGTATGAGGCTCACTGAGTATGGTGGGCTAATGGGGTACTTTTGTTGCGCGCGCGCGCGCGCACACACACGCACTCACTCCATACTCTTCTGCTCATGACAATTTCAAAATGTCAAAGACGTAAACAAGTGAAGTTCAAATTAAAATATTTTATTGTAATGAAGCCCTCAGAATTGACTTTTTTTTCTCCTTCATTTCAGTAGATGCTCTTATACAGAGAAACTTAACAGTAGTGAGTGCATACATTTTTTTGTATCGGTCCCCCATGGGAATTGAATCCACAACTCTGTCATTGCAAGTGCTATGCTCTACCAACTGAGCCACACGGGTTCCCTTAGTGTGCCACAAAAGGTAAAGGTTTCACTATTGAGAGCGATATGAGCATTCATATAAGGGGACCGATTTGTGATATAAGGTATACAATAAGTTAGGATGCAATGAATAAAGGATTTCCATTTCCAACCATATGTTAGTGGGTTAACCATATCAGAAGATTTTGCCATAAGCATGGAAGTAAACTAGATTGCGCCATGAATAAAAACTATTCCCATCACAATACACAATCACTAACTGGAAGTATCAGACATGACTTTAAAATGTTAATTCCATCAGAAAATGTAATTGATTAACACATACCAACAATATGAATATTTTACATGAATAAAATAAAATAACATCATAACCGTACAAAGGTTATCATCTCGGTTCTGAATGCCATTCTGGGTTAGGGAATGACACATTTGGTGTGTTCTGTCTATTCTCGGAACAGATTGTGTGAAATGTCTTAGTTAATAATGGGACAGGGCTTCTAGGGGGAGGGACCTATAGTTATTCAGATTAAAGACACTTGCTATAACTACTGACAGAGACAAGGTCAAAACTGACACTAGAGAGAGAGAGAGAGAGAGAGAGAGAGAGAGAGAGAGAGAGAGAGAGAGAGAGAGAGAGAGAGAGAGAGAGAGAGAGAGAGAGAGAGAGAGAGAGAGAGAGAGAGAGAGAGAGAGAGTCAGAGTGAGACGACAACTGAGATAGAGGGAGTAAAAGGCAGACAGTAATAAAAAGGTGTGTATATGAAGAATAGAGACACTTGCTTTATCTCGTGGCAAAGAGGAAGTTGAAGCTGCTACAGAAAGGGAGATACAGAAAGGAGAGAGAGGAAGATTGAGAGGCAGAGGTTGTGAGTGGAGAAGAGAGTGCAAAGCAGAGGAAAGGAGGAGAGTGAGAGAGAGGGTATAGGAAGCACAGAGCGTGGAGCAGGTTCTTTGCAGGCACAGCCTTTACTGTCAGCCCCAGCAGAAATGCCCAACTTTGCCGGTACCTGGAAAATGAAGAGCAGTGAGAATTTTGACGAACTTCTCAAAGCCCTCGGTAAGCCCCTTCTTGACGTTTTGTCTCTCTCATCCCTCTCTTTTTTTTTCGCCCGTTCTTTTTTCAATAGCCTGCACAGTGCATCCCTGCGTGAGCTTTATCCATCATGTGCATTTAAAAAAAAACATTTGTATTTTCCTTGGGCATTGCTTCACTTCCAACAATATGCTATTGTCTTATCTCATCTAAACGAGGAGGGAGGGAGAGCATACAAGCAAGCTGTAGCGGGAAAGCATTCAGCTACAGGAGATGTCAATTATATAGACATGGGTATTGTTATAGCCGGGGTCCGGCTGCATGTGCATGGGAACAACATTACTCATGTATTAGCGTTTAAGTAGGGCATGCGTTAGCAGTGTCAGTGGAGGTCTTCATGGAATTCTCTCCTCTTCTGCTTTTTGTGTTTTTTTTTCTCTCACTTTCTCTTTTTCCTTGCTGATCATTGTGATGGTTTAGAATTGGACCAGTTTATCTGGGTCATTCATTTGTGTGGCTGGGTCTTTCTGTGTCTGGACTGTAAGTACTATGCTGCTCAAGCAATGAGACCACACTGGTCATATTTTGGTTTTGGGTGAGAATATTCCATATGTGGCTGTTTGGTTTTCTTTGTCGCTCAGAGGCTAGCTTTGAGTTGTGAGCACATTTACATTTACATTTAAGTCATTTAGCAGACGCTCTTATTAAACAGTTTAACAGTTAGTAACCCGACGGGTGCGTGTCATCAAATTGGCTCAGGGGGCCTATTAAATTATTAACAGAATCATGTTACGGTACTATATTTCCAGGTACAAATTCAGTTCAAACCAGAAAAAGTATCAATCTATAACTTGAAAACTGCCCAACCCTTTTCTATTCATGAATTGTAAATAAATTACCTGAATTGAAAGGAAATTGATCCCCTTGTTCTGGACCTGTATGAGTCCCTCAGCTTAACTAAGTTTGTTTAATATGCAAGCTGCAGTTTACTGACCTTGCTTAGCCTCCACCAAACAGATCCTGTGAACCACTCCGAGATTTGATTACATTTTCCTTGTGAGATATCTACCAACCCAACACAGCACAGTTCAGCTATGACCCATTGGGGACCATTCTTCGTGGTTATGATTGTATGGTTCAGAGAGATTGCATGCACTCTGTCTGTTCTGCGTTTCGTTCAGTCGTGCCCACAATCTCTTAAGGATCGGACCCTTTTTTTTTCCACCTAAAATTATATGCCCAAATCTAACTGCCTGTAGCTCAGGACCTGAAGCAAGGATATGCATATTCTTGATACCATTTGAAAGAAAACACTTTGAAGTTTGTGGAAATGTGAAATGAATGTAGGAGAGTATAACTCATCTGTTAGATCTGGTAAAAGATAATATAAAGGAAAAAACATGTGTTGTCTTTTTTTTGTTCCATCATCTTTGAAATGCAAGAGAGAGTCCATTACATCACTTTGGAGTCTAGGCACAATTTACATTTTGGCCACTAAATGGCAGCAGTGTAAGTGAAAAGTGTTAGACTGATCCAATGAAACATTGCATTACTGTTCAAAATGTTGTATCAGTATGTCAAATCGGAGGGCCTGTGCTCCGGACCTCTGGCAGTCTCTATGGGGGTGCTACAGGGTTCAATTCTCGGGCCGACTCTTCTCTGTATACATCAATGATGTCGCTCTCGCTGCTGGTGATTCTTTGATTCACCTCTATGCAGACAACACCATTCTGTATACCTCTGGCCCTTTGTTGGACACTGTGTTAACTAACTTCCAGATGAGCTTCAATGCCATACAACTCTCCTTCCGTGGCCTCCAACTGCTCTTAAATGCAAGTAAAACTAAATGCATGCTGTTCAACCGATCGCTGCATGCACTTGGCCGCCCATCTAGCATCACTACTCTGGACGGCTCTGACATAGAATATGTGGACAACTACAAATACCTAGGTGTCTGGTTAAACTGTAAACTCTCCTTCCAGACTCATATTAAACATCTCCAATCAAAAATCAAATGCAGAATCCGCTTCCTATTTCGCAACAAAACATCCTTCACTCATGCTGACAAACATACCCTTGTAAAACTGACCATCCTAACGATCCTCGACTTCGGCGATGTCATTTACAAAATATCCTCCAATACCCTACTCCATAAATTGGATGCAGTCTATCACAGTGCCATCCGTTTTGTCACCAAAGCCCCATATACTACCCACCACTGCGACCTGTATGCTCTCGTTGGCTGGCCCTCGCTTCATACTCGTCGCCAAACCCACTGGCTCCAGGTCATCTACAAGTCTCTGCTAGGTAAAGCCCCGCCTTATCTCAACTCACTGGTCACCATAGCAGCACCCACCCGTAGCACGCGCTCGAGCAGGTATATCTCACTGGTCACACCCAAAGCCAATTATTCATTTGGCCGCCTCTCCTTCCAGTTCTCTGCTGCCAATGACTGGAACGAACTGCAAAAATCTCTGAAGCTGGAGACTCTTACCTCCCTCACTAGCTTTAAGCACCAGCTGTCAGAGCAGCTCACAGATCACTGCACCTGTACATAGCTCATCTGTAAATAGCCCATCCAATCTACCTCATCCCCATACTGTATTTATTTATTTATCTTGCTCCTTTGCACCCCGGTATCTCAACTTGCACATTCAGGGCAGACACAGCAGGGGTTCAAACTGTAGAACCCAGGTCCTACATAAAAATGGATTTCATCAATCAAAATTATGCTAAATTTTATCTCTGGGACCCTCAGGATGACAAATCAGAGCAAGATTACTGAATGTACATTATCTAACTTCAGAGATGAATGCATCAAACCAGTTGCCGTGATAAAAGGTTTTTGTTGTTGTGCACTCTCCTCAAACAATAGAATGGTATTTTTTCACTGTAAATTTCACTTAGCTCCTTTAAATTGGACAGTACAGTTAGATTAACATGAATTTAAGCTTACTGTCCATATAAGACATGTCTATGTCCTGGGAAATGTTCTCCTTACTTACAACATCATGCTAATCACATTAGCGCACGTTAGCTCAACCATCCGGTGGGGGGGGGGACACTGATCCCGTAGAGGTTAACCACAAGTGCCCCTGCAGATCATTAATTTCCTTTTGCATAAGTGCCTGGTTAACTGAGAGCCGTGCATCAGCCTAATGTGGATTCCGACGCGGCTCTGCCTGTTTCTATCAATGTCCCTTTAATCATCTGTTAACTCGGAGGGAGAGGGTACACGGTGGACCATGATGCCGGTTTCTTCACCATGGCAGCACGGAACATGCAGTGCTGTGTGCAGTTTAGTGCTATGACCTGATGTTAGCTAAATCAGATCTGGCCCTGTCACACAACAAGTGTTGTTTTTTCCCCTCGGGGCAATCAGGCCAAATACTTAATCTCTTGCGCAGACTGGAGTGCCAATAATTCCTCCGATTTCTCAAGTTTTCAGATTTGTTACCACAGAGCACTTACCAGAAGAACAATGCTCTACTATTATGGTTTATCACTTTTAATTGGTGTCTGTTGAAGAAAGGCTATTCCTCATTGAGTTGGCCTATCATGTTTTTAAAAAATAAGGAAATATACATGATTAAGTAGACAAGAGAAGAGAAAGTCCATAAAGAGTGAGAGAGAGGTAGGGCAGTGTGGGATGGTGAGAGAGGGGTCAGGTCGAGGACTGTTTTGGGGTAAATCTGGTCCAGACGGATCTAGGCGGTGGGGGGTGTCTGTCTGTCTGAATCAGGCCTAACTCCCTCCTCCTACCCTTCCATTCCCTTCTCCCTCCCTGGTCTCTGCTGTGCCCATCCAGGCGTGAATGCCATGCTGAGGAAGGTGGCTGGGGCTGCTGCCTCCAAGCCTCACGTGGAGATCCGTCAGGACGGGGAGCAGTTCTACATCAAGACATCCACCACCGTCCGCACCACCGAGATCAACTTCCACATTGGCCAGGAGTTCGACGAGGAGACGGTGGATGGCAGGAAATGCAAGGTAATGTGGGAAGGGTATCCTCCATTGTGCAGTACATGTCGCATCTTAATAAGTATAATGCACACTGATTTAAAAGCAATTATATGACATGAAGTCAGTCATAAAGAAGTATTCAACAGATTTTGGCAAATTACACATAATATGCCCATATTTATTTTTCTACTTGTTAGATAAACACTGTTATTAGGGCACCTTCTCGTTCAGTCCAACGGCTTACTTGACTACATCTAACACACTAAATATGAAAATACTGGCAGAGAACTGTGATCACATTGCCAGATTCTGGCAATCTAATACACTGTGCTAATTGTGGGATTGAAAGGCTCTTCACTGGAATCTTGCCTGCAGATTTCCTATATATTCAAACATTTATTTCCGAAAACAGTTATACAAAAGTATACAGAACACCTGCTCTTTCCATGACATAGACAGACCAGGTGGATCCAGGTGAAAGCTATGATCCTTTATTGATGTCACTTGTTAAATCCACTTCCATCAGTGTACAGTCATGGTCAAAAGTTTTGAGAATGACACAAATATTAATTTTCACAAAGTTTTCTGCTTCAGTGTCTTTAGATATTTTTGTCAGATGTTACTATGGACTACTGAAGTATAATTACAAGCATTTCATAAGCGTCAAAGGTTTTTATTGACAATTACTTGAAGTTGATGAAAAGAGTCAATATTTGCAGTGTTGACCCTTCTTTTTCAAGACCTCTGCAATCCGCCCTGGCATGCTGTCAATGACCTTCTGGGCCACATCCTGACTGATGGCAGCCCATTCTTGCATAATCAATGCTTGGAGTTTGTCAGAATTTGTGGGTTTTTGTTTGTCCACCAGCCTCTTGAGGATTGACCACAAGTTCTCAATGGGATTAAGGTCTGTGGAGTTTCCTGGCCATGGACCCAAAATATCGATGTTATGTTCCCCGAGCCACTTAGTTATCACTTTTGCCTTATGGCAAAGTGCTCCATCATGCTGGAAAAGGCATTGTTTGTCACCAAACTGTTCCTGGATGGCTGGGAGAAGTTGCTCTCTGAGAATGTGTTGGTACCATTTTTTATTCATGGCTGTGTTCTTCGGAGAAATTGTGAGTGAGCCCACTCCCTTGGCTGAGAAGCAACCCCACACATGAATGGTCTCAGGATGCTTTACTGTTGGCATGACACAGGACTGATGGTAGCGCTCACCTTGTCTTCGCCGGACAAGCTTTTTTCCGGATGCCCCAAAAAATCAGAAAGGGGATTCATCAGAGAAAATGACTTTACCCCAGTCCTCAGCAGTCCATTCCCTGTACCCTTTTCAGAATATCAGCCTGTCCCTGATGTTTTTCCTGGAGAGAAGTGCACTCACACCTGCCTGCTACCATTCCTGAGCAAGCTCTGTACTGGTGATGCCCCGATCCCGCAGATGAATCAACTTTAGGAGACGGTCCTGACACTTGCTGGACTTTATTGGGCGCCCTGAAGCCTTCTTCACAACAATTGAACCGCTCTCCTTAAAATTAATAATGATCCGATATGGTTGATTTAGGTGCAATCTTACTGGCAGCAATATCCTTGCCTGTGAAGCCCTTTTTGAGCAAAGCAATGATGACGGCACGTGTTTCCTTACAGGTAACCATGATTGACAGAGGAAGAACAATTATTCCAAGCATTGCCCTAGTTTTGTAGCTTCCAGTCTGTTATTCAAACTCAATCAGCATGACAGAGTGATCTCCAGCCTTGTCCTCGTCAACACTCACACCTGTGTTAATGAGAGAATCACTGACATGATGTCAGTTGGTCCTTTTGTGGCAAGGCTGAAATGCAGTGGAAATGTTTTTCGGGATTCAGTTCACTTGCATGGCAAATAGGGACTTTGCAAATCATTGCAATTCATTTGACCACCCTTCATAACATTCTGGAGTATATGCAAATTGCCATCATACAAACTGAGGCAGCAGACTTTGTGAAAATTAATATTTGTGTCATTCTCAAAACTTTTGGCCACGACTAGATGAAGGGGAGGAGACAGGTTAAAGAAGGATTTTTAAGTCATGGATTGTGTATGTGTGCCATTCAAATCAAATCAAATTTTATTGTCACCTACACATGTTAGCAGATGTTAATTCGAGTGTAGTGAAATGCTTGTGCCTCTAGTATCGACCATGCAGTAAGTAATTTAACCTAACAATTTCACAAAAACTACATTATACACACAAGTGTAAAGGAATGAATAAGAATATGTACATAAAAATATATGAATGAGCGAAGGCCGAACGGCATAGGCAAGATGCAGTAGTTGGTATAGAGTACAGTATGTACATATGAGATGAGTAATGTAGGGTATGTAAACATTATATAAAGTGGCATTGTTTAAAGTGGCTGGTGATACATTTATTACATCAATTTTTCATTATTAAAGTGGCTAGAAGTTAGTCAGTATGTTGGCAGCAGCCCCTCAATGTTAGTGATGGCTGATGGCCTTGAGATATAAGCTGTTTTTCAGTCTCTCGGTCCCCGCTTTGATGCACCTGTACTGACCTCGCCTTCTGGATGATAGCAGGGTGAACAGGCAGTGGCTCGGTGGTTGTTGTCCTTGATGATCTTTTTGGCCTTCCTGTGACATTGGGTGGTGTAGGTGTCCTGGAGGGCAGGTAGTTTGCCCCCGGTGATACGTTGTGTAGACCTCACTACCCTCTGGAGAGCCTTACGGTTGTGGGAGGAGCAGTTTCCGTACCAGGTGGTGATACAGCCCGACAGGATGCTCTCGATTGTGCATCTGTAAAAGTTTGGGAGTATTTTTGGTGACAAGACGAATTTCTTCAGCCTCCTGAGGTTGAAGAGGCGCTGCTGCGCCTTCTTCACGAAGCTGTCTGTGTGGGTGGACCAATTCAGTTTGTCTGTGATGTGTATGCCGAGAAAATTTAAACTTTCCACCTTCTCCACTACTGTCCCGTCAATGTGGATAGGGTGCTTCTCCCTCTGCTGTTTCCTGAAGTCCACGATCCACCATCTCCTTTGTTTTGTTGACATTGAGTGTGAGGTTATTTTCCTGACACCACACTCTGAGGGCCCTCACCTCCTCCCTGAAGGCCGTCTTGTCGTTGTTGGTAATCAAGCCTACCACTGTAGCGTTGTCTGCAAACTTGATGATTGAGTTGGAGGTGTGCATGACTACTCACTCATGGGTGAACAACAGGGAGTACAGGAGAGGGCAGAGAATGCACCCTTGTGGGGCCCCAGTGTTGAGGATCAGCGGGGTGGAGCTGTTACCTATCAGGAAGTCCAGGACCCAGTCGCACAGGGCGGGGTCGAGACCCAGGGTAATGACGAGTTTGGAGGGTACTATGGTGTTAAATGCTGAGCTGTAGTCGATGAACAGCATTCTTACATAGGTATTCCTCTTGTCTAGACGGGTTAAGGCAGTGTGCAGTGTGATTGCGTCGTCTGTGGACCTATTGGGGCGGTAAGAAAATTGGAGTGGGTTTAGGATGTCAGGTAGGGTGGAGGTGATATGGTCCTTGACTAGTCTCTCAAAGCACTTCATGATGACGGAAGTGAGTGCTATGGGGCGATAGTCATTTAGCTCAGTTACCTTCGCTTTCTTGGGAACTATGGTGGCCCTTTTAAAGCATGTGGGAACAGCAGACTGGGATAAGAATTTATTGAATAAGTCCGTAAACACACCAGCCAGCTGATTTGCGCATGGTCTGAGGATGCCATCTGGGCCGGCAGCCTTGCGTGGGTGAATGGGCAAGACAAAATATCTAAGTGCCTTTGAACAGGGTATGGTAGGTAGTAGGTGCCAGGCGCACCGGTTTGTGTCAAGAACTGCAACTCTGCAATGTTTTTCACACTCAACAGTTTCCTGTGTTTATTGTAATCAAAAGGAGAGACCTTTACATTTCTTCAAAACAAGTCAACTTTATTATTTAATTACTGCAGTAATGGAGCTGGTCGGTAACCACCCCTGGAGGTGATCACTGAGAACTCAACGAGTGGATTTGAGCCACATCATTTTATAGCAAAGTCCATCCTCCTGGAGGTTCATGACAAACAATCTCAAAACCAAACACAGGCCACCCAACTCCGAGTTTGGTGCCAGAAGCTCAAAGCACAATCAGACTTGGGAGAGGAGTGTTGATTGTGTTGGGGATTACCAAATTAGGGTGGTAGGTAGGTCGGGGGGAGAGGGAGTTACTGTACATTTGGAAATGGGGAAATTTGGCTTTCAGTGATGGGATGGATTTGTGTTGGCAAAATATGGGGGTTGAGCATTGGGTAGGGTGGCAGAGCTACAGGGACTGGGAAACGTGTGCTCTGGGGTTCCCTAAGTGTCACGATCGTCGTAATGAGCGGATCAAGGCACAGCGTGATTGAAGTTCCACATCTTCATTACGGTGAAACTTTAAACAAAAACAATAAACCAATAACGAAACGTGAAAGTAGTGGTGCACATGTACAAACACAAAACAATATCCCACAAACACAGGTTGGAAAATGGCTACCTAAATATGATCCCCAATTAGAGGCAACGATTACCAGCTGCCTCTAATTGGGAACCATACAAAACCAACATAGAAATATTGAGCTAGAACACCTCCAATTCACGCTCTGATGGTCAGGGCATGACAGTACCCCCCCCCCAAAGGTGTGGACTCCGGCCGCAAAACCAGGGCATGGGGGGGATGATAAATAAGACTGGTTGAAAGTGTGTGTGTGTGTGTGTGTGTGTGTATCTGTGATTGTGACAAGGCTTTTAGGGTTTTCTTATTTCCTTTTGAGTAGCGTTTCCATGAAAAATATACATTAATATGGCTGACTTATCAATATCACGTTGACGTCCGAGAAAGTGGATTAGAGCACTGACATATATGAGATAGATGGGGCCTCTCTCCAAGCTTTGGCCCTTCGGGGAATTCTTAAGCTGTTGTTTGGAATGGGCAGCTCACGATGCCACGTCAGCGCAGATAAACTGTGACTCAGCCATATTCAATGAATACAAGGTACTACACCAGTCCCCGTTTATAGGCTGCTTTTCCACTAGGGTCGTTGCATGTCATTTCAGCAAGCCATGACATTCACCATCTCAGATTGTTCTGAAATCATTTTTGCAGTTTTAAACAGATAAGTTTAGCATTCCTGCAGGCTTTTTTTATTTATATAATTTGATCTCTGAGAAATTAAGCTAATTGATTGCACCCAAATTGGACATTTAAATTGATAGGTTTCATCAAATATTTTTTTACCCCTTTTTCTCCCCAATTTCGTGATATCTAATTGGTGGTTACAGTTTTGTGCCTCTTGACACACTGCTCGCACCAGCGTGTCTGAGGAAACATTGTACAGCTGGCGACCGAAGTCAACTTGCAGGCACCCGGCCTGCCAGAGGGAGCACTAGAGCGCGATGGGACAATGAAACCTCGGGCTGCCAAACCCTCCCCAAACCCGGATGACGCTGGGCCAATTGGGCGCCGCATCATGGATCTTCCGAACACGGCCGGCAGCCTGAGATCCAACCCCGGTCTGTAGTGACGTCTCAAGCACTGTGATGCAATGCCTTAGACCACTGCGCCTTTCGGGAGGTCCACAAAAAGCCACCGCCCACGCTAAGAACCCAATTCTGAATTTTCTTATCCACTGTCCACACTCAGTTTTACCCATATCAGATGTGCACATTCACACTGTAGCCTCTGAAGTTGCACACAGATGCAATGCTCATTTCCTGGCATTGTTACTTAACATTTTGGGTTGGATGTCATGGTAACGCCAGGTCACGTGCAAAAAAGCCACATCAGAGCAAACATCAAAATTGTATCAGGTTTGAGATCCACATACTGTGCTTTCGGAAAGCATTCAGACGCCTTCCCCTTTTCCACAATTTGTTACATTATAGCCTTATTCTAAAATTAATTAAATAAAATGTTTTCCCTCATCAATCTACACAAAATACCCCATAACGAGAAAGTGAAAACAGGTTTTTATAAATGTTTGCAAAAAAACCCATAAATAACTTATTTACGAAATAACTTATTTACATAAGTATTCAGAACCTTTGCTATAAGACTCGAAATTGACATCAGGTGCATCCTGTTTCCATTGATCATCCTTGAGATGTTTCTACAACTTGATTGGAGTTCACCTGTGGTAAATCCCATTGATTAATCATGATTTGGAAAGGCACACTCCTGTCTATATAAGGTCCTATAGTTGACAGTGTATGTCAGAGCAAAAACCAAGCCATGGGGTCGAAGGAATAGCTCTGAGAGGATTGTGTCAAAGCACAGATCTGGGGGAGAAGGGCCTTGGTCATGGAGGTAACCAAGAACCTTATGGTCACTATGATAGAGCTCCAGAGTTCTTCTGGGGATATGGGAGAACCTTCCAGAAGGACAACCATCTGCAGCACTCCACCAATCGGCCTTTATGGTAGAGTGGCCAGACGGAAGCCACTCCTCAGTAAAAGGCACATAACAGCCCACTTAGATTTTGCCAAAAGGCACTTAAAAGGACTCTGACCATGAGAAACAAGATCTGATCTGAAGAATCCAAGATTGAACTCTAAGGCGTGAATGGCAAGCATCACGTCTGGAGGAAACCTGGCACCTTCCTTACGGTGAAGCATGGTGGTGGCAGCATCATGCAGTGGGGATGGTTTTCAGCGGCAGGGACAGGGAGAGCAGTCAGGATTGAGGGAAAGATGAACGGAGCAAAGTATAGAGAGATCCTTGATGAAAACCTGCTCCAGAGCGCTCAGGACCTCAGACTGGGGCAAAGGTTCACCTTCCAACAGGACAATCATCCTAAGCACACAGCCAAGACAACATTGGAGTGACTTTGGGACAAGTCTCTGAATGTCCTTGAGTGGCACAGCCAAAGCCCGGATTTGAACCCCATCTAACATCTCTGGACAGACCTGAAAATAGCTGTGCAGCGACGCTCCCCATCCAATCTGACAGAGCTTGAGAGGATCTGCAGCGAGGAATGGGAGAAACTCCCCAAATACAGGTGTGCCAAGCTTGTAGCATCATACCCAAGAAGACCCGAGGCTGTAATCGCTGCCAAAGGTGCTTCAACACAGTACTGAGTAAAAGGTCTGAATACTTACTGTATGTAAATGAGATATTTCCGTTTTTTATTTTGAATACATTTGCAAAAGAAAGTGTGTAGATTGATGATGGGGGAAAAAATTGAATCCATTTTAGAATAAGGCTGTAAAGTAACTAAATGTGAAAAAAAGTGTGAAAAAAGTAAAGGGGTCTGAATACTTTCTGAATGCACTGTATGGATGTGGTATATAAAAAAAGATCAGATTCCATGTGTGTTTTTTTCTTTTTTTGCACATTAGGGAAAATATCAATTGGTATCAGATATGGAAATAATCTGCAATTTATAATTTTGCGTCCCCTTGATATTTTAAGTAGAAAATGTGCTCCAATATTGTATTTAAAAAACAAAAACCTGTTATATTAAATAAAGTGCCCTTTAATATAGACCACATAGACAATTCAATAAATTAAATTTATGTTAATACACACCTAAATTGCTAAAGTGCCAAAAATCAGCCCTCACCATGACTTCTAGGAAGATTTTAACCCACCATCATTATAGAGGCCTAGTTACGCAATTTCTGAAGATTTTAATGTATTTCATGTGATTGATTCACGTGATCCCTCATTTCATGGTAAACCCTGGTATGTGAACTGAACTCTCATTTTAATATGGTTAAACTATTCCTTTTAAAATTATTTTTGCAAAAAAAACATTGAACATATAATACTCAAATCATAGTGTAAAAGCAGGTGAGCTGGTCCTACTATTTTTTGGCCATTTGCTGGTGTTTTGTGGTGGAAAACTGAGCACAACACGTCAACCCTGTTACCTATAGATATATAGGCTAAAAATGTTCAACAATGAAAATACATTTGTGAAGCTTGCATTCAATTGCCCCTCCCTCCCTCAACCCTGTTACTTTCATGGCACTTTATTGACATTTACTATAGACATTTCGTTTACCCTTTGAAATGGGAAAACATGCTTTTTATGAAGTTGAACATGTGCTCTTTATGACAGAATGTTACAATGAGGTGAAATGAAGTTGTTTTTGACCAAGTTATACTACCCAAAATATACTCTACTCGTGGAACGACCCAGATCTGAATTGGACTGCATGTGTAAACGCATCCTAATAAGCTCACCCTCAAGTACACAAAACAGACTTTTCTACTTAATTTGAATCAATCACATAAATTGTCCTATTGAAGAACACTGCCATGATCAATTCTGAATGAAATAAATGTTTATTTTAATATGAACATTTTAAAAATGTAAATGCCGAAAACCCCAGAGCAATAATAATCCATCTGCTATTGTTTGAACCAAGTCATATCAGTTAACCTCTTGCATTTAGGGGCATGTGAAGAACACGGATCTTCAATTCTTGAGTTAGTCATTTTAAATGTGATTAAGTTAGGTCAAAGTACTTACCAGCAATCACATGTTATAGCAACATTGATCTTGAATCATATATTTTGGTATGTTAGATCAGAGACCGCTTACGTCACCAGTTTCAGATCAGGCTATAGGATGATTTTACAAAGAGCTGGTAACAGTCGCACAAGTATACATCTCTAGGACACGAACATATTCCTCTTAAAATAAATAAAATAGAATCCCCCCCAAAAATACCACAAAAATGTCTAGACAAATGGTATTCTGGTGGCAAGATAATTGCAAATGGAAAGAGGAAAACATGCATCATTGCGCAGAGAGCTTTTATGTCAATAAAATCACTGCTCATAACTGTAAGGGGAAAAATAATCTTACTGCGGAAAATAAATCTTACTTTTGTGAAAAACACAAAATAGAAATGCCAACATTGTATCGTCATGATATGAATACATCTTACTCAATTTCTAGACTGACTGAAACAGGAATCTGTAACTCATTGGTTTGAGCATCAGGTTATGGCACCGGGTTTTTAATTACTTTATTTCACCATTTTTTAACGAGTCAGTTAAGAATAAATTCTTATTTTCAATGATGGCTTGGGAACAGTGGGTTGACTGCCTTGCTCAGGGGCAGAAGAACAGATTGTTACCGTGTCAGCTCAGAGATTTGATCTTGCAACCTTTTGGTTACGAGTCCAACTCTCTAACCACTAGGAACCCCCCCCCCCCCGGGTTCCATAGCCTGTGCCGGATATTTTACAGTTCAGTGTTGGATCGTAAGAGACAGAAAGGCCCCTTACAGTCTGTGCCCTCAGGCATGGTGGACAGACCCATACATCTCTTTGGCTGCCATCTCTAGGCCATCTTGTACCTCCAGATCCCCATCGGTTATGTCTGGGTATTTATGTGTAGAGTCTATGGAAATGGCTCATGTCTGTCAGGTATCATATGACCGATCCCTCCATTCTTTTGATTTAAAGTATTTTCTGACTGTTCGTGAGGTTTGAGGATCACTTTTTTTTAAAGGCTCTGCTCCCATCCTCGATACAAGTATTTCCCAGGTATATTTCCTTGGTCGGCTTCCACTTAGCGTCATATTAGGCACAGTCCCCAATTAGACACCGTACTGGCTGGGCTTGTGGCAGGGTCCCGAGCCCTGGGCCTGGCCCAGGTTGGGGGGTTTAAAGGGATTACACTAATCTACCCAAGGCAAACAGGCGAGGGCTGTTTCACACTGGCACAAGGTTAAAAGCGCTCTCTAATCGGGGGATTGGAGGGGATCAAGAGAGCCCTTCTCACTTACAGGGGCATCTCATTTCTGCCGGCAGGGAGAAAGTGATAAGGAACATTCAGCGCTGAGAGTCACCCCACAGGGAAGGGGGCTGGATCAAAGTTTTAGTCAGGAGTCACAGTGACCCTCCCCAAAAAGTGATAATGAGACTGAGAGAAACCTGACTGACGTTGACAAGCAAATTTCACCAACGCAAAGCTCTTCAACGTCAAAGTGGCCATCGCTGCTGTAGAAAGTTGAAAAGGAGAAGCTACAGCTGTGCATATGTGCTTACCACGATTAACTCACTCTGCTTGTCAGCGACCACACTTATTTTTTATACCGAACCTTGGTGCAACCATTATGGTCTCTCCTGTAGACCGACACCAAGAGGAGAGCGCTGCACTTCACGACAGACGACTTTGACAAATCAAGTCTTTTAGCCTGGCTGGTTGCTATAGAGACAGACTTTTAGAATTACTCACCTGCCACAGGGTACACTACGTGCCGGGGGTTCAGGGAGATCGATTAAGATGCCGTGCAAAGACTGCTGTCATAGTTCCTTCCCGTCGTTTGAGAAGACGGTCCATCAAGATGACAAAAAGGTGATTCTTATTGACATTACAGTCCCTTCAGAAACTATTCATACCCCTTGACTAGTTCTACATTTTGTTGTGCTACAGCCTGAATTCAAAATGGATTACAATTTTTTTTCACCCATCTACACACAATACTCCATAATGACAAAGAGAAAACAAATTTGTTTAAAATGAAATGCAGAAATATCTCATTTATATGTGTATTCAGAAGCCTAAGTCAATACTTTGTAGAAGCACCTTTCTGGGTAAGTATCTAAGAGCTTTCCACACCTGGATTGTGCAACATTTGCCCATTATTATTAAACACATTTTTCAAGCTCTATCAAATTGGTTGATTCTTGCTAGACAACCATTTTCAGGTCTTACCATAGATTTTCAAGTAGATTTAAGTCAAAACTGTATCTTGACCACTCAGGAACAATCACTGTCTTCTTGGTAAGCAACTCCAGTGTAGATTTGGCCTTGTGTTTTAAGTTATTGTCCTGCTGAAATGTGAATCAATCTCCCAGTGTCTGGTGGAAAGCAGACAATCAGGTTTTCCTCTAGGATTTTGGGTGTGCTTAGCTCCATTCCATTTCTTAACGATTACAAGTATACCGAGTATACCGATAACATAATGCAGCAACCACTATTCTTGAATATATGGCAAGTGATACTCAGTAATATGCTTTATTGGCATTGCCCCAATATTTGCTTTTAATATTTTTTTACCCATCTACCAATAGGTGACCTTCTTTGCAAGGCATTGGAAAACCTCTCTCGTCTTTGTGGTTGAATCTGTGATTGAAATTCACTGTATGTGTAGGGTACAGAGATTTGGTTGTCATTAAAAAATCATGTTAAACACTATTACTGTACACCGAGTGAGTCCATGTAACTTTTTATGTGAGAGGTTATGCAAGTTTTTACTCCTGAACTGATTTAGGCATGCCATAACAAAGGGGTTGAATACTTATTAACACAAGACATTTCAGCTTTTCATTAATTTAAATTTGTAAAAAATACATTTAAAAAAGATAGATAAAAGTATATATATATACACACTACTGTTCAAAAGTTTGGGATCACTTAGAAATGTCCTCGTTTTTGAAAGAAAATCCTTTTTTTTGTCCACTAAAATAACATCAAATTGATCCGAAAAACAGTGTAGACATTGTTAATGTTGTAATTGACTATTGTAGCTGGAAATGGCAGATTTTTTTATGGAATATCTACATAGGCGTACAGAGGCCCTGTAACGTTTCTCCTCATCATCTGAGGAGGAGTAGGAAGGATCGAACCAATATGCAGCATGGTACGTGTCCATGTTGATATTTATTAACGCTGAACACAAAAACAAAATAACAAGGAGAACGAACGAAAATGAAACAGTTCTGCCTGGTGCAGACACAGAGACAGAAAACAATCACCCACTCAAGTGGGAAAAACAGGCTGCCTAAGTATGGTTCTCAATCAGAGACAACGATTGCCAGCTGCCTCTGATTGGGAACCATACCAGACCAAACACATAGAAATGGAAAACATAGAACACAAAACAGAATGCCCAGCCCAACTCACACCCTGACCAACCTAAAACAGAGACATAAAAAATGAACTAAGGTCAGGACGTGACAGGCCCATTGTCAGCAACCATTACTCCTGTGTTCCAATGGCACATTGTGTTAGCTAATCCAAGTTTATAATTTTAAAAGGCTAATTGATCAGTAGAAAACCCTTTTGCAATTCTGTTAGCACAACTGAAAACGTGTTGTTCTTATTAAAGAAGCAATCAAACTGGCCTCCTTTAGACTAGTTGAGTATCTGGAGCATCAGCATTTGTGGGTTCGATTACATGCTCAAAATGGCCATAAACAAAGCACTTTCTTCTGAAACTCGTCAGTCTATTTGTGTTCTGAGAAATTAAGGCTATTCCATGCGAGAAATTGCGAAGAAACTGAAGCTCTCAGAGCACTGTGTACTACTCCCTTCACTGAACAGCACAAACTGTCTCTAACCAGAATAGAAAGAGGACTGAGAGGCCAATGTGCACAACTGAGCAAGAGGACAAGTACATTAGAGTGTCTAGTTTGAGAAACTATTCTACTATGTAAAAAATAGTAAAAATAAAGAAAAACTCTTGAATGAGTAGGTGTTCCAAAACTTTTAACCGGTAGTGTATATATACAGTGGGCTCCAAAATTACTGGCACCCCTGACTGGCAATGGACAAACAATACTTTAAAAAATAAACAATATAACTGTAGAGAAACTCAAAATACCAACATGTTAAATACTATTATTTATTAATGTTTCAAATGGAACCCACCAAAATCATTTATTGATTTAATTATAAATCAATCTCCTCCAAATCAAGGTTTCACAATTAATGGCAGCCTTAAAGATTATTGAAAATAACATCTACCAAATTTAAACCAAGAATTAAATTCAATTTATTTAAGTTTGTAAGTCTTAAAGAACTATATTGAGCCATTACATCCCTTACTGTTTCACTAGGGTAAAAAAATAAAATAGGTAACACCCTTTGTCATCCAACACCATGAAGAAAACAAAAGAACTGGCAGGTTACAAGAAGAGCCACAGACGATTGAATATACCACTGAGCACTGTCAGGGAAATTATTAAAACATTCAAAAGATATGGATCAGTTGAAAACCACATGGGTAGAGGACACAAATGCATTTTGCCTTTCAGGATAGGGAGGAGGATGGTGAGAGAAGCAACAAAATCCCCAAGAATCACCGTGAAAGAATTGCAGGCCTTGGTGGCGCATTGGGGTCACCAGGTTTCAAAAAGCCCCAGCAGATGCCACCTCCACAAACGCAGGCTCTTTGGAATGGTTGCCAGAAGAAAGCCCTTTCTGACCCACAGACGCAAGCGCTTGGAGTTTGCCAAAAGTCATTGAATTTATGACTGGAAGAAGTTGCTCTGGTCAGATGAGACCAAAATGTAACGTTTTGGTCAGATACAGCATCGGCATGTTTGGCGTCGAAACAGAGATGCATACAAGGAGAGGCACCTCATACACACAGTGTAATATGTCAGTGATGTTTTGGGGCTGTTTTAATTCCAGAGGTCCAGGGGCACTGGTTAAGATTCACAGCATAATGAATGCCACCAACTATCAGGCAATTTTGGCTGACAATCTGGTTGCCTCTGCCAGAAGTCTGGGACTTGGCCGTGGGTGCACTTTCCAACAAGACAATGACCCAAAACATACCTCAAGATCCACACAGAAATGATTCTGTGACAACTAAATCAATGTTCTGCCATGGCCATCTCAGTCGCAGGACCTCAAGCCAATCGAAAACCTGTGGGCTGAGTGGAAGAGGGCAGTTGATAAGAGCAAACCCAAGAATGTGAAGGATCTTGAAAGGATCTGCATAGAGGACTGGTCCAAAATCCCTCCAAATATGTTCCTTAACCTTGTCAAACATTACAGGAAAAGACTCCATGCTGTTATCCTTGCCAGAGGTGGTTGATGAGAAGTGAGGAGTGCCAATAATGATGAAACCTTGATTTTGGTGAAATGTATTTTGAATTAAATAATTATGATTTTGGTTGGTTCCATTGAAACAGTAATAAAGTACAGTATTTCTCACATATTTGTGTTTTGAGTATATTGTTTATATATATATATATTTTAAGTATTGTGCCAGTAATTTTGGAGCCCACGGTCTATATATATTTCAACTTTGCCATTTTGGGGTATTGTGTGTAGGCCAGTGACAATTTAATCTATTTTAAATTCAGTCTGTAAAACAATCAAATGTGGAAAAAGTCAAGGGGTGTGAATACTTTCTGAAGGCACTGTATAAGGAGATCCGAAGTGAGTTAGTTCAGTGAGGCAACATGCCTTCAGTTTAGAGTTAAGTGAGATGGCTCCCTGGGTCTTGGCTATTGGAGCTTATTAGGCTGTTGCGGTGACAGCCACGCTACCTGCTGTCGTTTGACAGACAATGTGTCATCCGCAGTCAGCCAAGTGCTTGGAACACGCCTGCAGCAAGGCACGGGGAGACCACAGCTCCACAGCTAGCCGTGGAAAGTCTCATGAAAGAATGCTTTTGGCTGAATTTTGCTCAAACACTGTCATGTTGACAACTCACTGGATCAATGTGATAAACTAAAAACCAGTGACGTACCAATGAATAATGGATAGCTTTCAGGACTGTGCATTGTCATAAAATCACTAAATGTAATGTTTTATGAAGATGCACCCTGCATCTATACCTTGCATGCAAATGAAAAACTGTAATAGCCTACAATAATATCTTGGGTGGGGTGGAGATCATGGGAAGTAAGGGTTTTAATTTAAGACGCTGCTAAGTAAAGCACAAGAAATCCCAATTCACCCCAAAACATAGATGATTATTCAGAGCAGGAAATAGGATTTCCCCCACTTAAAATTAGACTCCCTCTTTGTCTACTGAGAGGCCCTGGTAACAGAACGGCTCTTATCCAAAGCCAAAGCCAGCAGATGTTCCAGTCAACTAGCTTGTTAAATGATACAGAAGAGGCATGACGGGGGTAAACCAAATGCCCGGAGGAGGGATGGGGAGAAAGAGACCAGAAGAAAGAGAGAGGGAGGGAGAGAGGTAGAGGGAAAGAGAGAGCAAATCCATCCGAGTCGGTGCCAGAGACGGATGATAGTGGAAAATGGGGCCGTAGCAAATCGACTCTGGGTTTATTAGAAAGGAGAGGAGAGAGCTTGAAAAAAGCGCAGTGCACAGCGAAGCTCCACTGTTCAGCTGTAGCTTGTCTGTCTACGGGCCCGGCAGGCACTCTGATCGCTTCCCCCAACCTTTGATATGGTGATTAACATTTGGGTCTCACAGACTAGGAACTGCAGCATAATCAACTGTGGACAACATCAAACAGCATGGAGAACGGCTATGTACACACTATCGAGTTTTGTTCAAAATATGTCCTTTTAATTACATTGAAAAATAGGTATACTCACCAGCAATTAGAAGGAATAGACTACTTCGTAAATCTTCATAATTGATTGAAAAAGAGTTGCCGTAGTTGAATTTTGATCATTTGGGAAAATGTTTTACTCAGTTGTGACTAAATGTGTTGAGACCAAATATTGTACACATTTTGGAGCTACCGTAGTATTAAACTCCTTTTTGATAATTTGGAAAATATTCTATGACCGTATTGTGGAATGTGGATTACTAAATTAGCATTGCGGAGTGACTTCATCTTCTGGTCAGTTCCCGGAGTGACAGGCTAGCATCTGGCTCCAGAGGTTTGCATGTTATGCTTAAGTGAGTTACGTTTTTGGGGACGCAGGTTTGAATTTCGAGTCTGCGGTGGTAGAGATGGACAGTGGTGCTATATTATTCAGATCTCTCAGTTGGCTCTGAGATTGCTGCCAAGATAGAGGTGGTCAAAGGTAACATTATCAAAACAAACTTCACAAGAAACTCTTTAGCCAAGAACCACAGATCTGGCTCATTTTGCATCAATAATTTGTAAGTCGCTCTGGATAAGAGCGTCTGCTAAATGACTTAAATGTAAATGTAAATGTAGTCAGCCCAGACTTTAGGCTTTGGTCCCTGGCTTTTATGAATTGATAATCTTTTAATATTTGAATCAATTTACCCAGGGGAAAATGTGTCTTAAAACCGTTATTAAATCAAACTAACTGAGGAAAAGAACTTGACCTTTTTGGTGCTTTTCTGCCTATAAAAAAAGGCCTTCATAGATGAGACTTAAGTCTCAAGGATTTGGAGACAGGTCCTGAAGTTTGTATTTAATTTAAAAGAGGCTTAAATAAATATAATTTCATGGAGGTTGTTCCTTTTGCACCCCAGGGCAAGATTAGGGGTGGTTCAAGAAGAGGATAGGGGTGTTGCATCAAACCGATTGAAGTAGCTTGTGTCCAATGTACATAATGACTAATGGATCCCAATGAGACCAAGGCCCTCTTTTGAAAGGGAGCCCTGCATAAACAATAATGTATAAAATGTACAACATTCAAACATAATCAATCAATCAAATGTATTTGCAAAGGCCTTTTTACATTAGCAGTTGTCACAAAATGCTTATACAGAAACACAGCCTAAAACCCCAAAGAGCAAGCAGTGCAGATGTAGAAGCACAGTGGCTAGGAAAAACTCCCTAAAAAGGCAGGAACCAAGGAAGAAACCTAGAGAGGAATCAGGCTCTGGGGGGTTGCCAGTCCTCTTCTGACTGTGCCAGGTGGAGATTAGAAGGGTACATGGCCATTAAGGACAGAAAGTTCTTCCAAGATATTAAAATGTTCATAGATTATCAGAATATCATAATCAAGCATACAGAGGTCAAGACAGCAGGTACGAGAGAGAGAGAGGGAGGAGGAGGGAGTCTAAACAGCAGGTCTGGGACAAGGTAGCACGTCCGGTGAACAGGTCAGGATTCCATAGCTACAGGCAGAACAGAAGCACGACCAGGTGGACTGGAGTCGTCAGGCCAGCTATTCCTGAAGAACGGTCATAGGGCTCAGGTCCTCTGGGAGAGGAGAGAGAGAAGAGGGAGAGAATAACTAAGATCACACAGGACACCTGACAGGAGAATTTAACTAGATAGGACAGACTGACCCTAGCCACCCGGTAAATACACTATTGCAGCATAGACACTATGCTGCCCGGCCGGCTCCTCTCCACTGGGATTCTCTGCCACTGACCCTATTACAGGGGCTGAGTCATTGGCTTGCTCGAGCTCAACAATGCCGTCCCTAGGAGGGGTGTATCACGTTATGCTAGGATTGTTTTGCTATACAAGTAGGCTGAGTCACTGACGTGATCTTCCTGTCCGGTTTTGTGCCCCTTCGGGCTTGTGCGGTGGGGAGATAATCATTGGCTATACTCAGCCTTGTCTCAGTAAGTTAGTGGTGTGTTGATCTCCCTTTGATGGTGTGGAGGCTTTGCTTTGGCAAAGTAGGTGGGGTTATATCCAGCCAGGCAGGATATAGCCACTCATCAGTAAGAGGCACATGACAGCCCGCTTGGAGTTTGCCTGAAGGCGCCTAAAGACTCTCAGTCCATGAGAAACAAGATTCTCTGGTCTGATGAAACCAAGATTGAACTAGTTGGCCTGAATGCCAAGCATCAGATCTGGAGGAAACCTGGCACCATCCCTACTGTGAAGCATGGTGGTGGCAGTATCATGCTGTGGGGATGTTTTTCAGCGTCAGGGACTGGGAGATTAGTCAGGATCTAGGGAAAGATGAACGGAGCAAAATACAGAGAAATCCTTGATGAAAACCTGCTCCAGAGCACTCAGGACCTCAGACTGGAATGAAGGTTCACCTTCCAACAGGACAACGACCCTTAGCACACAGCCAAGACAAAGCAGGAGTGGCTTCTAGACAAGTCTCTGAATATCCGTGAGTGGCACAGCCAGAGCCCGGACTTGAACCCGATTGAACATCTCTGGAGAGACCTGAAAATAGCTGTGCAGCAACACTCCCCAAACAACCTGACAGAACTTGAGAGGATCTGCAGAGAAGAATGGTAGAAAATACCCAAATACAGGTGTGCCAAGCTTGTAGCGTCATACCCAAGAATACTTGAGGCTGTAAATCACTACCGAAGGTGCTTCAACAAAGTAGTGAGTAAAGGGTCTGAATACTTATGTAAATGTAATATTTACGTTATTGTTTTTACATTTTTAAATAAATGAGCAAAACGTTCTAAAAAACAGTTTCCGCTTTGTCGTTACGAACCCGATCGAACATCAGATTGATGAGGGAAAAAAACGTTTCATCCATTTTAGAAAAAGGTTGTATCGTAACAAAATGGAAAAAGTGAAGGCTTTCCGAATGCACTGACTGTACAAAACATGAGGAACACCTGCTCTTTCCATGGCATAGACTGACCAGGTGAAAGCTATAATCCCCTATAGATGTCCCTTGTGAAATCCACTTCAATCAGTGTAGATGAAGGGGAGGAGACTGGTTAAAGAAGAAGCCCTGAGACATAGATTGGGGTATGGTAGTAGGTACCAGGCGTTTGAGTGTGTCAAGAACTGCAACGCTGCTGGGTTTTTCACGCTCAACAGTTTCTCGTGTGTATAAAGAATGGTCCACCACCTTCACAAACTACCTGCCCTTCAAAACACCTACACCACCCGATGTCACAGGAAGGCCATAAAGATCATCAAGGACAACAACCACCCGAGCCACTGCCTGTTCACCCCACTATCATCCAGAAGGCGAGGTCAATACAGGTGCATCAAAGCAGGGACCGAGAGACTGAAAAACAGCTTCTATCTCAAGGCCATCAGACTGTTAAACAGCCACCACTAACATTGAGTGGCTGCTGCCAACATACTGACTCAACTCCAGCCACTTTAATGATGGAAATTGATGGAAAAATATATCACTAGCCACTTTAAACAATGCCACTTCATATAATGTTTACATACCCTACACTACTCATCTCATATGTATATGTATATACTGTACTCTATATCATCTACTGCATCTTGCCATCTTTATGTAATATATGTATCACTAGCCACTTTAAACTATGCCACGTTATGTTTATAGAAGAATCATAAAACACAGGACGAGATGTTAAAAACTGTCCATTGTGCCAATAGATGGTATGCACTTACATGAGATTTGCCGTGATGTTGACAGAGTGGCATGGGAGGTTTATTTCTTAGACTGGGTTAAGATGTCAATTTTGGGACACATCCTCAGTAGTGTGCCTTCGAATCAGTGGGTGTTTCGGCCTTTAATCACTAAACACCCTCATCAAAGGTGGCCAGCTAAAGGGTGATCAAGCCTTAGCTTGTGTCCCATGCCCAATTAAGGTGTCCCACGGGACTATGCAAGGCAGGGGGGGCGTCCTCTTCCCTGAGCCAGCCCTACAGCTGACCGCATATACCCTACATTACTCATCTCATATGTATATACTGTACTCGATACCATCTACTGCATCTTGCCTATGCCGCTCTGTACCATCACTCATTCATATATCTTTATGTACATATTCTTTATCCCTTTACACTTGTGTGTATAAGGTAGTAGTTGTGGAATTGTTAGGTTAGATTACTCGTTGGTTATTACTGCATTGTCGGAACTAGAAGCACAAGCATTTCACTTCACTCGCATTAACATCTGATAACCATGTGTATGTGACAAATACAATTGGATTTGATTTGATTTAGAGTCCATGCCCCGGCGAATAGAGGCTGTTCTGATGCCAACAGGCGGTGCAACTCAATATTAGGAAGGTGTTCCTAATGTTTTTTTAGACTCAGTGTGTGTATGCATACACACTGAACAAAAATATAAAAACGCAACATGTAAATTGTTGGTCCCATGTTTCATGAGACAATGCCACAGATGTCTCAAGTTTTAAGGGAGCGTGCAATTGGCCTGCGGAGTGTAGGAATGTCCACCAGAGCTGTTGCCAGAGAATTTAATGTTATTTCTCTACCATAAGCCATAAGCCAATTTGACAGTATGTCCAACTGGCCTCACAACCACACACCACGTGTAACCACACAAGCCCAGGTTCTCCACATCCTGCTTCTTCACCTGTGGGATCTGAGACCAGCCTCAGACCAGCCACCGAGACAGCTGATGAATCTGTGGGTTTGTACAACCAAATAATTTCTGCACAAACTGTCAGAAACCGTCTCAGGGAAGCTCATCTGTGTGCTCGTCGACCTCACCAGGATATTGGCCTGACTGCAGTTCAGCGTCCTAACCGACTCCAGTGGGCAAATGATCACCTTCGATTTCCGCTGGAACGCTGGAGAAGTGTACTCTTCACGGACAAATCCTGGTTTGAAATGTACCGGGCAGATGGCAGACACACAGCGTGTGTGGCGTTGTGTGGGCGAGCGGTTTGATAATGTCAACATTGCGAACAGAGTGCCCCATGGTGGCGGTGGGGTTATGGTATGGGCAGGCATAAGCTACAGACAACAAACACAATTGCATTTTATCGATGGCAATTTGAATGCACAGAGATACGGTGACCAAATTCTGAGGCCCATTCTCATGGCATTCATCACCTCATGTTTCAGCATGATAGTGCACGTCCCCCCATGCTGCAAGGAACTGTACACAATTCCTCTAAGCTGATGGCCCAGTTCTTCCATGGCCTGCATACTCACCAGACATGTCGCCCATTGAGCATGTTTGGGATGCTCTGGATTGACATGTACAACAGCGTATTCCAGTTCCCGCCAATATCCAGCCACTTCACACAGCCATTGAAGAGGAGTGGGACAACATTCCACATGCCACAATCAACAGCCTGATCAACTCTATGCGAAGGAGATGTGTCGCGCTGCATGAGGCATGTTTGCTTGTATCTGTTTGTTTGACCTGAGTGTTTGTATCTGGTGGTCACACCAGATACTGACTGGTTTCCTGATCCACGACCCTACCATTAATTAAAAAGGTATCTGTAACCAACACATGCATTCCTATACTCCCAGTCATGCCATAGATTAGGGCCTAATGAATGAATTTAAATGGGCTGATTTCCATATATGAACTGTAACTCAGTAACATCTTTGAAATTGTTGCATATTGCGTTTATATTTTTGTTCTGTGGAGATAAGCTAAATATCAAAAGGTGGGACATGCATATACAATCTGTCACAAACACAGGCTTCAGGGAAGCAGTGGGTCCTTGCTTCCGCGACCACCACATACATCCCTAACTACGGAGCTCCCCCATTGCAACTACCGCTGGAGGATGAGGAGAGGGTCGCTGCGAGCATGTGGGACGTGGTCCGGAGGCTGCTCCATGAGATGGCTGGCTCAGTAACCCAGGACCAGATTCAGAGGATCTTGCACTGGGTACTGAGATGGAGTGAGAAGGACAGGGGGAGTGGCGGAGGACTTCGTCGGAAGGCTCCGGTGAAGTCAGGGGGCTCAAAGCTGTAAAACGGTTAGAGAGCCGCAGCTCTGGACGAGAGGACAGAGGGAGGATATGTTGGATTCCACTTTGCCTCCAATGGTGTAGAGCAAGACACAGTAGTTATCCAGTTTCCGTCAGTGGGATGTGTTGATATGGGAAAGTGGTCCGAGGTAGTATCCTCAGTAGCTACTGCAGAGGAGCCCAATCTCGTATAGCAACCAGGATAATCACCTCAGTCATTTAGAATTGTTGCAGTCTTGAAGTTTCCATAGCGAGAGCGAGACCCTGTTCTCCTCTAGTAGCTCAATGATCTGGTCTGTTGAGGCAACGAGTTGTTTACACTTTTCACAAGTGTATAAGTCAGTAAATCCTTACACTCTTTCACTATGATGAACATATCACAGATCTCACATTTTATGGCTTCACTGTCCATCTCCGGATCTGACTCCAAATCAGAGCAGTCCAACATGCTTATACTCGGGTCAGAAACAGCAGTCACGGCTTCTAGAGCCAACCGCGGCGTTAGACAAGCTTTGTTGCTGCCAGCCAAGTAGCAAAATATTCAACAGGTAAGTATTTTTTTGAAAGTATAAAACACTCTGTATCACCGCTCTATACTGTCTGCTTCCTACAAACACCAATAATGAAAATACATTGTAGTTATACACCTTATACTCTTCTACTGTTTTTGTTCCAATTTTAAGCATTTACTCGAGGGCACTCTATGTGGAAAATATTGCTGTGTCTAAAAGGAAAAATTACCAGTTGTGTTGCGGAGGCATCTGCCAATTATGTTTTATATTAGAAAACAATGAATGAATGTACTGTAGTCTACTGACTATCCCCCTATATCTTCCTATGGCCTCACAGAGTCTTGCAATCTGGGAGACGGAGAACAAGATGGTGTGCAAGCAGACGCTGGTGGATGGAGATGGGCCCAAGACATACTGGACAAGAGAACTGCGAGGAGACGAGCTGATTCTGGTGAGGACGACAATAGTGGTCATAGTGGTAGTCAATACTACTAATAGTAGTAGTAGTAATATTAGTATCGCTAGCAAAAACCTGAACTTGGGCGGTAACCTCGACACCCAGAACCAAATCACCTGCTCACAGTCTGTCAAGAGACTACTTGAGTGATTAAACAAACTCCCATTTTGACATGGATCAATGCGCATAGAATATAAATGAATTATTGCTAAATCTTTCCTTGAAATGGTTATGAACTGTGCTAATTCCTTAGAAAGGTCATAGCACCTTCTAGATGCATACAGCATTATTCAACTATGTTGTGCTCTATTTCTGTATTATACCATTTCAGGTCACACTTTATTTGGATAGTCTGGATTTATAATCAACAAACTATCCGTTGATCAGCAACTGCTTGCTAAGGTTAGTGTGATTTAGAATAAGGGTTAAGGTTAGTGTTAAGGTAAGGGGTTAGGTTAGGGTTAGAGCCAGGGTTAGTAGATAGTTCATTGGAATATTACTCAGCCTGTAGAGCATCTACAGACGGACTATCCAAATCAAGTGTTACCCAGTTTCATAATACACCATCACTGCATCTATAAGATGCTATGAATATGTTTCCAAAACTAATTTTCTGCAGTCCAGCCCAACTCCTCAGTCACAGACCTCTTAACTAGTGATATAGCATGAGGAGGAAGGGCTAAAAGCAGCATGTACATTTACTGAACATTAAAGATGGGATATAAAAGCTCCTACTGTGCCCTATGAAATACTTTGTTCATAGAATCCCATAAGCAGCCGCCCTGGAGATGCATCCATTTCCCAATGACACATAAAGGAAACGAGATTATAAGAGGACATCTTCTGAAGTGAGGAGCTTTGCGTCATCTTTCAGAGAGATGTGCAAGGATTAGAGGATAACAAGAGGGTTATATAACAGAGTATTGTCAATACCAGTATACTCCTGTTGCATGAAGCCAGTTTGAGTCATGGTTTAGTCTATAGCCCCAAAAGTCAAATAGAACGGGAAGTGTTCAGGATTAGTCCAATGCACCATTATGAGCCAATAGAATGCAATTAACTGCAAACAAAGTGGAAAATGGGTGTTCAGAAACACTACTAATGATGTTACGAATCCCTTTTGGCCCGACAGTCTAGGGGGGGATGGTAATGAGACCCGTAACATAACTCATGCAAATTATTATTGTGACAAAGTAAAAGTGTGAACGAAATAACCACGACAACAGAAATCTACCATCAAACTCTAGGTTTATTTATAAACACACGGTAATGGGGGGAGCAGGAAAAGGGGCTGAGCTGGACCCAAGGAAAGAAACAATAAATATACAATAACACACCCCTAAGCTAGACTAGCCTACTTTAACAGCTAACTAACTAACCAAAAATACAGTGGGTGGTCCGCCCAGTTCTAACTAGTGTATTTAACAAAGTTCACCTACGGGTAGTGTATGCCCATGGGCGACTTGTCTTGGTTTCCCCTTTTCCCACCAGCAAACAAACAAACACCATAACCAAAAACAATACTCACAGGTGATGACAAAGTGCTATGGAGGTGCTTTAAACAAAAGAGAGGTTTAAGACACAAAGCGAGAGTGAAACACAGAGACCTACAGACATGGCATTTACCGAGAGATTGAGCTGAGCTTTAGAACAAACAAATGATGGGGTTTTTAAACCATGGGGAAGGAACTGTGATAGGTCAGGAAATAGGAGGAGGTGTGTCTTCTGATTGATGATTGATTGTTGACTGATTGGGGAGTGATGATTTTCACCTGTGAGGGGAGAAGGAGAGAAAAGAAACACACACAGGATACACACACACACAGGATAACTGTATCCGTAACAAATGACAAAAGTAGATCTTCCTTTAAAAGAAATGCAATACATCTTCTCATATACTTGCACTTCCTTGTCAATGAGTCACCATATACTGGTGTACGAGCATTGCTCATAAAACTGACAATCAGGAAAGAGTGTATGTTTGGATTTTCTTCAAGTGGGTTCGTGATAAAACCAGAGTGCAGTGTTGGATGCACAGAGCCGGGCTCCAGTGATATTGGATGTCTGACCTCCAGCTGGTGGGGGTGCCTTGCAGCACTAATGGATCCCATTGATATAGTTGAAGAAGGACAGCAGCAGAACTATTTGAATAGCTGCTGGTGACACAGGCACTGCTCTTCTTACTTCAGTCCCCATCACAGGAGGTTGGTGGCACCTTAATTGGAGTGGACGGACTTGTGGTAACGGCCGGAGCAGAACGATATCAAATACATCAAACACGTGGCTTCCATGTGTTTGATGACATTCCATTCCAGGCATTATTATGAACTGCCCTACCCTCAGCAGCCTCCACTGGTCCCCATAGACTATTGCACATGATATGACGCAACCCCATAACAGGGGTCTTCTCTTGTAACTACAGGAGGGATGTTAGGTCGTTTCATACAGTATGCTATATCACTCTGCTCTAACCAGGCTTTTCTTGTGTAGGTGGCTTTGAACTTTCAAGTTCTAAGGATTTTGAATGTTTTGATGGGTTCAAGGAAGTCCAACATTTCAAATTCTTAAATGCTTGTAAAAGTGTAGCCTCTTAGTCAAGCAACAGAGCAGCCACCACTAATATAGCAAATTAAAACACAATGTGCAGAAGTTGATACTTGTGAGCATTAAAATCATACCAAGATGATACTGATATACTGTAAAACATTTTTTTTTATCACCCTGGAATCTAAGTTCGACATGAGGAAAAGAGTTGTTATCCATCATCAAACTTACACCCAGACGGTGTCTTTTGAATGATGGGCCAGACGGTGAGACTAAAATATATGCAGGAATTTCACGAAAAAGCCAAAACAAACAGTCTGGCCTCGATTCAAGGCTCAACCATTCATTTTAAGGAAGCACACAGACTCAGAAGCTGAAATTCAAAGTGAAATTTTGATTGTCTTTGGCAGTTCTCGCTATAACTGGGGCGCATTTCCATAAAATATGCACGCTCCATTTAATTGATTATGATTAAAATCAGTGTTTAAGGCTATGTCTCACAATTAGCACAGCTTTCCCACTTTGCTTCAAAAGAAAAAAAATGGGACAGAATTAAGCTGGTCACAAGGAACCCTCAATGTTAGCATTTTGAGGACATGTAAGATATTTACTTTGTTTTATTACCGTGGGCACTCATCTGCCATCTAAATAGGTGTTTACTGTAGTGGAAATAAAACCAATGCTCAATTATGCTATAGTTGAACCTTTGCTGACTTATTCTCTTAACGGTATAATGTGAGCTTGAATTGAGAGTATGGGAATCTGTGTTTGTTTGTTTTCCCTAGACGTTCGGGGCTGACGACGTGGTGTGCACACGGATTTACTTACGAGAATGAAGCTTCAACAAGGCCAACCTGGACAAGACAGAAAATACAGAAAATAAAACCAGTCAGATATGTTATAACACTCCTTAACCCCCTCCCCCCCCCCCCATTTCCTTGCCAAGCTGAAAAATCAATATATAGTATATCCTACGTAATTCAGCAGCATCTGCTGCATAGTCTACATAAAACAACATTTGCGTAATATGGTAATTTGTGGTGTGGTATTGTGTGTTACAGTTCTGCTATAAATGCGCTTCTCAGTGTTTGATCCATATCTACAACCACTACCTTCTTTGTTGAGTTTGTCAATATTGCAAACAGGAATAAAAATGGGATAAAAAAAAATTGTGTGAGTGTTCAAACTGTTATTTGACCGTATCCAAATAGAGTTACTCAAGCCTTTCCTAGGATTAATAGTGAACTCAAGTCTCCAGTGGGCCTACAGCTAGAGCATTTTTGACAAGTATAATGAACATCCTGTGTACTATTTTCTTAGTCCAAATAAAATGACAAACTGTCAGGAAGCATTGAGACATACAGTGCATTCTGAAAGCATTCAGACCCCTGGACTTTTTCTACAATTTGTTACGTTGCAGCCTTATTCTAAAATATATGAAATATGATTTTTTTCCCCTCAGAAATCTACACACAATAGCCCATAATGACAAAGCGAAAACAGGTCTTCAGAAATGTTTGCAAATGTATTTTTAAAAATCTAAAAAAGGAAATTTGGTATTTGCAAACATTTCTAAAAAAAAAACGTTTTCGCTTTGTCATTATGGGGTATTGTGTGTAGATTGATGAGGGAATAAAAACATAAAATGTTGAAAAAAGGAAGGGGTCTGAATACTTTCTGAATGCACTGTACATGCCCTTATATCAAAAAGAGGGTGTCCTGTCCTGAAATCTGCTCCTGAATTCATCCCGGTCATCAGCAACAGAGCATTGGGGTAGGTGTATGTCTGGCATCAATGTGTGCACAATTACAATGATAATTGAATATGGTCATGAAAAAAATCTAAAGATATAACATAAACATACTGTTGACACATAGGTTATGGTGTAATGGAATGTTTTGCCTTGTGTGGTAGGTTTGGTGGGTTTCTACACTCTTATTTAGGTGTCATAACCAGCCTTAAAACAACATTAATATATGTCACAACAGGTCTAAATATAGGATATGACAAGTTATGTCAGCTATTATGACATGGTTATGTCAAGTAAAGTGTTAACCCAAAAACCACGCTGGAGAAAGTCGAACACTACTACTAACAGGCTGTGACACAGAAAACGTTTGACATGTAGGACAAAAACTGCCCTGGTGAAAGTCCAACAACTCCATATATACTGGGGTTACATCGATTAAATCAGACTAACATTTATGCAGGCACAGTAGGCCCATTTCATTTGCTTTCGTTTGGCTACCTCAGAAGACCTCAGAAAAACGCCTTAAAATCCAAACTCAATGCCCCCGCGCTTCATATTCCATCCGATAATACCGCAGCCATTCGTCAATCGCTCTGCACCATCTTCCAGACAATCCTGCAAGACGACCGTCTTCTCGCGTCTGATACTCCAGGCAATGCGATTAAAGGCCGAATGGAGAGACGAGATAAAACCATACAGACTAAACCGAAGGCAGTAAATGTGTTTTAAAAAGGCTGTCGCTAGCGTGACAAATGACAGTGGCGAATTTGCATGAGTGCACTGTTCATGGTAAGAGAACAATATATCACTGGAGAACAATGAGAAATCTTTATGGTCTGTGTAGTCTATTGGTCTGAACAGTGAAAAACCTATTCAAGTGAACAAAAAGTGCTCTTTTGTGATGACTTGTGGCATTGAAGTCAAGAGTCAACCCTAAGAACCAGTTATGCAAATATATATATTTAATTTAATATGGCCCGCTAAAGTTGTCTTAAGTATAACTCCATCGGTTGTGTAGATCCAGCTACTCAACCCCAAATGAACAGAACAGATAATCACAGCAAACCTGAAAATTACAAGGTGCTTATCTTTTCCATTCATTTTGGATTGAGGGATATAGCTGGATCTACAGATGGCCTGGGACACCACATTTGAGGTCTAAAAACATCTTGTTATGCAGGTGAATGAGGACCCAAAAGCGACTTGGCGAAAACAGAGTCTTTAATCCAGTAAAGTAAATATTCAATCATAAAGCACAATTCCACTCGTAATGACGAGAACAGACTGGAGACTCGATCATGAACTGCAGGTTGCCTCGGGAAGGCACTTGACCGTAGCAGACTCAGACACCTGCTCACCACGCAGCATCTGAGGGAAACACGACACGACAGGGCGATACAGAGACACAGCACGGTGAACAATATACAAGGATCCGACAGGGCAGAAACGGAAAACAAGGGGAGAAATAGGGACTCTAATCAGGGGAAAAGATAGGGAACAGGTGTGGGAAGACTAAATGATTGATTAGGGAATAGGAACAGCTGGGAGCAGGAACGGAACGATAGAGAGAAGAGAGAGAGGAAGGGAGAGAGAAAAAGGGGAACGAACCTAAAAAGACCAGCAGGGGGAAAACGAACAGAAGGAAAAGCAAAATGACAAGACAATATAAGACAAAACATGACAGTACCCCCCCACTCACCGAGCGCCTCCTGGCGCACTCGAGGAGGAATCCTGGCGGCAACGGAGGAAATCATCAATAAGTGAACGGTCCAGCACGTCCTGAGACGGAACCCAACTCCCTCTCCTCAGGACCGTAACCCTCCCAATCCACTAAGTATTGGTGACCCCGTCCCCGAGAACGCATGTCCATGATCATACGTACCTTGTAAATAGGTGCGCTCTCGACAAGGACGGGGGGGGGAGGGAAGACGAACGGGGGTGCGAAGAAAGGGCTTGACACAGGAGACATGGAAGACAGGATGGACGCGACGAAGATGTCGCGGAAGAAGCAGTCGCACAGCGACAGGATTGACGACCTGGGAGACACGGAACGGACCAATGAACCGCGGAGTCAACTTACGAGAAGCTGTCGTAAGAGGAAGGTTGCGAGTGGAAAGCCACACTCTCTGGCCGCAACAATACCTTGGACTCTTAATCCTACGTTTATTGGCGGCTCTCACAGTCTGTGCCCTGTAACGGCAAAGTGCAGACCTCACCCTCCTCCAGGTGCGCTCACAACGTTGGACAAACGCTTGAGCGGAGGGAACGCTGGACTCGGCAAGCTGGGATGAGAACAGAGGAGGCTGGTAACCCAGACTACTCTGAAACGGAGATAACCCAGTAGCAGACGAAGGAAGCGAGTTGTGAGCGTATTCTGCCCAGGGGAGCTGTTCTGCCCAAGACGCAGGGTTTCTGAAAGAAAGGCTGCGTAGTATGCGACCAATCGTCTGATTGGCCCTCTCTGCTTGACCGTTAGACTGGGGATGAAACCCGGAAGAGAGACTGACGGACGCACCAATCAAACGACAGAACTCCCTCCAAAACTGTGACGTGAATTGCGGGCCTCTGTCTGAAACGGCGTCTAACGGGAGGCCATGAATTCTGAACACATTCTCGATGATGATTTGTGCCGTCTCCTTAGCGGAAGGAAGTTTAGCGAGGGGAATGAAATGTGCCGCCTTAGAGAACCTATCGACAACCGTAAGAATCACAGTCTTCCCCGCAGACAAAGGCAGACCGGTAATGAAGTCTAGGGCGATGTGAGACCATGGTCGAGAAGGAATGGGGAGCGGTCTGAGACGACCGGCAGGAGGAGAGTTACCTGACTTAGTCTGCGCGCAGTCCGAACAAGCAGCCACGAAACGGCGCGTGTCACGCTCCTGAGTCGGCCACCAAAAGCGCTGGCGAATAGACGCAAGAGTGCCTCGAACACCGGGATGACCAGCTAACTTGACAGAGTGAGCCCACTGAAGAACAGCCAGACGAGTGGAAACAGGAACGAAAAGAAGGTTACTAGGACAAGCGCGCGGCGACGGAGTGTGCGTGAGTGCTTGCTTAACCTGTCTTTCAATTCCCCAGACTGTCAACCCGACAACACGCCCATAAGGAAGAATCCCCTCGGGATCAGTAGAAACCACAGAAGAACTAAAAAGACGGGATAAGGCATCAGGCTTGGTGTTCTTGCTACCCGGACGGTAAGAAATCACAAACTCGAAACGAGCGAAAAACAACGCCCAACGAGCTTGACGAGCATTAAGTCGTTTGGCAGAACGGATGTACTCAAGGTTCTTATGGTCTGTCCAAACGACAAAAGGAACGGTCGCCCCCTCCAACCACTGTCGCCATTCGCCTAGGGCTAAGCGGATGGCGAGCAGTTCGCGGTTACCCACATCATAGTTGCGTTCAGATGGCGACAGGCGATGAGAAAAATAAGCGCAAGGATGAACCTTATCGTCAGACTGGAAGCGCTGGGATAGAATGGCTCCCACGCCTACCTCTGAAGCGTCAACCTCGACAATGAACTGTCTAGTGACGTCAGGAGTAACGAGGATAGGAGCGGACGTAAAACGTTCTTTTAGAAGATCAAAAGCTCCCTGGGCGGAACCGGACCACTTAAAACACGTCTTGACAGAAGTAAGAGCTGTGAGAGGGGCAGCAACTTGACCGAAATTACGAATGAAACGCCGATAGAAATTAGCGAAACCTAGAAAGCGCTGCAACTCGACACGTGACCTTGGAACGGGCCAATCACTGACAGCTTGGACCTTAGCGGAATCCATCTGAATGCCTTCAGCAGAAATAACGGAACCGAGAAAAGTAACGGAGGAGACATGAAAAGAGCACTTCTCAGCCTTCACGTAGAGACAATTCTCTAAAAGGCGCTGAAGAACACGTCGAACGTGCTGAACATGAATCTCGAGTGACGGTGAAAAAATCAGGATATCGTCAAGATAGACAAAAACAAAGATGTTCAGCATGTCTCTCAGAACATCATTAACTAATGCCTGAAAAACAGCTGGCGCATTGGCGAGACCAAACGGCAGAACCCGGTACTCAAAATGCCCTAACGGAGTGTTAAACGCCGTTTTCCACTCGTCCCCCTCTCTGATGCGCACGAGATGGTAAGCGTTACGAAGGTCCAACTTAGTAAAGCACCTGGCTCCCTGCAGAATCTCGAAGGCCGATGACATAAGGGGAAGCGGATAACGATTCTTAACCGTTATGTCATTCAGCCCTCGATAATCCACGCAGGGGCGCAGAGTACCGTCCTTCTTCTTAACAAAAAAAACCCCCGCCCCGGCCGGAGAGGAGGAAGGCACTATGGTACCGGCGTCAAGAGACACAGACAAATAATCCTCGAGAGCCTTACGTTCGGGAGCCGACAGAGAGTATAGTCTACCCCGAGGAGGAGTGGTCCCCGGAAGGAGATCAATACTACAATCATACGACCGGTGAGGAGGAAGGGAGTTGGCTCGGGACCGACTGAAGACCGTGCGCAGATCATGATATTCCTCCGGCACTCCTGTCAAATCGCCAGGTTCCTCCTGAAAAGTGGGGACAGAAGAAACGGGAGGGATGGCAGACATTAAACACTTCACATGACAAGAAACGTTCCAGGATAGGATAGAATTACTAGACCAATTAATAGAAGGATTATGACATACTAGCCAGGGATGACCCAAAACAACAGGTGTAAAAGGTGAACGAAAAATCAAAAAAGAAATAGTCTCACTGTGGTTACCAGATACTGTGAGGGTTAAAGGTAGTGTCTCAAATCTGATACTGGGAAGATGACTACCATCTAAGGCGAACATGGGCGTAGGCTTGTCTAACTCTCTGAAAGGAATGTCATGTTTCCGAGCCCATGCTTCGTCCATGAAACAACCCTCAGCCCCAGAGTCTATCAAGGCACTGCATGTAGCACCGAACCGGTCCAGCGTAGATGGACCGACAAAGTAGTACAGGATCTAGATGGAGAGACCTGAGTAGTAGCGCTCACCAGTAGCCCTCCGCTTACTGATGAGCTCTGGCTTTTACTGGACATGAATTAACAAAATGTCCAGCAAGTCCGCAATAGAGGCACAGGCGGTTGGTGATCCTCCGTTCCCTCTCCTTAGTCGAGATGCGAATACCTCCCAGCTGCATGGGCCCAGTCTCTGAGCCAGAGGAGGGAGATGGTTGCGATGCGGAGCAGGGAAACACCGTTGACGCGAGCTCTCTTCCACGAGCCTGGTGACGAAGATCTACCCGTCGTTCTATGCGGATGGCGAGAGCAATCAAAGAGTCCACACTTGAAGGAACCTCCCGGGAGAGAATCTCATCTTTAACCACTGCGTGGAGTCCCTCCAGAAAACGAGCGAGCAGCGCCGGCTCGTTCCACTCACTAGAGGCAGCAAGAGTGCGAAACTCAATAGAGTAATCCGTTATGGATCGATCACCTTGGCATAGGGAAGCCAGGGCCCTAGAAGCCTCCCTACCAAAAACTGAACGGTCAAAAACCCGAATCATCTCCTCTTTAAAGTTCTGGTAATTGTTAGAGCAATCAGCCCTTGCCTCCCAGATAGCTGTGCCCCACTCTCGAGCCCGGCCAGTAAGGAGTGAAATGACGTAAGCAACCCGAGCTCTCTCTCTAGAGTATGTGTTGGGTTGGAGAGAGAACACAATATCACACTGGGTGAGAAAGGAGCGGCACTCCGTGGGCTGCCCGGAGTAGCAAGGTGGGTTATTAACCCTAGGTTCCGGAGGCTCGGCAGGCCAGGAAGTAACAGGTGGCACGAGACGAAGACTCTGGAACTGTCCAGAGAGGTCGGAAACCTGAGCGGCCAGGTTCTCCACGGCATGGCGAGCAGCAGACAATTCCTGCTCGTGTCTGCCGAGCATGGCTCCTTGGATCTCGACGGCAGTGTTACGAGCGTCTGTAGTCGCTGGGTCCATTCTTAGTTCGGATCCTTCTGTTATGCAGGTGAATGAGGACCCAAAAGCGACTTGGCGAAAACAGAGTCTTTAATCCAGTAAAGTAAATATTCAATCATAAAGCACAATTCCACTCGTAATGACGAGAACAGACTGGAGACTCGATCATGAACTGCAGGTTGCCTCGGGAAGGCACTTGACCGTAGCAGACTCAGACACCTGCTCACCACGCAGCATCTGAGGGAAACACGACACGACAGGGCGATACAGAGACACAGCACGGTGAACAATATACAAGGATCCGACAGGGCAGAAACGGAAAACAAGGGGAGAAATAGGGACTCTAATCAGGGGAAAAGATAGGGAACAGGTGTGGGAAGACTAAATGATTGATTAGGGGAATAGGAACAGCTGGGAGCAGGAACGGAACGATAGAGAGAAGAGAGAGAGGAAGGGAGAGAGAAAAAGGGGAACGAACCTAAAAAGACCAGCAGGGGGAAAACGAACAGAAGGAAAAGCAAAATGACAAGACAATATAAGACAAAACATGACACATCTGACAACTCTGGGATGGTTATATCCCTTTAAAATATCTACGCCTTTAATCCGTGCCTGAGTTCAACTCAGCTCAGACTGAGGAGTGCAATGGAGAAAAAATTGAAGATAGGAGCTAATTGAAAATGGGATCAAAGCTAAGCAGCATCAGATGTGAGACGCACTATAAGGAGGATTCCTTGGGGCTGTGTGTGGGACAACAACACTATCACTGGATTAAGACAGATCTTGGGATCTGGGGAGATAACCCACTCTCAAACAGAAAGAGTGAGTTCACTTGAACGCCAGAAAGTTTGGTAGATGGATGATAAGTGTGGGAGGAACCCACTCCAAACATTTTTACAGCCCTAAAACCACAATACTCTTCAGGCCAAAATACTGAACAAATCAGAAGAAAAAGTCCTGGACTAACTGAACTGTTGATGTGGTAATAATGTGTGAGTGATGATTGTAATACCTCACAAGGAGCAGTAACCTGTGTAGTGATGCTGTGATTACTTTAGTAACAATATTGTACATACCGCATCTTTTGGGCACACTTGTTACATGTTGGCATTAGCAACATAACAACACTAGTGTTGACAGGTGGTTTTTACCAAAGCTAGTACACAGGCCTTGTTTTGGGTTATTGTCACCATTGCAATGGGAAACATATTGCCATGGACCTAACCAGCAGAAGCCTTGGCACCGACGAAAGTCGTGTCCACTTTCAATGGCAAGAAAATGGCACCACATCAAAAACAAAAAGCAAATCTGTCTGTCTTTCACGGCTGCCAGAGCTTTTCAAGACTCTGCTCTGAGAGCCGTTACACAGCAGCAAGGCGACAGTTCCCATTATTCAACACAGAGGCTTCCAGGACCACAATGTAACACCCCTGCTTTATGACCTGGTATCCCTTGAAATAATGAGTTTCCCCCTGAGTGAATCACAATGCACTGGGAAGCCGGGTCGGGAGGAAGCCGGGTCTGGAGGAAGCCCGGTCCGGGGTACAAGCCGCTGCGATGTTAATTTAATGACGAGCTGCAGCTCAAATGATCATCCAAACAGCTGAATAAAGTCATTGTTGTTTTGCTTCGGTCTGTCCCTCTGTCACCAACAGTAGAGAGGGACAGCTCTTCCCAAAAAGCTCTTCCTTACCACCGCCCAACCCAATTAAGTTCTACACAGGGTTTTGAAGGGGAGGGGGCCCTGCTGAAAATGGCCCATTGGTTTTGTGAACTGAGACAATTAGTACGTAATTGGAGTATACATTATCAGAATGACGTCAGATGCTGAGAGATGACAGAGAATAGGAAAATAACGAACTACTAAATGTTTGCACCTGGACAGTTCGCACCCGTTTCTTTTTCAGAGGGGGATAAAAGAAAAAACAAAGTGCTTCATTAATACTTCACTGTACATTTGTATTGTTCGCTGAACATTTATTTAATATTTTGACATTTTTGTTGTTTTACAACCTCTTGAAAATAAGGTGCAAACGTTGCATTTATGGTAATGCTTAGTTAATCTGTCCAAAATTAGGATTAGGCCAATAAACACTACATGGCCACATACAAAAGTATGTGGACACCACTTCAAATTAGTAGATCCGGATATTTCATCCACACCTGTTGATGACAGGTGTATAAAATTGATCACACCGCCATGCAATCTCCATAAACAAACATTGGCAGTAGAATGGCTCGTACTGAAGAGCTCAGTGATTTTCAACGTGGTACTGTCACAGAATGCCACCTTTCCAACAAGTCAGTTCGTCAAATTTCTGCTCTGCTAGAGCTGCCCCGGTCAACTAAGTGCTGTTATTGTGAAGTGGAAAATTCTGGGAGCAACAACGGCTCAGCCGCTAAGTGGTACGCCACACAAGCTCACAGAACGGGACTGCTGAGTGCTGAAGCGTGTAGCGCGTAAAAACCGACTGTCGTCAGTTGCAACACTCACTACCGAGTTCCATACTGCCTCTGGAAGCAAGGTCAGCAACTGTTTGTCTGGAGCTTCATGAAACGGGTTTCCATGGCCAAGAAGCCGCCCATAAGCCTAAGATGTGCAATGCCAAGCATTGACTGGAGTGGTATAAAGCTCGCCACCATTGAACTCTGTAGCAGTGGAAACACGTTCTCTGGAGTGATGAATCACGCTTCACTAATCCAACAGACAAATCTGGGTTTGGCAGATGCCAAGAGAACGCTACCTGCCCAAATGCATATTGCCAACTGTAAAGTTTGGTGGAGGAGGAATAATGGTCTGGGGCTGTTTGTCATGGGTCGAGCTAGTCCCCTTGTTCCAGTGAAGGGAAATCTTAACACTACAGCATACAATGACATTCTAGACGATTCTGTGCTTCCAACTTTGTGGCAACAGTTTGGGAAAGGCCCTTTCTTGTTTCAGCATGACAATACCTAAATGCACAAAGAGAGATCCATACAGAAATGATATGTTGAGATCAGAGTGGAAGAACTTGACTGGACTGCAGATAGCTCTGACCTCAACCCAATCAAACACCTTCGGGGTGAATTGGAACGCCGACTGCGAGCCACACATATATACACACACACATGTATATACAGTACCAGTCAAAAGTTTGAACACACCTACTCATTCAAGGGTTTTTCTATAGTTTTACTATTGTCTTAATTGTAGAATAATGGTGAAGACATCAAAACTATGAAGTAACACATATGGAATCATGTAGTAACCAAAGAAAGTGTTAAATTCAAGGCACACTTGAATTTAAATTTCAAAGCAGCATTTGTTTTTCAACAGGACAATGACCCAAAATACACCTCCAGGCTGTATAAGGGCTATTTAACCAAGAAGGAGAGTGATGGAGTGCTGCATCAGATGACCTGGCCTCCACAATCAACCGATCTCAACCCAATTGAGATGGTTTGGGATGAGTCGGACCGCATAGTGAAGGAAAAGCAGCCAACAAGTTGGAAACCCTTCAAGACTGTTGGAAAAGCTGCCATTAAAGGCAAAGAAAATGTGGCTACTTTGAAGAATCTCAAATATAAAATATATTAACACTTTTTTGGTTACTACATGATTACATGTGTTATTTCATTGTTTTGATGTCTTCACTGTTATTCCACAATGTAGAAAATAGTAAAAAAATTAAGAAAAACCCTTGAATACGTAGGTGTGTCCAAACCTTTGACTGGTACTGTACATATACAGTGCATATTCGGAAAGTATTCAGCCTGCTTGACTTTTTTCACATTTTGTTACTTTACAGCCTCATTCTAAAATGTATTAAATCATTTTTTTCCCCTCATCAATCTTCACACAATACCCCATAATGACAAAGCGAAATATTTATAAATATTTGGAAATGTATAAAATAATAAACGGAAATACCTTGTGACTTAAGATGTTTCTACAACTTGATTGGAGTCCACCTGTGATGAATTCAATTGATTGGACATGATTTGGAAAGGCACACACATCTATAAGTCTATAAGGTCCCACAGTCATGAGGTCGAAGGAATTGTCCGTAGAGCTGGATTGTGTCGAGGCACAGATCTGGTGACGGGTAACAAAAAATGTCTGCAGCATTGAAAGTCCCCAAGAACACAGTGGCCTCCATCAATCTTAAATGGAAGAAGTTTGGAACCACCAAGACTTTTCCTAGAGCTGGCTGCCCGGCCAAACTGAGCAATCGGGGGAGAAGGACTTTGGTCAGGGAGATTACCAAGATGGTCACTCTGACAGAGCTCCAGATTTCCTCTATGGATATGGGAGAATCTTCCAGAAGGATAACCATCTCTGCAGCACTCCACCAAATCAGGATTTTAGGGTTGGCCTCGCCAGACGGAAGCCAATCCTCAGTAAAAGGCACATGACAGCCCACTTGGAGTTTGCCAAAAGGCACCTAAAGGACTCTCAGACCATGAGAAACAAGATTGAATACTTTGGCCTGAATGACAAGTGTCACATCTGGAGGAAACCTGACACCATGCCTATGGTGAAGCATGGTGGTGGCAGCATCATGCTGTGGGGATGTTTTTCAGTGGCAGGGACTGGGAGACTAGTCAGGATTAAGGGAAAGAAGAATGGAGCAAAGTACAGAGAGATCATTGATGAAAACCTGCTCCAGAGCATTCAGGACCTCAGACTGGGGTGAAGGTTCACCTTCCAACAGGACAACGACCCTAAGCACAAAGCCAAGACAACGCAAGCTTAGCCACCCCAAATACAGGTGTGCCAAGCTTCTAGTGTCATACCCAAGAAAACTTGAGGCTGTAATCGCTGCCAAAGGTGCTTCAACAAAGTACGGAGTAAAGGGTCTGAATACTTCTGTGAATGTGATTTCAGTTTTGTATTCTTTATAAATTTGCAAACATTTTTAGAAACCTGTTTTTGCTGTGTCATTATAGGGTATTGTGTGTAGATTGATGAGGATAACTTTTTAAAATCCATTTTTACAATAAGGCTGAAATATAACTAAATGTGGAGTGGTCCGAATATTTTCCGAATGCACTGTATACTGTATTTGCTCAAGAAATAATTGGTAAATACATTTCTCCAAGCAAAGGAGACATGATGCTAAACTGGGGGAATAAAACCATTTTTACTTTTCTAGCCTGAAAAGACATGCTTTGGTCTTCTTTCTTTGTTGGTTTTGAAAAGTGTCAAAAGCTTAAAAGATTCTCATGTTATCTTAAGCAGATGGAACTATTAAAATAGTAAGACTGATGAAGGATGAAAAAGGTCAAGTTCAGCCAAGTGTGGGAGTGCTGTCACATCAAATTACCCAGAGTGCTTTGTGACTCAGATGTCCCCAATGACTTTCATCCTGTGATATATTTAGTCACGCTTAACTCCAAATAAATGGTTCTCAAAGGGCATTCACACATATTCAGAGCTCTGACAGATACTTGCAGTGCAACACAAGTGTCCAAGGATTTATTCCACACAATTGGAATCCAGTAGTAGAACATTTCCAAAAAAAAACACTGCATTTGATGAAAGTGAAGACATTTTCAAGATTTAGTATGTTTTCTAGGAATCTGTGTGCAATTTCACACTTGGTTCACGTTAATGGCTGTGACGACAGAGTTGAAGACAGAAGGCTCACAAGAGGATGAGGCCGCAAACACGTACTGGTATCCAAGTGAGAAGAAATTGCTAGACAAAGATGTGTTTAAAAGGGATGAAACATGGAATGCTGAATGTCCTCATTTGAACCTCCAATGTAAAGTAACTGACTATGAATGGAGGTTTTCAATAAAGGTTTTGGAGGCATGTCAGAGCTTGGTTGTATTCAGTAGTGCACAACGCAGCAAAAAAAAATGACAGCGACTGCTACTAGCACAGGGATAGCTTATAATTACAAATCAATAAAAGTAACAAGTAATTAAAAGAGCAGCAGTAAAATAACAGTAGCGAGACTATATACAGGGGGGTACCGGTACAGAGTCAATGTGCGTGGGCACCGGTTAGTTGAGGTAATATGTACATGTAGGTAGAGTTATTAAAATGATAACAACAAAGAGTAGCAGCGGTGTAAAAGAGGGTGGGGGCAATGAAAATAGTCTGGGTAACCATTTGATTAGGTGTTCAGGAGACTTATGGCTTGGGGGTAGATGCTGTTTAGAAGCCTCTTGGACCTAGACTTGGCGCTCTGGTACTACTTGCCGTGCAGTAGTAGAGAGAACAGTCTATGACTAGGGTGGCTGGAGTCTTTTGCCATTTTTAGGGCCTTCCTCTGACACTGCCTGGCATAGAGGTCCTGGATGGCAGGAAGCTTGGCCCCAGTGATGTACTGGACCATTCGCACTATCCTCTGTAGTGCCTTGCGGTTGGAGGCCAAGCAGTTTCCATACCAGGCAGTGATGCAACCAGTCAGGATGCCCTCGATGGTGCAGCTGTAGAACCTTTTGAGGATCTGAGGACCCATGCCAAATCTTTTCAGTCTCCTGAGAGGGAATAGGTTTTGTCGTGCCCCCTTCACAAATGTCTTGGTGTGATTGGACCATGTTAGTTTGTTGGTAATGTGGACACCAAGGAACTTGAAGCTCTCATCCTGCTCCACTGCAGCCCCGTCGATGAAAATTGGGGTGTGCTCGGTCATCTTTTTCCTGTAGTCCACAATCATCTCCTTTGTCTTGATCACGTTGAGGGACAGGTTTTTGTCCTGGCACCACACGGCCAGGTTTCTGACCTCCTCCCTATAGGCGGTCTCAACGTTGTCGGTGATCAGGCCTACCATTGTTGTGTCATTGGCAAACTTAACCCTTGTGTAGTGTTAACATTCTGTATACTCCCCTTGTCCTAAGGGTAAAAAATGACCCGCCTTCACTAAACCTCTAAAATAAAGCAGTTTAATTGAATTGTAAACCCCAAATCTATTTTGCATGCAGAAACAATCTGTCATTCATCACAAACTTTGTGAATGCCTGGGTATTCCCTCTTCACAATGCAGAAAGACTGCATTTAATCAGTGGACACCACTCGTTTTTACAACACACCTGTCATATTTCATTTAATCTTTATTTAACCAGGCAAGCCAGTTAAGAACATATTCTTATTTTCAATGACGGCCTGGGAACAGTCGTCCTGCCTGTTCAGGGGCAGAACGACAGATTTGTACCTTGTCTGCTCGGGGGTTTGAACTCGCAACCTTCTGGTTACCAGTTCGACGCTCTATCCACTAGGCTACGCTGCCGCCCCTCATAATTGTTTTCTTTACTAAAGTAGACGTTTATTATTATTATTGCTAAAGGTGTAAACATACATTTTTTTTAGCAAGAGATGGCACTTGTATAGCCTAAGAAAGTAGCAGAAATGTGCAGAAAGTAATTTTAAATGCATTATATTAAAGGGAAACAATAACAGTCTTGCACTTTTTTGGCAACATAGTGATATATTCTTATATACTGTACATATGGGGCGGCAGGGTAGCCTAGTGGTTAGAGCGTTGGACTAGTAACCGGAAGGTTGTGAGTTCAAACCCCCGAGCTGACAAGGTACAAATCTGTCGTTCTGCCCCTGAACAGGCAGTTAACCCACTGTTCCCAGGCCGTCATTGAAAATAAGAATGTGTTCTTAACTGACTTGCCTGTATAAATAAAAATAAAATTATTTATTTCACCTTTATTTAACCAGGTGAACAAGTTCTCATTTACAATTGTGACCTGGCCAAGATAAAGAAAAGCAGTTACACATGGAGTAAAACAAACATACAGTCAATAATACAGTAGAAAAATAAGTCTATATACAATGTGAGCAAATGAGGTGAGATAAAAAAAAAGCCATGGTGGTGAAGTAAATACAATATAGCAAGTAAAACTCAGTGGAAGAATGTGCAAGGTAGAGATAGAAATAATGGGGTGCAAAGGAGCAAAATAACAAAATAAATACAGTAGAGGTAGTTGTTTGGGCTAAATTATAGATGGGCTACCTCAGTACCTCCAGGCTCTGATCAGGCCCTACACCCAAACAAGGGCACTGCGTTCATCCACCTCTGGCCTGCTCGCCTCCCTACCACTGAGGAAGTACAGCTCCCGCTCAGCCCAGTCAAAACTGTTCGCTGCCCTGGCCCCCCAATGGTGGAACAAACTCCCTCACGACGCCAGGACAGCGGAGTCAATCACCACCTTCCGGAGACATCTGAAACCCCACCTCTTTAAGGAATACCTAGGATAGGTTAAGTAATCCCTCTCACCCCACCCCCCTAAGTTTTAGATGCACTATTGTTAAGTGACTGTCCCACTGGATGTCATAAGGTGAATGCACCAATTTGTAAGTCGCTCTGGATAAGAGCGTCTGCTAAATGACTTAAATGTAAATGTTAAATGTATGTACAGGTGCAGTAATCTGTGAGCTGCTCTGACAGCTGGTGCTGGAGATAAGTGTTTCCAGCTTCAGAGATTTTAGCAGTTCATTCCAGTCATTGGCAGCAGAGAACTGGAAAGAGAGGTGGCCAAAGGAAGAATTGGTTTTGAGGGTGACCAGAGAGATATACCTGCTGGAGGACATGCTACAGGTGGGTGCTGCTATGGTGACCAGTGAGCTGAGATAAGGGGGGACTTTACCTAGCAGGGTCTTGTAGATGACCTGGAGCAGTGGGTTTGGCGACGAGTATGAAGCGAGGGCCAGCCAACAAGAGTGTACAGGTCGCAGTGGTGGGTAGTATATGGGGCTTTGGTGACAAAACGGATGGCACTGTGATAGACTGCATCCAATTTATTGAGTAGGGTATTGGAGGATATTTTGTAAATGACATCGCCGAAGTCGAGGATCGTTAGGATGGTCAGTTTTACAAGGGTATGTTTGTCAGCATGAGTGAAGGATGCTTTTTTGCGAAATAGGAAGCCAATTCTAGATTTAACTTTGGATTGGAGATGTTTGATGTGAGTATGGAAGGAGAGTTTACAGTCTAACCAGACACCTAGGTATTTGTAGTTGTCCACATATTCTAAGTCAGAACCGTCCAGAGTAGTGATGTTGGATGGGCGGGCAGGTGCAGGCAGCGATCGGTTGAAGAGCATGCATTTAGTTTTACTTGTATTTAAGATCAATTGGAGGCCACGGAAGAAGAGTTGTATGGCATTGAAGCTAGTCTGGAGGGTTGTTAACACAGTGTCCAAAGAAGGGCCAGAAGTATACAGAATGGTGTCGTCTGCTTAGATGTGGATCAGAGACTCACCAGCAGCAAGAGCGCCATCATTGATGTACACAGAGAAGAGAGTTGGTCCAAGAATTGAAACCTGTGGCACCCCCATAGAGACTGCCAGGGGCCCGGACTACAGGCCCTCAGATTTGACACACTGAACTCTATCAGAGAAGTAGTTGGTGAACCAGGTGAGGCAATCATTTGAGAAACCAAGGCTATTGAGTCTGCCGATGAGGATGTGTTGATTGACAGAGTCGAAAGCCTTGGCCAGGTTAATGAATACGGCTGCACAGTATTGTTTCTTATCGATGGCGGTTAAGATATCGTTTAGGACCTTGAGCGTAGCTGAGGTGCACCCATGACCAGCTCTGAAACCAGATTGGTATGGTGTGATTCGAAATGTTCGGTAATTTGTTTGTTGACTTGGCTTTCGAAGACCTTAGAAAGGTATAGGTCTGTAGCAGTTTGGGTCAAGAGTGTTCCCCCCTTTGAAGGGGGGGTTGCCGCAGCTGCTTTCCAATCTTTGGGAATCTCAGACGACACGGAAGTGAGGTTGAACAGGCTAGTAAATAGGGGTTGGCAAAAAAAATTGGCAGATAATTTTAGACAAATGCTTATTGAAATGCTCAATTATAGTGGATTTATCAGTGGTGACAGTGTTTCCTATCCTCAGTGCAGTGGGAAAATCAAAAGAAATCAGACAATACCTCAGAAAAAAATTGTAGACCTCCACAAGTCTGGTTCATCATTGGGAGCTATTTCTAAATGCCTGAAGGTGCCACGTTCATCTGTACAAACAATAGTACACAAGTATAAACACTATGGGACCACGCAGCCATCATACCGCTCAGGAAGGATATGCGTTTTGTCTCCTAGAGATGAACGTACTTTGGTGCGAAAAGTGCAAATCAATCCCAGAACAATATCAAAGGACCTGTGAAGATGCTGGAGGAAACAGCTGCAAAAGTATCTATATCCACAGTAAAACGAGTCCTATATCGACATAACCTAAAAGGCCACTCCGCAAAGAAGTCATCTTCTGCTCTAAAACCACCATAAATAAGCCAGACTACGGTTTGCAACTGCACATGTGGACAAAGATCTTACTTTTTGGAGAAATGTGCTCTGGTCTGATGAAACAAAAATACAGCTGTTTGGACATAATGACCATGGTTATGTTTGGAGGAAAAAGGGGGACGCTTGCAAGCCGAAGAACACCATCCCAATGGTGAAGCACGGGGGTGGCAGCATCATGTTGTGGGGGTGCTTTGCTGCAGGAGGGACTGGTGCACTTCACAAAATAGATGGCATCATGAGGGAGGAAAATTAGGTGGATATATTGAAGCAACATTTCAAGACGTCAGTCAGGAAGTTAAAGCTTGGTCGCAAATGGGTCTTTCAAGTGGACAATGACCCCAAGCATACTTCCAAAGTTGTGGCAAAATGGCTTAAGGACAACAAAGTCAAGGTATTGGAGTGGCCATCACAAAGCCCTGGCCTCAATCCCATAGAACATTTGTGGGCAGAACTGAAAAAGTGTGTGCGAGCAAGGAGGCCAACAAACCTGACTCAGTTACACCAGCTCTGTGGCCAATATTCACTCAACTTATTGTGGGAAGCTTGTGGAAGGCTACCCGAAACATATGACCCAAGTTAAACAATTTAAAGGCAATGCTACCAAATACTAATTGAGTGTATGTAAACTTCTGACCCACTGGGAATGCGATGAAATGAATAAAAGCTGAAATAAAAAATTCTCTACTATTACTCTGACATTTCACATTCTTAAAATAAAGTGGTGATCCTAACTGACCTACGACAAGGAAATTGTACTAGGATTAAATGTCAGGAATTGTGAAAAACTGAGTTTAAATGTATTTGGCTAAGGTGTATGTAAACTTCCGACTTCAACTGTATTTATCACGTGCAGCACATAGTATTTGTTTTCTTTTGGGAGCAGAATTTGCATCTCTTCCTCTTGCCTGCTCCAGCTGCAGCCTCAGGTGGATCAGGACAAGATTCAGCCCCCTGAACAGCTTTCACAAGCACTGCAGAGGCTGCTGTGTGGGGGAAGCGCTCCCTTCTTTGAATGAGTGGGGTTACAAGTGCCTTTTCCAGCTGCTCCAGGAACACCCTCCTCTTGTTCCGCTTATCAGGCATCCAGGTAGGGTTGATCTTGTTCCATGAGGACACATCAATGATGTTATGGAAGATGACCAGGGACCAGAAAGCAGTCATCCTTCTGCATCTGTAAGTTCCAATCACCTTGTCCAGGTTGTCCACGCCTCCTTTGTTGTGGTTGATGTCCCACGATCACTGATTTCAGCCGTTTTGTGCAGTGTGCTCAGGAGCACCACATTCTTGTTCCTCTTTGGGAGGTAAGAAACTAGAGTGGTGGTGGGGTGAAGGCAAACTTTGATGAGAAGGCCTCTCTCCCCCTCGTTGCGAGGCGTGCAGGGGGAGTTCAGGCTTGTTATTTATAACTGTGCCAACCATGGTGATCTTCCTCTTCAGGAGGTGCTGGCTGAGTTCAATCAGTAGCACATAATCTTAATTTATCATTGTGTGTGTGTGTGTGTGTGTGTGTGTGTGTGTGTGTGTGTGTGTGTGTGTGTGTGTGTGTGTGTGTGTGTGTGTGTGTGTGTGTGTGTGTGTGTGTGTGTGTGTGTGTGTGTGTGTGTGTATGTGTGTGTGTGTGTGTGTGTCTTTCTGATTTGTGTGGTGTGTAGATGTTTTTATTACTGCCGGGTCAAAAATGACCCAAAAGTCATCAAATTTCAAGCTGAAAAAATATAATTTAGTTTTTTTTTCTGCTGTTAAACATAGCGGTATAATTTTTTTTACCCTTAAGACAACACAAGGGTTAATGATTGTGTTGGAGTTGTGCCTGGCCATGCAGTCATGAGTGAACAGGCGGATGTGTGGCGGTCCGACTCATCCCAAACTCTCTCAATTTGGTTGAGGTTGGGAGATTGTGGAGGCCAGATCATCTGATGCTGCACCATCACTCTCCTTCTTGATAAAATAGCCCTTACACAGCCTGGAGTGGCGGATGTGTAGTTACCTACCCTTACAACCTGGGGACGGCCCGTCAGGAAGACCAGGATCGAGTTGCAGAGGGAGGTGTTTAGTCCCAAGGTCTTTAGCTTATAGATGAGCTTTGAGGGCACTATGGTGTTGAACGCTGAGCTGTAGTCAATGAATAGCATTCTTACATAGGTGTTCCTTTTGTCCAGGTGGGAAAGGGCAGTGTGGAGTGCAATAGAGATTGCATCATCTGTGGATCTGTTGGGGCCGTATGCAAATTGGAATGGGTCTAGGGTTTCTGGAATAACGGTGTTGATGTGAGCCATGACCATCCTTTCAAAGCACTTCATGGCTACAGACGTGAGTGCTACAGGTCGCTAGTCATTTAGGCAGGTTACCTTAGTGTTCTTGTATGCTTAAAACATGTTGGTATTACAGACTTGGACAGGGAGAGGATGAAAATGTCAGTGAAGACACTTGCCAGTTGGTCAGCTCATGCTCGCAGTACACTTCCTGGTAATCCGTCTGGCCCTGCGTCCTTGTGAATGTTGACCTGTTTAAAGGTTATCGGCTGCGGAGAGCGTGATCACACAGTATTCTGGAACAGCTGGGGCTCTCATGCATGTTTCAGTGTTATTTGCCTCGAAGCGAACATAGAAGCAGTTAGCTCGTCTGGTAGGCTCGGGTCACTGGGCAGCTCTCGGCTGTGCTTCCCTTTGTAGTCTGTAAAGGTTTGCAAGCCCTGCCACATCCGACGAGCGGCCGACCCGGTGTAGTACAATTCGATCTTAGTCCTGCTTTGCCTGTTTGATGGTTCGTCTGAGGGCATAGCGGGATTTCTTATAAGCCTCTGGGTTAGAGTCCCGCTCCTCGAAAGCGGCAGCTCTAGCCTTTAGCTCAGTGCAGATGTTGCCTGTAATCCATGGCTTCTGGTTGGGGTATGCACGTACGGTCACTGTGGGTACGACATCATCGGTGCTCTTATTAATGAAGCCAATGACTGATGTGGTGTACTCCTCAATTTCATTGGAGGAATCCCAGAACATATTCCAGTCTGTGCTAGCAAAATAGTCCTGTTGCTTATCATCTGCTTCATCTGACCACTTTTTTTATTGATCTAGTCACTGGTGCTTCCTGCTTTAATTTTTGCTTGTCACTGGGATCAAGAGGATAGAATTATGATCAGATTTGCCAAATGGAGGCCGAGGGAGAGCTTTGTATGCGTCTCTGTGTGTGGAGTAAAGGTGGTCCAGAGTTTTTCCCCCTCTGATTGCACATTTAACATGAGGCAGTCCTCCATTCAATTGTAGCCTTTACACCCCATCTACGCTGTGACTGATTCAGTTTTGTTAAGGATAAAAAGCACTTGTTTGCTATAACAATGCACACATACATTGAAAATTGGTGTGCGAAAACTTTGGAAGAGTGCTTGAGTGACTGTACTACAGAAGGCTGCAGTGGTTATGCAAAATTGCCCGACTGCTCCTGACTAACCCCATTGCTGTGGAGGAGCCGGGAGGAGGGGGGCCTCAACACAGCACGGAAAGCCCTCATTATAGTTCAGATCTGGAGTATCCCCCAGCTAGAGTGTGCAGAGAATACCCACACTGCAGTTGTGAAAAGAAGAACATTGTTGCAACAAAGAAAAAAGAATGAATGAGGATGGGACTTGCAGTTCCAAGGTGACTTTTTTGATGTACCAGGAGCACTTTGTCTTGGCTGCGTAGTGCACTGGACAGAGAATGAATGAGAGGAAATCCGCCCCCATGCTCCAGAAGAGAAAAGACTCTGTCCCATGACATACTGGAAAAGTAAACAGCATTCGCCAATGTTTGCCAATCAGTGAGTTAATTGGCATCTTTGACAGTGAGGAGCCTCTTGTTTCAGAGACAATACCTAATCTGTAGTTCCAACAGCAGCCTGCTCTGAGAGTCAAACGTTGTATACGCTGGGCCACCATTAGGGGCCGTTCAAACACTGTTGGAAGTTGGGAAGCATGCACTCTGAGGCATAATCATGCAGAAGGACTTGGGGAAAAGTACAACCCCCTCTCCTGTTTTCTCTTTTAACAGAACTCATTACCTCTGCCGGTGGGAGAAGGGGGATTCTGTGGGCATGTGTCAGTCCGGCTCCTCGTCAGGGCCCTGGCGCTACAAGTGCTAACTGGGTCAGGGGGGAACAGAGAGGGGTGGGGGACTGGGTTTATCTCTCACCTGTCCGGCCTCATCGGATCTGTGCCAGTTGTGGTGCACCACCCAGGGCTCGCTGGCCAGCCAGACTGAGCTCAGTCCCAGTGAGGTCCCCTCAGCCCCAGCCACCCAATCAGATTATGTACACAGCTGCACTGAAAACAAGTGTGTGACCTATATGGCATGTCCCAATAACCTTGAGGGGCTTTTTCTTTGTGTCGTTTGTTCTACATGACCACTGGTCTGTGAGAGCCATTTAATGGAACCGATCCAGTATTTTCATCCATCATTGGTCAGGAAAGTGACGGGATGAGGAAAGGAACTTATTCGGTGTCTTCGGACACAACCGGGTGCTCATGTAAAAGGATATGTCCAACCACTTTTTGTACACGCCAAGCTTGGTACCTGTTTACTTAATGAGCCAAATGTCCTAAATCAATCTTGGCAAGACGCCTGCCTTTTTATGTCTGAAAGTGGGGGTGCAAAAAAAATAATCCTGCAATTCTTCCGTTTTATCACTGAGGGAATCCATATTTATGAACAGAACAACTGTTTTTCGTAGGTTTAGCCACAATATATTAAGCTGAACAAAAAGCAAGATGTAAAGTGTTGGTCTTATGTTTCATGACCTGAAATAAAAAAACACATGCACAAAAAACGTATTTCTCTAAAATGTTTTGCACAAATTTGTTTCAATCCCCGTTAGTGAGCATTTCTCCTTTGCCAACATAATCCACTTGACAGGTGTAGCATACCTAGAAGCTGATTAAACAGCATGATCATTACACAGGTGCACCTTGTGCTGGGGACAATAAAAGGCCCATCTAAAATATGCAGTTGTGTCACACAACGCCACAGATGTCTCAAGTTGAGGGAGCGTGCAATTGGCATGCTGACTGCAGCAATATCCACTAGAGCTGTCGCCAGAGATTTTAATGTTAATTTCTCTACCATAAACCGCCTCCAAAGTCATTTTAGAGACAGAACTTGTCTCAGCAGCATAGGCTACATATTTGATGCAACGAAGCTAGAAATGTCTTATTTGGGCGATATTACTTACCAAGCAATGCAGAGCTGTTTTGAGGTACAATTACCATGTTTTTTAAAAATTTGTGCAATTTGTGCATAGGCGCATTGTAACCGCCAAGTGGCCACGGTGTGCTCGCATATGGGGCTCAGCCAGGACTCTTACTTTTGTAACTGAATAAAACATTTTTAACGATGTGATTTAACCGATTGATGTTGAGAAAATAGATGGCAAAAATGCAGAATGTAAACAGCTTGGGGATCCTTTCTTTATTACAGATTTAATCATGTAATATTAGCTACTGCACATGCAGTTTCCTGCAAAGGTGCAACCTTAACGTAGGCTGATGGAAGGCTACTCAGAGTCAGTGGGAGAATCTCAATTGCATCCTCCTTGCATACTCTCCTTCTCAAAATCCATTGGATGAGAAAGCCAGACGTCCCTACCCTCTGACCTTCTCCACCAATGGGTTTTGAGACGGAGGCGAGGAGAGAGGACGCACGCAATTGAGATTCTCCCAGAGGCCGCTAGACATCTAAAACGAATCAGTCATGCCGGTGCCCATCATCCGACATGAAACAACGATACAAATGTGGAGGGAAGAAAAACTTTCCACTGGGCAAAACCATTAATCTTGAGGCGACAGGGGGAGGTGGTGCAAAATGCAATCTGTTCATTGTTATATAATATATCAAATTCACATATCTATTGTAATATAGACGAGCTCATAATATTACTAATCATTGAAAATCACGAATTACCCAATGGACGTTGACACATCTCAGGTAAAAAAAAACATATTTGCACCTCTATTTTAAAAGTGGGGATGCAGCTGCTCCTTTAATGCCATTGCTCAGGCGCCTATGCACCTTGGAATACACAGATCTATAGTGCATTTACATTTACATTTAAGTCATTTAGCAGACGCTCTTATCCAGAGCGACTTACAAATTGGTGCAGTCACCTTACATTCACAAACATTCCCAGTATATATTTAGAAAATGTTTTGTTGGTGACTGAGACCAACTACCATCACACTTTACTTTGGTTGACCACTTTACATTACTGGTATATTATGATTATGTTCTATGGGCAATGCTGCTCATCAACAACTATAATGTACTATCATGTACACTGGTATATAACTTGAGTTAGATGGTGAAACAACGCCATCTGCTGGAAAATAAGAACATTGCATGCGTGTACATTTCTTTGCGTTTGGAACAAGACACACATCCTATCCTACAACATCCCCCACCGGCTAAACAGTGCTAAGATAACACTATAATAAATAGCCCACCAAATCTCCACACAGAAGACTGTGGTCAGCAATAGACTCAGATTGGGATAGTTCCTATGTTCTCAACATGAAAATGGATGAACAATGATACAGTCAATGACATGGGCACACACTGTCAAAGGCTTACGGCCAAAAATGTGTTAGCGCTCATGGTCGAAACAAAAAAAGTTAACTGATCGACTACATATACTTTTCTAGTGTGTTGCCGATTCTCCCTCCAACTTCCCTCTTCAGAGAGGTGGCCTACACACAATAAGACATAACCCCAAAGTGGAATTATGATTTTTGAAATGTTTACAAATGAATAAAAAATGGAAAGCTGACATGTCTTGAGTCAATAAGTATTCGACCCCTTTGTTATGGCAAGCCTAAATAAGTTCAGGAGTAAACATTTTGTTAACAAGTCACGTAAGTAGCATGGATTCACTCTGTGTGCAATAATAGCGTCTAACATGATTTTTGAATGACTACCACATCTCTGTAACCCCCACACACACAATTATCTGCATTTTGTTTAGTAGCTACATACTGTGTTTGTGTCCATTACAGGATACAAATATATATATTTTTAAACAAACCCTCAAGACAGGATATATCAGCTACAAATGTCAAATGTCATTTTGTATTATTATTTTAAATCATGTTGAAATAAAGGGGCTATGATCCACAGAAAATACATGCTCAAGTGACTTTTTCGTTTTGTCAAAAGTTTTAGAACACCGACTCATTCAAGGGTTTTTCTTAATTTTTTACTATTATCTACACTGTAGAATGATAGTGAAGACATCAAAACTGCAGACTCTTGGCATTTTCTAAATCAGCTTCACCTGGAATGCTTTTCCAACAGTCTTGAAGGAGTTCCCACATATCAATCAATCACATTTATTTATAAAGTCCTTTTTACATCAGCCGATGTCACAAAGTGCTATACAGAAACCCAGCCTAAAACCCCAAACAGCAAGCAATGCAGATGTAGAAGCACGGTGGCTAGGAAAAACTCCCTAGAAGGGCAGGAACCTAGGAAAAAACCTAGAGAGGAACCAGGCTCTGAGGGGTGTCATGTCCTCTTCTGGCTGTGCCGGGTGGAGATTATAACAGTACATGGCCATATGCTGAGCACTTGTTAGCTGCTTTTCCTTAACTCTGCGGTCCGACTCATCCCAAACTCTCTCAATTTGGTTGAGGTTGGGAGATTGTGGAGGCCAGGTCATCTGATGCTGCACCATCAATCTCCTTCTTGATAAAATAGCCCTTACACAACCTGGAGGTGTGTTGGGTCATTGTCCTGTTGAAAAACAAATGATAGTCCCACTAAGAGCAAACCAGTTGGGATGGCATATCTACTGTAGTAGCCATGCTGGTTTGAACTTTGAAAGTTTCTGCAAGTGAAGTCGCAAAAACTATCAAGAGCTATGATGAAATTGGCTCTCATGAGGACCGCCAACAGAAAGGAAGACCCAGAGTCACCTCTGCTGCAGAGGATGTTCATTAGAGTTAACTACACCTCAGATTGCAGCCAAAATAAATGCTTCACAGAGTTCAAGAAATAGACATCTCAACATCAACTGTTCAGAGGAGACTGCGTGAATCAGGCCTTCATGGTCAAATTCCTGCAAAGACACCACGACTAAAGGACACCAATAAGAAGAGACTTGTTTGGGCAAAGAAACACTAGCAATGGACATTAGACCAGTGGAAATCTTCCCCTTGGTCTGAGTCCAAATGTGAGATTTTTGGTTCCAACCGCTGTGTCTTTTTGTGACGCAGAGTAGATGAATGGATGATCTCAGCATGTGTGGTTTCCACCATGAAGCATGGAGGTGGGATGGTGCTTTGCTGGTGACACTGTCAGTTATTTATTTAGAATTCAAGGTAATAGTAACAGGCATGGTCATCACAGCATTCTGCAGCGATACACCATCCCGTATCGATTAGCGCTTAGTGGGACTATTTTGTTTTTCAACTGGACAAACCTCCAGGCTGTGTAAGGGCTATTTGACCAAGAAGGAGATTGATGGAGCGCTGCATCAGATGACCTGGCCTCCACAATCACCCGATCTCAACCCAATTGAGATGGTTTGGGATGAGTTGGACCGCAGAGTGAAGGAACAGCAGCCAACAAGTGCTCAGCATATGTGGGAACTTCTTCAAGACTGTTGGAAAAGCATTCCTCATGAAGCTGGTTGAGAATGCCAAGAGTGTGAAAAGCTGTCATCAAGACAAAGGGTGGCTACTTCAAAGAGTCTAATATATTTCAAGTTATTTAACACTTTTTGGGGTACTACATGATTCCATATGTGTTATGTCTTCATTCATTTCTACTATTTAACAATGTAGAAAATTGTAAAAATAAAGGAAAATCCTTGAAAGCGCATTTGTGTCCAAACTTTTGACTGGTAATGTGTGTGTGTGTGTGTGTGTGTGTGTGTGTGTGTGTGTGTGTGTGTGTGTGTGTGTGTGTGTGTGTGTGTGTGTGTGTGTGTGTGTGTGTGTGTATATATATATATATATATACACACAGAAGAAATCTATCCAGAGTGGGAGACCTTTGCGAAGAAATTATACTTTGTTCAATTCTTCTTGCTGCCTAGGGACTGCAAGAATGAACTGAGGGCGTATCCACAAAGCGTCTCAGAGTAGAACATATTTCACAAACTGTCCTAACCAGTTAACCAGTAGGTGTCTTGATAACAGAAAAGGGCAGCAAGTCAGTGGAGTTGTTGAAAGAATGTTTTGATATTCCTGTCACGCCCTGGTCGAAGTATTTTGTGTTTTTCTTCATGTATTTGGTCAGGCCAGGGTGTGACATGGGTTTTTGTATGTGGTGTGTAGCTTAGTGGGATTGTAGCTTAGTGGGGTGTTCTAGGAGAGTCTATGGCTGTCTGAAGTGGTTCTCAATCAGAGGCAGGTGTTTATCGTTGTCTCTGATTGGGAACCATATTTAGGCAGCCATATTATTTGGTTGTATTGTGGGTGAGTGTCCTTGGTACTGGCACTGTGTTACTTTGCACCAGTATTAGGCTGTTTCGGTTTTCGTGTTACGTTTATTGTTTTTGATTCGTGTTTACTTTGTTTCATTAAACATGGATCGCAATAGCCACACTGCATTTTGGTCTGACTCTCTTTCACCTAAGGAAAACCGTGACAATTCCTATATGATCAATGCATAAATAATCTAGACCTACATGCAACAGTATCTTGCACTTTTGAAAATGATTTCTCATGAGCCCTATTTCACAAAATATACCTAACCACACTGGCTAATAAATAAGCTGTTTAAAGATATATATTATTTAACCTACATGTTATTTTAAGTCATCTATTTGGAGCACAATATCACATTGTTTAAAATATGCCTAAATTGGGCACGCATGCCTATAAATTGGGCAATTGAAGGCATCTAGGGCCTATTAACTTTGATTTAGTTCAATGAAAATGATAGCGCTTTCAAACATTTTATGCAACATTATCAGCAAGTAACTTGACAACTTTGCCAAGCGATTTAGAGTAGCTAAACGGGAGTGACGAGTGTGATATAACGGTACGCATGAAAACATATTAGCCAATAATTGAGAGTAGGCAAAGTGATCGTGTCAGATGAAAGTGATATTGGGTACCAGTCAACAGTTTGGACAAACCAACTCATTTAAGGGTTTCTCTTTACTTTGACTATTTTCTACATTGTAGAATAACAGTGAAGACATCAAAACTATGAAATAACACAGAGCCATGTCGTAACCAAAAAAAGTGTTAAATCTAAATATATTTATATTTGAGATTCTTCAAAGTAGCCACTCCTTGCCTTGATTACATCTTGGCACACTCTTGGCATTCTCGCAACCAGGAATGCTTTTCCAACAGTCTTGCAGGAGTTCTCACATACGCTGAGCACTTGTTGGCTGCTTTTCATTCACTCCGCAGTCCAACTCATCCCAACTATCTCAATTGGGTTGAGGTCGAGTGATTGTGGAAGCCAGGTCATCTGATGCTGGACTCCATCACCCTCCTTCTTGGTCAAATAGCCCTTACACAGCCTGGAGGTGTGTTGGGACATTGTCCTGTTGAAAAATAAATTAAAGTCCCACTAAGCGCAAGATCAAATCAAATTTTATTTGTCACATGCGCCAAATACAACAGGTGTAGTAGACCTTACCGTAAAATGCTTACTTACAAGCCCTTAACCAACAATGCAGTTCAATAAATAGAGTTAATAAAATATTTACTGGATAAAGTGAAAAATTATTATAATAATTTTTTTAATAACGAGGCTATATACAAGGGGTACAGGTTAGTCGAGGTAATTTGTAAAGTGACTCTGCATACATAATATACAGAGAGTAGCAGCAGTGTAAAAACAATGGGGGGGGGAGTAAACGTACATAGTCTGGGTGGCCATTTGATTAGTTATACAGCAGTCTTATGGCTTGGAGGTAGAAGATGTTAAGGAGCCTTTTGGTCCTAGACTCTGTTCTCTCTGCTACCGGAGCACCATCTATGACAATTTTTACGGCCTTCCTCTGACAACACCTAGTATATAGATCCTGGATGTCAGGAAGCTTGGCCCCAGTGACGTACTGAGTCATACGCACTACCCTCTGTAGGGCCTTACGGTCAGATGCCAGGCAGTTGCCATACCAGGCGGTGATGGAACCGGTCAGGCTGCTCTCCATGGGGTAGCTGTAGAAGTTTTTGAGAATGGGGACACATGACAAATATTTTCAGTCTCCTTCGGGGGAAAAGGTGTTGTCGTGCCCTCTTCACAACTGTCTTGGTGTGTTTGGACCATGATAGTTTGTTGTTGATGTGGACACCAAGGAACTTGAAACTCTCGACCCACTCCACTTCAGTCCCGTCGATGTTAATCGGGGCCTGTTTGGTCCTCCTTTTCCTGTAGTCCACAAATCGCTCCTTTGTCTTGCTCACATTGAGAGGTTGTTGTCCTGGCACCCCACTGCCAGGTTTCTGACCTCCTCTCTATAGGCTCATCGTTGTCGGTGATCAGGCCTACAACTGTTGTGTTGTCAGCAAACTTAATGATGGTGTTGGAGTTGTGCTTGGCCACGAAGTTGTGTGTGAACAGGGAGTACAGGAGAGGACAAAGCACGCACTCCTGGGGCCTCCCAGTGTTGAAGGTCAGTGTGGCGGATGTGTTGTTACCTACCCTAACCACCTGGGGGCAGCCCGTCAGGAAGTCCAGGATCCAGTTGCTGAGGTAGGTTTTAAGTCCCAGGGTCCTTAGCTTAGTGATGTGCTTTGTGGGGACTATGGTTTTGAACGCTGAGCTGTAGTCAATGAACAGCTTTCTCACATAGGTGTTCCTTTCGTCCAGGTGGGGAGTGTGATTGAGGTTGCGTTATCTGTGGATCTGTTGGTGCGGTATACAAATTAGAGTGGGTCTAGGGTTTCTGACATGATGGTGTTGATGTGAGCCATGACCAGCCTTTCAAAGCACTTCATGGCTACCGACGTGTGCTACGGGGCGGTAATAATTTAGGCAGGCTATCTTCGTGTTCTTGAGCACAGGGACTATGGCGGTCTGCTTGAAACATGTAGGTATTACATACTCAGCCAGAGAGAGGGTGAAATTGTCAGTGAAAACACTTGCCAGTTGGTCCGCACATGCTTTGAGTACACATCCTCGTAATATGTCTGGCCGGCCCCCACGGCTTTGTGAACGTTGACCTGTTTAAAAGGTCTTGCTCACATCGGCTACGGAGAGCATGACCATACAGTCATTTGGAACAACTGGTGCTCTCATTCATGCTTCAGTGTTGCTTGCATCAAAGCAAGCATAAAAGGCAATTAGCTCGTCTGGTAGGCTTGCATCACTAGGCAGCTCACGGCTGGGTTTTTCTTTGTAGTCCGTAATAGTTTTCAAGCCCTGCCACATCTGATGAGCGTCAGAGCCGGTGTAGTAGGATTCAAGCTTAGTCCTGTATTGACGCATTGCCTGTTTGATGGTTAGTCTGAGAGTATAGCGGGACTTCTAATAAGCGTCCGGATTAGTGTCCCGCGCCTTGAAAGAGGCAGCCTTTAGCTCAATGCGGATATTGCTTGTAATCCATGGCTTCTGGTTGGGAAATGTACGTACGGTCACTGTGGGGACAACGTCAACAATGCACTTATTGTTGAAGCCGGTGACTGAGGTGGTATACTCCTCAATGCCATTGGACGAATCCCAGAACATATTCCAGTCTGTGGTAGCAAAACAGTCCTGCAGCGTAGCATCCGCGTCATCTGACCACTTCCGTATTGAGCGAGTCACTGGTACTTCATGATTTAGTTTTTGAATGTAAGCAGGAATCAGGAGGATATAATTATGGTCATATTTGCCAAATGGAGGGCGAGGAAGAGCTTTGTATGCATCTCTGTGTGTGGAGTAAAGGTGGTCTAGAGTTTTTTCCCCCCTCCGGTTGCATATGTGACATGATGGTAGAAATGAGTTCAAACAGATTTAAGTTTGCCTGTATTCTAGTCCCCGGCCATTAGGAGCGTCGCTTCTGGATGAGAATTTTCTTGGTTGCTTATGGCCTTATACAGCTCGTCGAGAGCGGTCTTCGTGCCAGCATCGGTTTAAATAGACGGCTACGAATAATATAAATGAGAAGTCTTATCATGAGATATTCTACCTCAGGTGAGAAATACCTCAATTATTCTTCAATATTAGACATAGCGCACCAGAAGTTGACAAATAGACCCTTACACAGTGTGCAAGGGCCCCCCCAAATCCCCACCCCATCCTGCCGAAACACGGAGAAGCCAGCCAGCTCTATATTATCAGTGTCGTCGTTCAGTTTCGTCTCGGTGAAACAAACTATTACAGTTTTAAATGTCCCATTGTTAGTATAGTCTACCAGTTTTCCAATGATTGTACGTTGGCCAATAATACAGAGGGTAGTGGTGGTTTACCTACTCGTCTGCAAATTCTTACTTTCCAGTGGCGGTCCTCATGAGAGCCAGTTTCACCATAGAGCTTGATGTTAGTTCTTGAAATGTTCCAGATTGACTGACCTTCATGTCTTAAAGTAATGGTGGACTGTCCTTTCTCTTTGCTTATTTGAGTGGTTCTTGCCACAATATGGACGTGGTTGGAGCGAGTGGTCGCATCGGCACTTCGCTCCCGCGGGTAGTATAACTTTTTCATTACATTTCATTATAGCACAACGGTTTGATTTGTTTAATCTTAGCAATTTCTTCTCAGCTAGCTACATAGCCGTCTTTGGATCAAAGATAATTGCGTAATTATCGTATTTCGCCGTCCTAACGTAGTCTTCACTAGCCAGCTAGCTAACGTCCACTGATTAGCTGCACTGGGAAAACTATTACACTCAACTGAACGACTTGATCAGTGTAGTGTTAGCTAGCTACATAGCTGTCTTTGCTGTCTTCGTATCTTCGTATCCAAGATAATTGTGTTGTTTAGGTTTAGAGTGTGTAGTCTTAGAGTGATTATCTTAATCTACCGAGGTTAGCTAGCCAGCTATTTTGTCATCCTTAACGTAGGAGACTCTGCTAGCTAGCCAACGCTAGCCAACGTCTTCTGAATAGAACTCAACAACCCGGTCGCATTCACAGGTAGTATCACATTTTCACTTCATTTCATTACAGTACAACGGTTTGATTTGTTTGATCGTAGCTAGCTACATAGCTAGCTACATAGCCGTCTTTGTATCAAAGATAATTGTGTAGTCTAGAGCGATTTTCTAGGTTAGCTAGCCAGCCATTGTCGTTCTTTTAACGCAACGTAACGTAAACAACACTGCTAGCTAGCCAGCTAGCCCCCGAATAGCAACACTGCAGAAACTATTACACTCAACGGAACGACTTGATTAGTGTAGTGTCAACAACGCACCCACTGCCAGCTAGCCTACTTCAGCAGTACTGTATCATTTTAGTCAATAAGATTCTTGCTACGTAAGCTTAACTTTCTGAACATTCGAGACGTGTAGTCCACTTGTCATTCCAATCTCCTTTGCATTAGCGTAGCCTCTTCTGTAGCCTGTCAACTATGTGTCTGTTTATCCCTGTTCTCTCCTCTCTGCACAGACCATACAAACGCTCCACACCGCGTGGCCGCGGCCACCCTACTCTGGTGGTCCCAGCGCGCACGACCCACGTGGAGTTCCAGGTCTCCGGTAGCCTCTGGAACTGCCAATCTGCGGTCAACAAGGCAGAGTTCATCTCAGCCTATGCCTCCCTCCAGTCCCTCGACTTCTTGGCACTGACGGAAACATGGATCACCACAGACAACACTGCTACTCCTACTGCTCTCTCTTCGTCCGCCCACGTGTTCTCGCACACCCCAAGAGCTCCTGGTCAGCGGGGTGGTGGCACCGGGATCCTCATCTCTCCCAAGTGGTCATTCTCTCTTTCTCCCCTTACCCATCTGTCTATCGCCTCCTTTGAATTCCATGCTGTCACAGTTACCAGCCCTTTCAAGCTTAACATCCTTATCATTTATCGCCCTCCAGGTTCCCTCGGAGAGTTCATCAATGAGCTTGATGCCTTGATAAGCTCCTTTCCTGAGGACGGCTCACCTCTCACAGTTCTGGGCGACTTTAACCTCCCCACGTCTACCTTTGACTCTTTCCTCTCTGCCTCCTTCTTTCCACTCCTCTCCTCTTTTGACCTCACCCTCTCACCTTCCCCCCCTACTCACAAGGCAGGCAATACGCTCGACCTCATCTTTACTAGATGCTGTTCTTTCACTAACCTCATTGCAACTCCCCTCCAAGTCTCCGACCACTACCTTGTATCCTTTTCCCTCTCGCTCTCATCCAACACCTCCCACACTGCCCCTACTCGGATGGTATCGTGCCGTCCCAACCTTCGCTCTCTCTCCCCCGCTACTCTCTCCTCTTCCATCCTATCATCTCTTCCCTCCGCTCAAACCTTCTCCAACCTATCTCCTGATTCTGCCTCCTCAACCCTCCTCTCCTCCCTCTCTGCATCCTTTGACTCTCTATGTCCCCTATCCTCCAGGCCGGCTCGGTCCTCCCCTCCCGCTCCGTGGCTCGATGACTCATTGCGAGCTCACAAAACAGGGCTCCGGGCAGCCGAGCGGAAATGGAGGAAAACTCGCCTCCCTGCGGACCTGACATCCTTTCACTCCCTCCTCTCTACATTTTCCTCCTCTGTCTCTGCTGCTAAAGCCACTTTCTACCACGCTAAATTCCAAGCATCTGCCTCTAACCCTAGGAAGCTCTTTGCCACCTTCTCCTCCCTCCTGAATCCTCCCCCCCCTCCTCCCTCTCTGCAGATGACTTCGTCAACCATTTTGAAAAGAAGGTCGACGACATTCGATCCTCGTTTGCTAAGTCAAACGACACCGCTGGTTCTGCTCACACTGCCCTACCCTGTGCTCTGACCTCTTTCTCCCCTCTCTCTCCAGATGAAATCTCGCGTCTTGTGACGGCCGGCCGCCCAACCACCTGCCCGCTTGACCCTATCCCCTCCTCTCTTCTCCAGACCATTTCCGGAGACCTTCTCCCTTACCTCACCTCGCTCATCAACTCATCCCTGACCGCTGGCTACGTCCCTTCCGTCTTCAAGAGAGCGAGAGTTGCACCCCTTCTGAAAAAACCTACACTCGATCCCTCCGATGTCAACAATTACAGACCAGTATCCCTTCTTTCTTTTCTCTCCAAAACTCTTGAACGTGCCGTCCTTGGCCAGCTCTCCCGCTATCTCTCTCTGAATGACCTTCTTGATCCAAATCAGTCAGGTTTCAAGACTAGTCATTCAACTGAGACTGCTCTCCTCTGTATCACGGAGGCGCTCCGCACTGCTAAAGCTAACTCTCTCTCCTCTGCTCTCATCCTTCTAGATCTATCGGCTGCCTTCGATACTGTGAACCATCAGATCCTCCTCTCCACCCTCTCCGAGTTGGGCATTTCCGGCGCGGCCCACGCTTGGATTGCGTCCTACCTGACAGGCCGCTCCTACCAGGTGGCGTGGCGAGAATCTGTCTCCTCACCACGCGCTCTCACCACTGGTGTCCCCCAGGGCTCTGTTCTTGGCCCTCTCCTATTCTCGCTATACACCAAGTCACTTGGCTCTGTCATAACCTCACATGGTCTCTCCTATCATTGCTATGCAGACGACACACAATTAATCTTCTCCTTTCCCCCTTCTGACGACCAGGTGGCGAATCGCATCTCTGCATGTCTGGCAGACATATCAGTGTGGATGACGGATCACCACCTCAAGCTGAACCTCGGCAAGACGGAGCTGCTCTTCCTCCCGGGAAGGACTGCCCGTTCCATGATCTCGCCATCACGGTTGACAACTCCATTGTGTCCTCCTCCCAGAGCGCCAAGAACCTTGGCGTGATCCTGGACAACACCCTGTCGTTCTCAACCAACATCAAGGCGGTGGCCCGTTCCTGTAGGTTCATGCTCTACAACATCCGCAGAGTACGACCCTGCCTCACACAGGAAGCGGCGCAGGTCCTAATCCAGGCACTTGTCATCTCCCGTCTGGATTACTGCAACTCGCTGTTGGCTGGGCTCCCTGCCTGTGCCATTAAACCCCTTCAACTCATCCAGAACGCCGCAGCCCGTCTGGTGTTCAACCTTCCCAAGTTCTCTCACGTCACCCCGCTCCTCCGTTCTCTCCACTGGCTTCCAGTTGAAGCTCGCATCCGCTACAAGACCATGGTGCTTGCCTACGGAGCTGTGAGGGGAACGGCACCTCAGTACCTCCAGGCTCTGATCAGGCCCTACACCCAAACAAGGGCACTGCGTTCATCCACCTCTGGCCTGCTCACCTCCCTACCACTGAGGAAGTACAGCTCCCGCTCAGCCCAGTCAAAACTGTTCGCTGCGCTGGCCCCCAATGGTGGAACAAACTCCCTCACGACGCCAGGACAGCGGAGTCAATCACCACCTTCCGGAGACACCTGAAACCCCACCTCTTTAAGGAATACCTAGGATAGGATAAGTAATCCCTCTCACCCCCCTTTAAGATTTAGATGCACTATTGTAAAGTGACTGTTCCACTGGATGTCATAAGGTGAATGCACCAATTTGTAAGTCGCTCTGGATAAGAGCGTCTGCTAAATGACTTAAATGTAAAATGTAATGTAAATGTCTTTTACCAGATAGGGCTATCTTCTGTATACCACCCCTACCTTGTCACAACACAACTGATTGGCTCAAACTCATAAAAAAGGAATTCCACAAATTAACAAGGCACACCATTTATTAATAGAAATACATTCCATGTGACTCCCTCATGAAGCTGGTGGAGAAAATGCCAAGTGTGCAAAGCTGTCATCAAGGCAAAGGATGGCTACTTTGAAGAATCTAAAATATATTTTTTATTTGTTAAAAACTTTTTTTGTTACTTTAGGAATCCATGTGTTATTTCATCTTCCCTATTATTCTACAATGAAAAAAATAGTAAAAATAAAGTAAAACCCTTGAATGAGTAGGTGTCGAAACTTTTGACTAGTAGTGTATATATATATATATTTTTTTTTTACCATCGTCACATTTACCGCGATTGACTAGAGTTCATAGCTGCCGATGCCTCGTCGAAATTGCTTTTCCGACATTATTTACAACGTCGTTGAGCGTCATCACCATCTTTCCTTTCCGGTAGCTCAAAACAGTCGTGAATACAAGCGTAGAAACAGTTTTAATGAGCAGTGTCTTAAAAGGCCCAGTGCAGTCAATTTATTTTTTATATAAACCCGGCAAAAAAAAGAAACGTCCTTTCACTTTTAACTACGTTTAATTTCAGCAAACTTAACATGTATAAATATTTGTATGAACCTAACAAGATTCGACATAAACAAAGTTCCACAGACATGTGACTTGACAGAACCTAAATAATGTGTCCCTGAATAAGGGGCGGGGGGCAAAATAAAAAAAGTAACCGTATCTGGTGAGGCCACCAGCTACATTAAGTACTGCAGTGCATCTCCTCCTCATGGACTGCACCAGATTTGCCAGTTCTTGATGTGAGATATTACCCCACTCTTCCACCAAGGCACCTGCAAGTTCCAGTACATTTCTGGGGGGGGGGGGGACGGCCCTAGCGCTCACCCTCAGATCCAACAGGTCCTAGACATGCTCAAAGGGATTGAGATCTGCGCTGGCCATGGCAGAACACTGACATTCCCGTCTTACAGGAAATCACACACAGAACGTGCAGTACGGCTGGTAGCATTGTCATGCTGGATGGTCATGTCATGACGAGCCTGCAGGAAGAGTACCACATGAGGGAGGAGGATGTCTTCCCTGTAACGCACAGCGTTGAGATTGCAGGCAATGACAACAAACTCAGTCCGATGATGCTGTGACAAACCGCCCCAGACCCTCCACATCGATCCCGCTCCAAAGTACAAGCCTCGGTGTAACGCTCATTCCTTCGACGATAAACGCAAATCCGACCATCATCCCTGGTGAGACAAAATCGCGACATGTCAGTGAAGAGCACTTTTTTGGTCCAGCAACGGTGGGTTTGTGCCCATATGCGACGTTGTTGCCTGGTGAGGACCTGCCTTACAACAGGCCTACAAGCACTCAGCCCAGCCTCTCTTAGCCTATTGCGGACAGTCTGAGCACTAAATGGAAGGATTGTGCGTTCCTGGAGTAACTCGGGCAGTTGTTGCCATCCTGCACCTGTCCCGCAGGTGTGATGTTCGGATGTACCGATCCTGTGCAGGTGTTGTTACACGTAGTCTGCCACTGCGAGGACGATCAGCTGTACATCCTGTCTCCCTGTAGTGCCGTCTTAGTCGTCTCAACAGTACAGACATTGTAATTTTATTGCCCTGGCCACATGTAGTCTTCATGCCCATTTGCAGCATGCCTAAGGCACATTTATGCAGATGAGCAGGGTCCCTGGGCATCTTTTGAGTCAGTAAGTAGAAAGGCCTCTTCAGTGTTCTAAGAAGTTATTTGGATTTTTATGAATTATCTTTGAAAGACAGGGTCCTGAAAAGGTGACGGTTCTTTTTTTTGTTGTTGAGAGAGAGATATATATATATATATATATATATATATACCAATGCCAGCTTCCTGGACAGCTAAAAACAGAAGAATACGTACATCGGTAATCAAGGTACAAAGACAGCAGTCTATTGATACCTGCTGGTTTCACCATCCAAGACTTTGGCACCAAAACATTTTCATGGGATATTTATTAATTTGTAAGAGGTTCCTTAGGTTCTCAAACTATTCGTACTTTGGTAAAACTAAAGTCAACAAGAAAAACGCACTGTGGTAGATGCATTTTAAGACTTGATCCTAACAATCATTTTGAGTAAGTTGAAAAGCGTTTTACGTAAAGCTTAAAAATCCTTCATCTACTGATTGAAGTGGATTTCAGAAGTGACATCAATAAGGGATCATAGCTTTAACCTGGTCTGTCTGTCATGGAAAGAGCAGTTAATGTTTTTTTTTTTTTTTTTACACTCGGTGTACATCTAGTATCACATGCCAAACAACTTGAGAAGATTAAAATACCCAGTGCAGTAAAACATGTGATTTTTCAGTGTTTTATATACGTTTCCACACCATGCGGTCTGAATAATACTTAGAAATCATGAAAATGACAATGCCCTTTTCGTTCATCCTGTTTTGGGGGATTGGAGCTTAAGCCTTTCCATTGTGACATCACCATGCGGTAAATTAGTTAATAGACCAATAACGAGTTCCAAACCTCTCCACCAATAACAGCTAGTTCAGTTTTTCCCTCCCCACTCAGACCACTCCCAGACAGTCCTAGCAAGTCTTCGCTAAGAAGCTATTTTATTATTTTTTACCATTTTAATTGAAAACAATCACAATGAGGTACTTAATTATTATCCAGAAACGATTTGATAGAGATTGGCTTAAAACAGGTTTTAAAACAGGATTCCTAGGACCTTTTCTGAGATGCTTTGTGGATACAGGCCATCCGCTAATAGCCCAGCGCCACTCCATTGAGAGTATGTTCAGCATATCCACATGGGCAGTGATATCGACTGAAATGAAAGCCAAAATCAAACTTCAAAAAATTTTAAGATTTTATAAAACTTCCATTTCAAAAACAAAGACCTGGATACATTTCTTCTTTTCAAATGAACATTTCTAACTACAAAGGACAACAAAAAAAACACAGTAAGGAAAAACAAAAAAAACTATCATAATCAACTCCCTTTGGTAAAAACTGTCTTGCATTTTTATTTTTCATATACGTACTAACTTCAGCCACCTCTCACTAAAGTCCACAGTAAGCTTAGAAAGTATTACTAGCACAACAACGCAGTTCTTAGTCATAAAAAAGGTCTGACACTATGTACAGTTTATTTACAGTGTGTGGATAGTCCATCCATAATGATCTCGGTTCATGTGTACAAGCTGGTGTATTGGCGTAGTAGGGCATTGCCAGCAATTTCAAAAGGTTGAATATCAGGGTTGGCCAGGATTAGTTGTGTTTATATACTTATAATAAATATATACACACACACACAATACATTTCATAATCTGACATTCACAAGCTATACAATTTTACAGTTAGACACAGCAGAGTTGTGTGGCTAATCTACTTGTCTTTTTACATTAAACACAACAGTGCTTTTCACCCCACAACGCTGCATGGGACTCAGGCCTCGTTCTCTTAATGCACCCGTGTGTTTGAAAAGGAAAGGTGACCAATAAGAAACATCGTGTTCTCGTTTTGAAGTGATGTGTTATTGTGATTTGTCCCCAGCACAGGGACGTGGCTGTGCCAGATCGTTTCAACTAAAGTCCGCTTTGAGCTCCATGCACCCTTGAAACCGTGGCAACTCAAACTCAACCCCATCCAATTCATAGTTAAGTGCACTTATCCCCCAAAACTATTTTCCACGGATACCGCAGTTACACCGTCACAAGTAATCTTTGACAACAGAATCCTTATTCTGATGGCGTCATATATTACTATGTCTGTCAATAACAAACAACCAAACCCCAGCCTACTGACTGAGCGCAAGTGAGGCTGTAACCTAGCAGGCACCTCTAGGGAACACACAGGGCAAGTCCCAAAAGCCTTTTATTAAAGCCCCGAAGACCATGATTTGCGATGTGGTTTGGTCTGCTGGTAAGAGCTCAGGTCAGTGACTGTGGCTAGATTTCAACCAACAGAACAACTCCCTACATTTTGGCACCGAAGGCCCTGCAAAAGTGTGCACAGCTAAAACCGCTGGTTAAAAACAGTGATCCAGTCACCCCCGGTAAGACCTAGTTGTGTGTTGTGCTCCCATATCAGCCTTAGAAAGTTGTTGATATGCCCTCTCCTCCTCACCCATTCCTGACCCATCCTAGTATATAATCCCAAACCCCCCTTCCAATCCTGGTGGGTTATGGTGCTTTGAAGGGTGAGCCGTATTTGACACGGTACTTGTTGATGTTCATGAAGTGGAGGATCTCCAGCTCGCGGGTGGTGGTGCACGGCACCAGACCGTCACGCCCCTCTCCCATCAGCCACTTGTTGGTCTCAGCGGCCATGTCGCGAGTGACATGCTCCTTCACCCAGAAGTCGACCCAGGCCTGGAAGCGCTTGTGCAACCGAGTGCTCACTCTCTCGTGTGACTGCAGGTGGAAAGGAGAGAGGGACACCGTGGTCATGATACTACTGCGTTAAAAGAAACAGAACTCTCAACACAGCAAATATAGGTTTCTACGGTATCGCTCACACAATTGGTGGTCCTTTAGAGCAGTGGTTCCCAAACTGAGGCACGCGAGGGTTTGGCGGAGGGGGCACTTGGGTCCCACCCCAAAAAGGAACTCAGTCCGGCTTTCAACGCACTCTTGAAAGTTGTAATAGTAGAATGCACAAGGTGCAATTTCAAAAATGGGTAGTGCATCAGTTTTCCTTGTCATGTCAGTCATTACATAGCTTATGTCACGTTCACAAACTAGTTGGAACTAGGCAACGCTGACATTCCCAACTTGCTAACTGGTTGTAGTTATACGTGCCGCGTTCAATGAATCAGCAAGTCTGAAATGCTTGAGTTTCCTAGTTCCGATTTGCATGTGAACACGGCATAAGAGAGCTATTTATAACCTCTCAGAAATGTCCAGATCAACTAATCCATGTCAGCGAATGTTTTTTAGCCATATATTTTGTTGTAATGTTTGAGTCACTCAATTATCACATGAAAACACAATCGTCATGGAAAAAAGTATAAAATTGTAAGAAAAGAAGATGTAGAACCTGCAAGTTCTCTGCAACATGTGACAAAATGTGTAGAATTGCTGGAATTAAGCTTTAAAGATGAGAAACGTTCTCTCCACCAACAAGAAGGTTGTGAACAGTCAGAAATAGACATTGCACGTGCAGGAGGGGGCGCGGAATGTTCCCCAATGCTTGAAGGGGAGCCTGAGTGAAAGTTTGGGAACCACTGATTTAGAGGATGGTTACTAAATTAACCGACTAGAATAACAAGTCACAAATAGGATTGTGCCCATTAAAAGGATGAGGCCACAAAGGGTAATATGTACAGCTCCACTACACTAAGACGGTAGTGGGAGTGGAATATGAGTAAATGGGAGGAGAGGTTAATACCTGGTGAGCTCGCAGCAAGGCAGTGCGTCGGTACATGTAGTCCTCAGACTTGAAGACATAAACCATCTTATAGGAGTTGAGCTTGAACATACATTCCATTTTAAGGTTCTCGGCATTCTCCGTGGACTTTTTCTCTCCCTCGCTGGCCTCCTTCTCTAGCTGCTCCCTACCCCTTTGGTACTTCCGTATCCGACGGAGGTTCCTGATTAGAAAAGGTTCCAGGTTAGGCTAGTCAAAGCTAACTCTCGTTTGAGGCGTTTTGCACCACTTCCCCCTTGAAAAGGGAGAATAAAGAGAATAAAGAATGCATATTCAAATAGAGTGACACTAACCTGGGAAGGAAGACAGGTTTCTGAGCAAGGTGTTCCCGCAACTCTGGAGAGGTAGAGTCAGAATTCAGGTAGCGACCCACGTAATCTGACCAGCGCTAGAAAATACAAAACAACTCCACTCAATACACAGACCAGCTGCCAAAATAAAAGATTAGCAGTGATAACACACATCTACCGTTTACCACAACACTAAAAACAACTTTCAACTAGGTGTGTTCGCAGATTGACAACAATCTTCACCATTGGTCAAATACAGTATAACAAAAAATACAGGTGCGCTAATTAAGTGGCGGAAAGCTGAGAGGTGCCTGGGTTCACACAGGAGAAAATAAAAGCATATATTTGTGCTGTGCTGTCTATTACCTCTGCCTCCATGGGTTCATCGGAGTTCTCCTCCTCGGTGTCCAGAAGCTCCACTGTCAGTTGAACATGGCCTCTGTTCTTTAGAAACATAAGCTGTGGCGAGAGCGAGGGAAGAAAGGCAGGAGAGGAGAGAGAGAAAGATAACGTTAAGAGCTTTTATTTATAGATGTGTTCGATAGTCTGAAACTGACATCACAGAAAAAAAAAACATTTCCTGACAGTGGTCGATCTACCTTGAAGCAATTCTCATCGGACATGATCTGTTCCGCCTTGCGCTGGTAGCATCCCTCTGTGGAAGCTCTGGATGTCTGGGTGGGAAGGGGACCTCCGGTGGCCCCGTTGGTGCTCTCTGCTAAATACAGGTCTGTCACCTGCACGCAGATCTCGTCACTCACTATGTGCTGGAGCTGCAGACACAGAAAAGAAGAAGAGCTGAGTGGAGAAAAGTGCACAAGGTCTAGACCAGCAGAAACCTATTAAAAAAAATGCTTAAACAAAAACCTGGAGGATCAAAACGCTAGCTATGCTACTAGCCCAAACATAGTGTAAAAGAATAGCAGTAATGAGGGGCTACTGACCTGCCTGGCGATGCTCTGGATGAGTTTGTCCATGGTGAAGGCGGTGTAGGCATGGATGGTGAACATCTCCCGGAGGGAGTCCTCGTACTGAGCCGGCTCCATGTTGCCATCCAGAAGGTTCCGCACCATCTCCAGGAAGGCAGAGTAGTAGTCCTCCACCTCTATATCCACTGCAGGTGGGGAAGGAAGACTATCACAAACTGATCATGGCACTATGCATCAGTTCAACCAATGTACAGATGACATTTAAATCGAGGACTGCATTCCCATGGGATAACCGCAGGACCCGAGGATCCCGACAGATCATTGTGGCGCCGTCAGCATTTTTCATGCGGGTGGGAGTGGGCGGTCAGACAGACTTCTTTGGAATTACAATATTTTTTTGTTGCCCTACGGAGTTAGAAATGGTGGTCTTTCCGCTTTGTATGAGTTAGCCTACCCATTGTATTAAAAGCATGTCACATTATTCACAAACTCAGAATTCGCTACTTCAACTTCAGTAGCCTACCTCTGCTCTTCTAGTTGGGCATGTGAGATCAAGTGCGCCTAGTATACAGTACCAGTCAAAAGCTCAAACACCAACTCATTCTTAATTTGGACTATTTCCTACATTGTAGCATAATAGTGAAGACAACACTATGAAATAACATATACGGAATCATGTAGTAGCCAAAAATAAGTGTAAAAATATATATATATATTTTAGTTTCTTCTAAGTAGCCACCCTTTGCCTTGATGACAGCTTTGCATACTTGCATTATCTCAACCAGCTTCACGAGGGAGTCATTTGGAATGCTTTTCCAACAATGTTGAAGGAGTTCCCACATATGCTGAGCACTTATTGGCTGCTTTTCCTTCACTCTGTGGTCCAACTCATCCCAAACCATCTCAATTGGGTTGAGGTCGGGGGATTGTGGAGGCCAGGTCATCTGATGCAGCACTCCATCACTCTCCTTCTGGGTCAAATAGCCCTTACACAGCCTGGATGTGTGTTGGGTCATGGTCCTGTTGAAAAACAAATAATAGTGGGACTAAGCTCAAACCAGATGAGATGGCGTATCGCTGCAGAATGCTGTGGTAGCCATGCTGGTTAAGTGTGCCTCAAATTAAAAAAATTAAAATCACTGACAGTGTAACCAGAAAAGCACCCCCACGTCATCACCCCTCCTCCTCCATGCTTCACGGTGGGAACCACACATGCGGAGATCATCCGTTCACTCACATTGCGTCTCACAAAGACACGGTGGCTGAACCAAAAATCTCAAATTTGGACTCATCAGACCAAAATGACAGATTTCCACCAGTCTAATGTCCATTGCTCTTGTTTCTTGGCCCTATCAAGTCTCTTCTTCTTATTGGTGTCCTTTAGTGGATGTTTCTTTGCAGCAATTTGACCATGAAGGCCTGATTCACGCCGTCTCCTCTGAACAGCCAGAGATTGACTGACCTTCATGTCTTGAAGTAATGATGGACTATCGTTTCTCCTTGAGCTATATTTGCCATATTAATAGGCTTTTTTTTCTTCTTTTTTTACCAGATAGGGCTATCTTCTGTATACCACAGGAAATGTTTGAGCTAAATGTTTGAGCTATATAGCTACATTGTCACAACACAAATGATTGGCTCAAACACATTAAGGAAAGAAATTCCACAAATTAACAAGGCACACCTGTTAATTGAAATGCATTCCAGTTGACTACCTCATGAAGCTGGTTGAGAGAATGCCAAGAGTGCGCAAAGAGGTCATCAAGGCAAAGGGTGGCTACTTTGAAGAACCTAAAATATATTTTGATTTGTTAACTTTTTGGGTTACTATATGATTCCATGTGTGTAATTTCATAGTTTTAATGTCTTCACTATTATTCTAAAATGTAGAAAATAATAAAAATGTTACCTGCCCGAACACAGTGCCAATAAAGTTGAGTGAAAGAGGAATAATGGTCTGGATCTATTTCTCATGGCGCGGGCTAGGCCCCTTATTTCCAGTGAAAGGAAATCTGAATGCTACAGCATTCAACGACATTCTTGATGATTCTGTGCTTCCAACTTTGTGGCAACAGTTTTGGGAAGGACATTTCCTGTTTCAGCATGACAATTCCTAGTGTACAAAGTGGGGTCCAGAAATGGTTTGTCGAGATCAGTGTGGCAGAGCCCTGACCTCAACCCCAATGAACACTTTTGGGATGAATCGGAACACCAACTGCGAGCTTAATTGTTCAACATCAGTGCCCGACCTCACTAATGCTCGTGTCTGAATAGAAGCAAGTCCCTGCAGCAATTTTCCAACATCTAGTGGAAAGCCTTCCCAGAAGAGTGGAAGCTGTTAGCAGCAAAGGGGGGACCAACTCTATACTAATACCCATGATTTTGGAATGAAATGTTCACCGAGCAAGTGTCCCGAGTGGCGCAGAGGTCTAAGGCACCGCATCGCAGTGCTAGAGGCGTCACTACAGACCCTGATGAGATCCTGGGCTGTATCACAAACAGCCGTGATCGGGAGTCCAACAGGGCAGCGCACAATTGGCACAGCGTCGTCCAGGTTAGGGGAAGGTTTGGCCGGTTTAGGCCATCATTGTAAATAAGAATTTGTTCTTAACAGACTTGCCTAATTAAATAAAGGTTCAATTTATTGTGGTGTATCTTTCCAAGGAACTGTACTTCCTAAATATGATTAAGGCTATAGTTTACAACATTGCCTAGGAATACATGCTGATTAACCATATTTGCCTCAGTCTGAAAATAGTCTCACTCCGAATGTAGGCTATAAAAATAGCTATAGAGAAAGTCTCTCCAACTCTGCTCTCTTCAAACTACATCTAGCACATTGACCGATAAACACAGTATATCAGTAATATCGATAGTTTAATATAATGGGCCACGTGAAAATGTACTTAAACCTAAAATAACATTGCAGGACTGCGGTTGGGTTGAGGACCAGTTTTTGCAGTAACAGGTGGGAGTCCGCTGGCAGGATGAATAAAATAAGTGCCAAGCAGACCTCTATACTTAAACACATCTTTCAATGCACAATCTGAATAGCAACTGATTTACCGTGGAAATTTTGCAGACAACTGCACATACTGTGTATCGCCAAAGGCTATGATTACCCAATCTCTAGCTTGCTCAATGCTTCACAGATCCACGTAGCCCCCCATTATCACAGTGCTGATGCACTGTGTGTCTATGAGACTTACCAATCAAAGTGATGAAAACCCTGAGTGATTGAGTGTGAAAAGGCTGTGTGGATTTAACAGTTTTGTGCTATGAACTCACTGGGCTCTTTCAGTCTCAGCTGGATGGCAGGGTTGTCATTCTTGTCTCGCTTGAGGCCCAGCACCTCTCTCTCCCAGTCACGCTCCCGGATGTCCTCCTCAATTTGTCTCTCCGCCTGCCCGTAGATCCGCATCAGCCGCGAGCACAGTGTCTGGTGCAGCCGCAGGAAGATGTACCAGTTATTGTTGACGTAAAACAGATTGTAGGCCTCGGTGCAACTTCGCAGCTTCTGGGCACCCGTGTTGCAGAAGAGGAGCTTGGAGGACTTGTTGGGGCTTCCGCCTTGCGCGACGCCATTGTGCTTCTTGGCCACGGCCTCATCCAGCTCCATCTCCTCTTCCTCTTCTTCCTCCAGGTCCGAGAGCTCGCCGCGCTGGGCAAACAGCATGTCTGGGATCAAGTGGTGAATGATTTGTTTGATCTTGTACTTATCCTCCTTCTGGATGCCCGTCTGCCGCTTGACGTGGTGGATGATGAGGGCGGCAGCATCCTCCAGGATCTGGCTGTCCTTGTAGGTCAAAGTCAGGTGGGGGCCGCTGGGCATCGCGGTGTTCTCCTCCGACGCCTGTTCCTGTCGCTACACCGCAACACAAAAGCACACACTTTTCACCTACTTGCTGTTGAATGAACAGCAACATACAATTCCCACAATTTTAAATTCTATCCATTTTAACTTATTGAAATTCAAGAAAACTCACCTCGTCGTAGATGCTCTCAATCTCATTGAGCAGTGTCTTGGATCGTAGCACCTTGGTGTCGTTCTGTTTGAAGTTGATACCTTGGTGGTCGAGAGACTTCAAGTAGTACTTCTCATTCTGCTCCCTCCAGATCTTGTTGAAGCCCCTCTGGGCTTCCCGCCACTCCTCCTCCTTGTTCTTTAACCTGAGGACAACATGGGAATGAGGAGACTTGTAGGAGAAAACCTCAAGATGTGACTAAGTGAAAAGATTCATAGTTTTCAACTCAACACGGTCTGCTAACACGGTCTGCTAACACGGTCTGCTAACACGGTCTGCTAACACGGTCTGCTAACACGGTCTGCTAACACGGTCTGCTAACACGGTCTGCTAACACGGTCTGCTAACACGGTCTGCTAACACGGTCTGCTAACACGGTCTGCTAACACGGTCTGCTAACTGGGGCGGCAGGGTAGCCTAGTGGTTAGAGCGTTGGACTAGTAACCGGAAGGTTGCAAGTTCAAACCCCCGAGCTGACAAGGTACAAATCTGTCGTTCTGCCCCTGAACAGGCAGTTAACCCACTGTTCCTAGGCAGTCATTGAAAATAAGAATCTGTTCTTAACTGACATGCCTGGTTAAATAAAGGTAAAATAAAAAAATAGCCATATAAGCATGCATGAAAGAAGAATGTAGACATCCACAAAAGCCCCGTACACAAATATATAAAAATGTAATTAACAGTTTAGAGAAACTAGGGATAGTTCATCCAAATTAAATGCGCAATAAAAAAAAGAACTCCTTTCCTGGTACAGTTTGAGTTTTGGCTTGACACTCACCTCTTCAGCACAATGGGAACAGAAATGGCAGGGTTCTTCTTGAGCCCATCGATGATGTCAGGGGCCTTGTCACCGTATATCCTCTGGATGGCCTTGCGATGGATGACTTCCGAGGAGCCTCCCAGCGTGTTGTCCAGGCGAAACTTAGCCTGCTCCTCGGCAGACATACGGGACAGTTTTCTTTGTACGGTCTCCAGCATGCGGATGGTGGCCAGGTTGGTCTCCAGCACCACGTCCAGCTGGAGGCAAATAAAAAAAAGAAAATAAGGGAGCGTTACATGACAAGCACAACATGGGCAAGCCAACATAATAGCTTAGATCAGGGATGAGCAAAAGGGAGCAATTTCTAAATTTAATTAGCCCATGTCAGTAAAAATGTTTTAGACTGGTAAATTAGTCTAGCGGCCAGCTATCTAAACTTGTAGTGAATATGGTCGAATTACTGACAGGGGTAGGGCCCATTGGACATTAGTTATATTAAAAACTGCAAAGGTGTACCTCCACCCAATGGCAAAATGTGCAAATTCACAGGAAACGTAAAATAAAATAGATGTCACGAGGGGGGCTGAAAATGTTTTGTTAGCAAGGGGATGCCTCATGACACGAGTTCTGTTTTTTTGTGCTCCCCACCCCATCAAAGTTACCCATCCCTGGCATAGATGGATGTATTTGTCCATGAAACAGGGGTCCTTCTGTAGCTCAGTTGGTAGAGCATGGTGCTTGTAACGCCAGGGTAGTGGGTTCGATCCCCGGGACCACCCATAAGTAGAATGTATGCACACATGACTGTAAGTCGCTTTGGATAAAAGCGTCTGCTAAATGGCATATATTAAACAGATCGAAACTGTTCTTATTAATTTGGTTTACAGTTTTGGGCTAACTCACCTCGAAGCGTTCATCCTCACATCTGTAGATGTGCTCCTCATACTGGGTCTTTTTGGAGCTCACAAAGGTGGAGTCTTCAGACCAGGAAGGGAAGGACACCCAGGTGTCATTGAGGACCTGGATGAAGCAAGTACACACTAAACATCGTGTACATACTTTACACATATAAAAAGGTGTAAAAAAAAAAAAAAAAAAAAAAAAATTGCCTCACAGCTTTGCACCACACAACACAATACAGCTCTGGTAATAATACAGCTCTGATTTCACCAAGTAAACCTATAGAAACATGGTTCCGACATAAACATCCACTACATTCAGAAAAAAGTACACACAGTGAGTAATTATTTGTGTGAACAGCTGACAGGTAGGTGTGGTTAATGGCTGGTGAAAAAGGTTCCCTTGAGGGCCTGTTGAATGGCTGTAGTTCTTTAGATTGCCTTCGAGGGGCAGTGTTGCACTTACCTCTTTGCACAGTGGCGTTCTCCCGGTGCACTTGGGCTGCGTGTAGCTCTTCGGCAGTGCTCTGTAGCTCGAGCCCAGTCTCTTGCAGGAAGCATAGTCGATCTCCATGGCAATGCCCTCCAAGGCACGCTCCTTGGGATAGCGCTCAGTGTGGGACATTTCCCGGTATCCTAGGAAGTTCTTGAACCAATTGAACAGTTCGGGGAATCTCCTGTCAACAACAGTGGCCATTCTGGTTAAAAAATGTTTTTGCTTCAGCCACACTTAAAGCTTTACTGAATGGATCAAATGAATGCATAATCAGTCGAACATGTCAATGATGTGAAACAAGCCACGACCAATGAAGAGTGGATGAATAGTCGGTCACTGAGTGAGTGAGGCAGTTTCCCAAATTCTGTACTCACCCCAGGAAAGGCAGCACCAGTTGCACCAGCTCAGCCCTGGAGATGACCTCTTGGTTGAAGATAACCAAACAACGCAGGAAGTTGTCATAGGCCTCTGCACTCCGCAAGGCCTTCCGCACCTGCAAAAAAATATATATAAGACACCTGGATGAGACGTCAAGTAAAGATAGATTCAAAAAGTAAAAAAAAAAAAAAAATTGCATGTTCCCTTTAAGATGAACTACACTGCTCAAAAAAAGAAAGGGAACACTAAAATAACATATCCTAGATCTGAATGAATGAAATATTTTTATTCAATACTTTTTCCTTTACATAGTTGAATGTGCTGACAACAAAATCACACACAAATTATCAATGGAAATTAAATTTATCAACCCATGGAGGTCTGGATTTGGAGTCACACTCAAAATGAGTGGAAAACCACACTACAGGCTGATCCAACTTTGATGTAATGTCCTTAAAAAAAAGTCAAAATGAGGCTCAGTAGTGTGTGTGGCCTCCACGTGCCTGTATGACCTCTCTACAATGCCTGGGCATGCTCCTGATGAGTCTGTGGTGCAACGTGGCGTTGGTGGATGGAGCGAGACATGATGTCCCAGATGTGCTCAATTGGATTCAGGTCTGGGGAACGGGCAGGCTAGTCCATAGCATCAATGACTTCAGCTTGCAGGAACTGCTGACACACTCCAGCCACATGAGGTCTAGCATTGTCTTGCATTAGGAGGAGCCCAGGGCCAATCGCACCAGCATATGGTCTCAAGGGGTCTGAGGATCTCATCACTGTACCTAATGGCAGTCAGGCTACCCCTGGCGAGCACATGGAGGGCTGTGTCCGGCCCCCCAAAGAAATGCCACCCCACACCATGACTGACCCACCGCAAAACCGGTCATGCTGGAGGATGTTGCAGGCAGCAGAACGTTCTCCACGGCGTCTCCAGACTGTCACGTCTGTCACATGTGCTCAGTGTGAACCTGCGTTCATCTGTGAAGAGCACAGGGCGCCAGTGGCGAATTTGCCAATCTAGGTGTTCTCTGGCAAATGCCAAACGTCCTGCACGCTGTTGGGCTGTAAGCACAACCCCCACCTGTGGACGTCAGGCCCTCATACCAACCTCATGAGGTCTGTTTCTGACCATTTGAGCAGACACATGCACATTTGTGGCCTGCTGGAGGTCATTTTGCAGGGCTCCTCCTTGCACAAAGGCGGAGGTAGCAGTCCTGCTGCTGGGTTGTTGCCCTCCTACGGCCTCCTCCACATCTCCTGATGTACTGGCCTGTCTCCTGGTAGCGCCTCCATGCTCTGGACACTACACTGACAGACACAACAAACCTTCTTGCCACAGCCCGCATTGATGTGCCATCCTGGATGAGCTGCACTACCTGAGCCACTTGTGTGGGTTGTAGACTCCATCTTATGCTACCACTAGAGTGAAAGCACCGCCAGCATTCAAAAGTGACCAAAACATCAGCCAAGAAGCATAGGAACTGAGAAGTGGTCTGTGGTCACCACCTGCAGAACCACTCCTTTATTGGGGGTGTCTTGATAATTGCCTATAATTTCCACCTGTTGTCTATTCCATTTGCACAACAGCATGTGAAATGTATTGTCAATCAGTGTTGCTTCCTAAGTGGACAGTTTGATTTCACAGAAGTGTGACTGACTTGGAGTTACATTGTGTTGTTTAAGCGTTCCCTTTATTTTTTTGAGCAGTATATATCATACTGCACATTCAAGCTTTATGGGGGGTATGCCGCCTGGGGTGGCAGGTAGCCTAGCGGTTAGAGCGTTGGACTAGTAACTGAAAGGTTGCAAGATCAAATCCCCGAACTGACAAGGTAAAAATCTGTTGTTCTGCCCCTGAACAAGGCAGTTAACCCACTGTTCCTAGGCCGTCATTGAAAATAAGAATTTGTTCTTAACTGACTCGCCTAGTTAAATAACGGTAAAATAAAAATCTAAACATTTAGTTCATTATATCAGGAAATAAGCAACTTTTACTCGTTAATATTTAATTAAATTTAGTTAAAAACATTGACCTATCAGGTTATTTAATACCGTAGCTAATGAAACTAAATTGGGCAGAAAGCCAAGCTCAAACTCACCTTCTCAAAGAACAGAGATTCTGTGCCATCTCCATGTTTGCTGGCTTCTACCAGGGACGAGTCTTTCAAATTCAGTAACTTGGGCTTCTTCTTCAAGATAGCAAAGTTGTGAATAAAAGAGCATGAATTCTCAACCGTGATGTAAAAAATATCAGTTTATACTGATAAATAATTCAACACAAGCTGTAAAATAGTAGAGCATGCTGGAAAGCAGTCAGAGGGTAATGCATTTTCGTATCTACAGTGTGCAGATATAAGGGGTGTGTACCTTGACAGGGGGTGTGACAACCGTCCCAGAGAGCATGCGGATCTGGCAACCGTTCTGATTGGGCCTTTGTTTGTTGTTGAGCTGCAGCTTCTTCGCTGTGCCACCGTGGTCATTCCGCACAGACTCCGCCTTTTCTGCTGTCGTCTTGCTTAACAGCTAGGGAGGACAAGCGACACGACATTGGCAGACAGCTCAGAGGTAGTTGCATCACAATATTACCTCAGGTACTCATTTGAAAACCTGCTATCGAAATGTTACGTCAACCACTGAATTTTATGTCTGATATGGACTTTTAGGGACAAATACTTCTGAATACAAATTAATACTTTGAACAGACTTTATAGTATCCACTGAGTATAGCAAACATTAGATATCACCTTACTAATATTGAGTTAAACCCCACCACCCCCTTTTCCCTCAGAACAGCCTCAATTCATTGGGGCAAGGACTCTACAAGGTGCCGAAAGCGTTCCACAGGGATGCTGGCCCATGTTGACACCAATGCTTCCCACAGTTGTGTAAAGTTGGCTGGATATCCTTTGGGTGGTGGACCTTTCTTAATACACATGGGAAACTGTAGAGTGTGAAAAACCCAAGAGCATTGCAGTTCTTGACACAAACTGTTTTGCCCTGCACCTACTACCATAACCCCTTCAAAAGGCACTTAAATATTTTGCCTTGCCTATTCACCCTGAACGGCACACGAACACAACCCATGTCTCAAGGCTAAAAATCCTTCTTTAACCCGTCTCTTGCACTTCAATTACACTGATTGAAGGAGATTTAAGAAGTGACAATAAGGGATCATAGCTTTCACCTGGTCAGTCTATGTCAAGGAAAGAGCTGGTGTTAATGTTTTGTATACTCAGTTTAGATTCTCAGGGCACAGATAAATGCTTTGTGCTCTACTCACCACCGAGCTGTTGGCATCTGGTAAGAACTGGCCAAACTCAGAGAGAAGGTCCTCCTGGTTCTTGAAGAGCCGGGCCACCTGGGCATAGACCTCCTGCTCTGTCAGGGCTGGGGTGTAGTTCCCTCCTGCCTCCTTAGCATTCCGCTGCTCCTTCTAGAGTTGACAAAGAAAAACATTGCTATTATGAATGCTCCAGTTGGAATATTATGTGATAGGTGGTCTAAGAGGAAAATGTGGTTTGGCTGCTGACCTGGTAGGTGTGCAGGATCTCCAGGAAGGCTTTGTAGATGTCTGGCTGACCCTGGAAACGGTTCTTGATCTTGTTGACGTAGTTGATGGCATGATTGAACTCCACAGGCTGGTTGTTCTGCAGCGGAGGGGCATTGGGCGTGCCACTTATCGGTGTGTGGGGCTGCAGGGTTGGGGATTGGGGGGAGGCATAGGCGGGGATGGACGGATTGGGCTGGCTGCTTGGCGTGAGGACTGGAGATTGCAGTGGCTGCTAGACAAAGACAAAATGAATATGTATATAAAATCATGTTGGGGAAAAACTAACATATTTAACATTTTGGACTAGCAGACTGAGAAAACAGAGTGGTAAACATAATACAGGCAAATAATGTGTAATATATATATTTTCACCCACTCACCTTGCTCATCTTGGTAGGGGTTGGCTGTGTGGGAGGGGATGGTGCAGAGGTGGTGGTGGGGGCTGGCACCTGGGGCTGGTGCGGGGTGGGTGGTCCCGACAGGGGGATTTGTGAGACAGAAATGCCGTGAGGGGTGATGTGGTGGATCTGACCCGGCGTGGTTACATTGACCAGGTCGTTGGTCGCAACCTCGATCTTGTAGCCCGGTGGCAGGAAGGTGTTGAATCCCATAATGAGGTCGGGGTGGCCTTTGAAGAGCTGGGATACCCTGCTTATCACCCCTGGAGTGTCAATGCTGTGACAAAACAGAGAAACATATTTGCTTGAAAGGCAGTTAACATTTGTCATGCTAGAGTAAGAGAGAGGCAAAACCTTAAATGTCAATCGTGAATGACCTCACCTTTGAGACTTGAACTCCTTCATGATGTCCAGGAAGTCATTGTAGACTTGAGGTTGGTTGCCAAACTGGAGTTTCACTTGGTCCAGGTAAGACAAAGCATCTTCCACCTGAGAGACAGAAAGATATCCATCACTCTAAGTCTGATCACTGTTCATCTGGGTCTTATTTGATTATATTTCAGAATAAAATCTAAATTGCTCTCATTAAGCTGGCCTGGAAAACACCAAACGGGGGGGCCAGGAGGTCTCACCTTGAGCCTCTGGAATTGCTGCTGGCCCTGGGCTGAGGCAGGGGGGTGAGCGTGGCACTGCATCACAGGGGGCCCGTGGGGCTGGACCGCTGGGCTGTGGTGGTGTACAGTTGGGCTAGGGGTGTGCACATGACCACTCGAGTTCTGTGGCACCGTGGGGACCTGTAGGGGGGACACACAGAGTCAAATTGGTTTTATTTGTACTATTTTCTACATTGTAGAATAAAAGTGAAGACATCAAAACATGTGGAATCATGTAGTAACCCAAACAAGTATTAAACAAATAAAAATATATATTTTAAAATATTTATATCTTTAAAATAGCCACCCGTTGCCTTGATGACAGCTTTGCACACTCTTGGCATTCTCTCAACCAGCTTCACCTGGAATGCTTTTCCAACAGTGTTGAAGGAGTTCACACATGTGCTTAGCACTTGTTGGCTGCTTTTCCTTCACTGCGGTCCAACTCATCCCAAACCATCTCAATTGGGTTGAGGGCGGGGTATTGTGGAGGCCAGGTCATCTGATGCAGCACTCCATCACTCTCCTTCTTGGTCAAATAGCCATTACACAGCCTGGAGGTTTTGGGCCATTGTCCTGTTGAAAAACAAATGATAGTCCCACTAAGAGCAAACCAGATGGGATGGCGTAACGCTGCAGAATGCTGTGGTAGCCATGCTGGTTAAGTGTGCCTTGAACTCTAAATTAATCACTGACAGTGTCACCAGCAAAGCACCCGCATACCATCACACCTCCTCCATGCTTCACAGTGGGAACCACACACGCAGAGATCATCCGTTCACTCACATTGCGTCTCACAAAGACACGGAGGTTGGAACCAAAACAATCTCCAATTTGGACAAATTTCCACCGGTCTAATGTCCATTGCTCATGTTTATTGGCCCAAGCAAGCCTCTTCTTATTGGCATCCTTTAGTAGTGGTTTCTTTGCAGCAATTCGATCGTGAAGGCCTGATTCACGCAGCCTCCTCTGAACAGTTGATGTTGAGATGAGTCTGTTACTTTAATTCAGTGAAGCATTTATTAGAGCTGCAATTTCTGAGGCTGGTAACTCTAATGAACTTATCCTCTGCAGCAGAGGTAACTCTGGGTCTTCCTTTCCTGTGGCGGTCCTCATGAGAACCAGTTTCATCATAGCGCTTGATGGTTTTTCGGATTGACTGACCTTCATGTCTTCAAGTAATGATGGACTGTCATTTCTCTTTTGCTTATTTGAGCTGTTCTTGCCATAATATGGAGAATGCCAAGAGTGTGCAGAACTGCCGTCAAGGCAAAGGGTGACTATTTTAAGAATCAAAAATATATTTTGATTTGTTTAACACTTTTTGGTTATTACATGATTCCATATCTGTGATTTCATAATTTGTACGTCTTCAGTATTATTCTACAATTATTCTACAATGTAGAAAATAGTAATAAATAAATAAAAAACCTTGAATGAATAGGTGTTCTAAAACCTTTGATCAGTAGTGCATATAAGCCATTTATTTTGGGGGGAGGAAATTACTGATTGTTTGGTTGTTTTCTGAATGCAGTTCTGGAATCGATTGATCAATTGTTAAATCATATCAGAGTGTACATAGCAACAGAATATCACAATTAGGGAAGTTACTGCTCATTTATGGTTAAAAATTGCAGTTAAACCTATTAAACCATAAAACTTGGTTGCGTGTGTAGCCATGCGTACCTGGTAGCCCTGTGGGACAGAATACTGAATGTTGCCTGCGGTAGGCTGCATGCTGTCGCCCACCGCCTCGTATGCGGCAGGCGCCGGGGCCAGGACACGGTGCTGGAAAGCCTCCGTGCTGCAGGTGAGGCGCCGCTGTTGGGACGCAAATACCGGTTCCTGTTCCTCCAAGCGCCGTTTCATTTTGAACTCATGCTCGAGGGGGCTGAAAGACCTGCGGACGAAACAACTTCAGCATGGCGTCTGGGTAGTCATGTATTTAGAGGGCCGTTTTTTTGGTCATACTCGCGCAAAAATTGTGTTGACCTTTTCACTCAAGAATATATGTACGTTCAGGTAAGAAGGTATACATTTTTTTATGTAAGCCTAAACTTAATACACAAACAGGATTTATTTATTTCAAACATCCATGCTGGCAAGAAAGTATGAGTGTGCCAGTTGTCATTTGAATCTGAAGCTAAACATGGACATGAAAATACGAGTGGCACGTGTTGCAATACTATGTAGACTGAAAACAACCAAGCAGCCAAGGCATGCTGCAGAACTCAGAGTTGCTAATCGAAGCGACGCCACAGTACTGGGGTGTATTCAAAACATTACGCCGATTTACTTTGCAGAACAGAAACCGTTTATTCCTAACGGAAAATGTTTTGCAATAAAAACGAGTTTCTACTGGACAAATTCAGGAAGGTTCGTCCCCATTTCGTTTGCTTCTTATACGGTTTCCGTTCGAAGAGGTATATGAATACACCCATGATTGAATGTGACTGGCTTGCTTTTACATTCCATTCATGATCTAGCTACCGTGGTAGTGATTTATTTCCTGCATTTTCGTATGACGACAAAACAATAGTCAATATGAGATTTCTACTTTCTTAGTGTAACGAAAGGTTCCAATAAATAAGTGTTTTTATGTAATAAAATATCTAGCTAGCAGCTGGTTAACATTTCGGACAGGCTCCTTCCTGTAAGTTACACAATGCTACATTTATGCTTAGAAATGGCAAGCTTGCTAGCAAAAGTTGAGTTAACGTTAGCTATATTGAATTAATATGCCAATACATCTTTGGCTAGCCCACACACGTGGTAGGTGCCACCTAACCTAGACAACCTCGGCTGGCCGACTCGCTAACTAGCCAACATGTCGTTAACTTAGCAAGCGTCTTCAATCAGGTAGGTAAACTAACTGCCAACACACTAACGTCAAACTAGTTAGTTAACCACTTATGCTGTGTATCTTGAACGTAGCCACATGACTAGCTTGCAAACAAACCACCAGCGTTTCCCAAATAAAGGCATTGTGAGTTAAGTATAAAGGAGCATGTGCAAGTGTATTGGCCACAATAATAGCTTCGGCCTCATTTTCAAGTTGAAAGTAAATGGCCAGTCCCCTCTACCCTCCCCCTCCGCTTTGCGGCCTGTCACCATTTCAGAACACCGACCGCGAGTTACAAGACGAAGCGATCCAGTGCCCGCCTTTGGGTAACGACTAAAGTATTGAGTGCTTTAGAGAAAACATACTAACGTCAACTAGTTAGTTTTCAAATGCCATAGATAAGACCACCACAACAAAAGATGACATTAACGGTGCCTTTTAAAAATTCGCAAACTACCAATGTGTGTCCATTGCAAAGGTAGGTAGGTAGGTGTGTTAGTTAGCTAAGCTGTCTTGCTAGCATACAACATCAACAACACATTGAGAATCGATTCGAGTGGAGCACGGCAGACTATCTACAATAAGTTAGCGTTGCAAAATATTCACATGGTAGCCAATTTACCACCCTTTTTCCTCAAATCTGTGCTAAAGAGTACTTCAGCAGTGACTGAAAGTACTGTTCCACATGCCAGTTTCCCTTTAGTGCTAGCTATATCAAAGTTGCTATCGGGAAATAGCTAATTCAAACGAAACAATGATTGTTTTTTCAATTCTTGACAAATGAACTCACCCCCTGCCCTGGTAACACAGACTTGAACAGGCACGTTAAAGTTGCAGTCAATTCGTGGGTATAAACTTAAACCTTTGAAAGCCGAAAAGACTAACAGGAGCATGCATATACTTTTGTAAATAAAATAATTTAAACAGCTATAAGTATTTGAACAATCACCGCCCCGGACCGCAATAGGAAAATTATCCTCGAGAGAAAACAACCTCCGCTCGGTTCTTAAACAAGAGGCGTGGCCACGATTGTGTATTTCTCTTTCCCACCCACTGAACAATGTTATTGGACGGGACTCGAAAGAAGCGGCAAAGTGGGATGGTATTGTAGTTATTATTGGCAGTTTGAGAAGTCCCTCAAATATTAACTGGAAAGGGGATGTACTTTCACCCGCAACCCTCGCGCACACAACATTCGAAAATTAGACAGAACAAAATGCTCGCAAATGTTTGTAAACAAAGCCTTTCTGGTAGTTCCGGGTTGCGAGCGTCGGAAAACTGCATTCGAGAATGCAAGTAAAACCACATGCAGATCACCGCAGTAATAACTAGACGAATTAATAACGTATATACTCAGTTTAACACTATTCTTGTTATCAAGCCTCCATTTTTCTAGGTTGTTAGATAGCATTTCCTCCATTAACGAAGCAAGCTAGCTAACTACGAAAATTACCTTGGTTTCAGCTGACCTTGCTGTATGCTAGCTAGAGCCATGTATTTGTGTTATTTTTGGGGGGAAATGTATTACCAGCTAAATCCAATTGTAATGCTGGATATGTCGCTAATCTGTTCCATTTATGAAAACCGCCTTCATTGACTTTAATCTTCACCCACTAGCATTGTGCATAATGAATGTATGCAAAGGCAGTAACTACCCAATGTTAGCTAGCCCCAACTACCCAGTTAGAGAAGTTAAATTTTTCTCCTTTTTCAGCTATCTTGTTTGAACACCGAATGACCGACCACAAGCTGCCTGCCAGTGGGTGCACTAGCTGGTTAGCTAAATATTCCTGCCTCAGGCATTGCATTGGCTATCTTGTCAGCACGCATGGCTGAATGCAGATGTCCGTCATGTCACGTCAACAAAGAAAACCCTTGTTTTCAATTAATAAGCTGGTTTGGTATCTACAACAGTACACACATTTCCTTACCCAATGCCGATGGTTCCATAGCCTGCCATACGTGAGTTGCTTAGCTGGGTTATGAGAAAGTTATTTGTCGACATGTAACGTTAATCATTGCAATTTGAGCTAATGTTATACACAAATAACTGTTTAAAATACATGACTGTTTGACTGATATCCTTCATCTGATGAGTGCAGGGCCATAACCAGGGTTGGAGTTTTAGTGATGTTGAAGGATATCTCAAAGTTGAAGCTCATTTACTGCATTTCTATACAATTAAAAAAACAATACTATTTGGAGAACAGCTAAAATGACCCCAGCCATGATTATCCTTGGCTGCTGTAGGTTCTTTCACCTGTTGATCTACAAACACTGCATATTAGCTATACAACTAATGTAATACCCCTGAAATATCCAAAATTATTCACATTGACACAATGTCATTTATGACAAAATCTCCCCACTCTCCTGTAACATGGCAGAAACTTGCACTTGAGCCTTTTACTCTTGGTTTTAGTCCAACTATGGTACAATGATTTCCTACACTATTCAGTGCATCTTTTCTCATAGAGAAGTTTCACATTTTTGCAACCAGGAATATACAGTGATTGCTACATTGGCCACTTGACCCTATTTTCACTAGATAAACACAGCTGCCATAATACCACTTCTCTGGTATTATGGCAGCCTGCAAACAAAGGTTAAAGGTGTATGCTGCCACACTATAGGGGTAATGAACAAGGGGGGAAAAATAAACTACGAGAAAGTGGAAAGAAATACAAAATTTAATCCTAAAACCAATCCCACTCCTTCAGTCATAGTCCAAATCACATCCCTACAGGATGGAACATTCAGCAACAGGATTCCTTGTAATGCCAAAAAACATTAAGCCACACTCACAACACTGCCTATTTTCTTAGATTTCCAATACGTTTGCACCTTTTTAACATGCAACATGTCAGGATCCTGTTGCCGAGTAGCATTTACTAATTTCTCTAATCCAAACTTTAAACTTTACTGCCGCCTTCCACTCTTCTCACCACCTCTGTCTCCTTCACCCTAACAGGGCACTTCCTGCATTCGGGCGCATGCTCGCCACCACAATTGCAGCATTTTGCCTCAAATGACATATAATACTCCTCCCGTCAACATAGACTTCACATATTTACATACATCACACTGCATGGGTTTGAGCACAAAGCCTCTTACAGGTTAGCTCGCATAGCCTAAATATAAAGAACCAGTCAAAAGTTGACACCTACTCATTCAAGGGTGTTTCTTAATTGTTTTACTATTTCCTATATTGTAAAATAATAGAAGACATCAAAACTATGAAATAACACATGGAATCACTTAGAATACTTTTTTTTTAACAAATCAACATATATTTTACATTTGAGGTTCTTCAAAGTAGCCACCCTTTACCTTGATGACAGCTTTGCACACTTGGCATTCTCCCAACCAGCTTCATCTGGAATGCTTTTCCAACCATGTTGAACAGGTTCCCACATATGCTGAGCACTTGTTGGCTGCTTTTCCTTCACTCTGTGGTCCAACTCATCCCAAACCATCTCAATTGGGTTGAGGTCGGGGGATTGTGGAGGCCAGGTCATCTGATGCAGCACTCCATCACTCTACTTCTTGGTTAAATAGCCCTTACACAGCCTGGAGGTGTGTTGGGTCATGGTCCTGTTGAAAAACAAATAATAGTGGGACTAAGCTCAAACCAGATGGGATGGCGTATCGCTGCAGAATGCTGTGGTAGCCTTGCTGGTTAAGTGTGTCTGGAATTCTAAATAAATCACTGAGTGTGACCAGCAAAGCACCATCACACCTCCTCCCCCATGCTTCACGGTGGGAACCACAACTGCAGAGATCATCCATTCTCACCTACTCTGCGTCTCACAAAGACACAGCGGTTGGAACCAAAAATCTCAAATTTGGACTCATCAGACTAAAGGACAGATTTCCACCGGTCTAATGTCCATTGCTCGTGTTTCTTGGCCAAACAAGCCTTCTTATTGGTGTCCTTTAGTAGTGGTTTCTTTGCAGCAATTCGACCATTAAGGCCTCATCCACGCAGCTTCCTCTGAATAGTTGATGTTGAGATGCGTCTGTTACTTGAACTCTGAAGCATTTATTAGATCTGCAATTTTTGAGGCTGGTAACTTAACCTATCTTCTGCAGTAGAAGTAACTCTGGGTCTTCCTTTCTTGTGGCGGTCCTCATGAGAGCCAGTTTCATCATAGCGCTGGATGGTTTTTACGACTGCACTTGAAGAAACTTTCAGTTCTTGAAATTTTCCGGAATTACTGACCTTCATGTCTTAAAGTAATGGTGGACTGTCATTTCTTTAAATCAAATCAAATTTTATTTGTCACATACACATGGTTAGCAGATGTTAATGCGAGTGTAGCCAAATGCTTGTGCTTCTAGTTCCGACAATGCAGTAATAACAAAAGAGTAATCTAGCTAACAATTCCAAAACTACTACCTTATACACAAGTGTAAAGGGATAAAGAATATGTACATAAAGATATATGAATGAGTGATGGTACAGAGCGGCATAGGCAAGATGCAGTAGATGGTATCGAGTACAGTATATAAATATGAGATGAGTATGTAAACAAAGTGGCATAGTTTAAAGTGGCTAGTGATACATGTATTACATAAAGATGCAGTAGATGATATAGAGTACAGTATACATATGAAATAAATAATGTAGGGTATGTAAACATTATATTAAGTAGCATTGTTTAAAGTGACTAGTGATATATTTTACATCAATTCCCATTATTAAAGTGGCTGGAGTTGAGTCAGTGTGTTGGCAGCAGCCACTCAATGTTAGTGGTGGCTGTTTAACAGTCTGATGGCCTTGAGATAGAAGCTGTTTTTCAGTCTCTCGGTCCCAGCTTTGATGCACCTGTACTGACCTCGCCTTCTGGACGATAGCGGGGTGAACAGGCAGTGGCTCGGGTGGTTGTTGTCCTTGATGATCTTTATGGCCTTCCTGTGACATCGGGTGGTGTAGGTGTCCTGGAGGGCAGGTAGTTTGCCCCCGGTGATGCGTTGTGCAGAGCTCACTACCCTCTGGAGAGCCTTACGGTTGTGGGAGGAGCAGTTGCCGTACCAGGCGGTGATACAGCCCGACAGGATGCTCTCGATTGTGCATCTGTAGAAGTTTGTGAGTGCTTTTGGTGACAGGCCAAATTTCTTCAGCCTCCTGAGGTTGAAGAGGCGCTGCTGCGCCTTCTTCACGATGCTGTCTGTGTGGGTGGACCAATTCAGTTTGTCTGTGATGTGTACGCCGAGGAACTTAAAACTTACTACCCTCTCCACTACTGTTCCATCGATGTGGATAGGGGGGTGTTCCCTCTGCTGTTTCCTGAAGTCCACAATCATCTCCTTAGTTTTGTTGACGTTGAGTGTGAGGTTATTTTCCTGACACCACACTCCGAGGTCCCTCACCTCCTCCCTGTTGGCCGTCTCGTCGTTGTTGGTAATCAAGCCTACCACTGTTGTGTCGTCAGCAAACTTGATGATTGAGTTGGAGGCGTGCGTGGCCACGCAGTCGTGGGTGAACAGGGAGTACAGGAGAGGGCTCAGAACGCACCCTTGTGGGGCCCCAGTGTTGAGGATCAGCGGGGTGGAGATGTTGTTACCTACCCTCACCACCTGGGGGCGGCCCGTCAGGAAGTCCAGTACCCAGTTGCACAGGGCGTGGTCGAGACCCAGGGTCTTGAGCTTGATGACGAGTTTGGAGGGTACTATGGTGTTAAATGCTGAGCTGTAGTCGATGAACAGCATTCTCACATAGGTATTCCTCTTGTACAGATGGGTTAGGGCAGTGTGCAGTGTGGTTGAGATTGCATCGTCTGTGGACCTATTTGGGCGGTAAGCAAATTGGAGTGGGGTCTAGGGTGTCAGGTAGGGTGGAGGTGATATGGTCCTTGACTAGTCTCTCAAAGCACTTCATGATGACGGAAGTGAGTGCTGCGGGGCGTTAGTCATTTAGCTCAGTTTCTCTTTGCTTATTTGAGCTGTTCTTGCCATAATATGGACTTGGTCTTTTACCAAACTATGTCACAACACAACTGATTGGCTCAAACTCATTAAGGAGGAAAGAAATTCCACAAATTAACTTCAGGCACACCTGTTAATTGAAATGTATTTCAGGTGACTACCTCATGAAGCTGGCTGAGAGAATGCCAAGAGTGTGCAAAGTTGTCATCAAGGCAAAGGGTGGCTATTTGAAGAATCTCAAATATAAAATATATTTTGATTTGTTTAACACATTTTTGGTTACTACATGATTCCATGTGTTATTTCATAGTTTTGATCTCTTCACGATTATCCTACAATGTAGAATTAATGCAAATAGAGAAAAACCCTTGAATGAGTAGCTGTGTCCAAACTTTTGACTGGTACTGTACATACAAAGGAAGAGACTCTTCTTCAAAGTACAAAATAATGGATGGAGTGGTCTTCCTTACTCCATCCACCATACAGGACAGTCGGTGTGCACCCGCATGCCCGACTAGCATCACCACACTGGATGGTTCCGACCTTGAATATGTGGACACCTATAAGTACCTAGGTGTCTGGCTAGACTGCAAACTCTCCTTCCAGACCCATATCAAACATCTCCAATCCGAAAATCAAATCAAGAGTCTGCTTTCTATTCCCCAACAAAGCCTCCTTCACTCACGCTGCCAAGCTTACCCTAGTAAAACTGACTATCCTACCGATCCTCAACTTTGGCGATGTCATCTACAAAATTGCTTCCAACACTCTACTCAGCAAACTGGATGCAGTTTATCACAGTGCCATCAGTTTTGTCACTAAAGCACGTTATACTACCCACCACTGCGACTTGTATGCTCTCGTCGGCTGGCCCTCGCTACATATTCGTCGCCAGATCCACTGGGTCCAGGTCATCTACAAGGCCATGCTAGGTAAAGCTCCGCCTTATCTCAGTTCACTGGTCACGATGGCAACACCCATCCGTAGCACGCGCTCCAGCAGGTGTATCTCACTGATCATCCCTAAAGCCAACACCTCATTCGGCCGCCTTTCGTTCCAGTACTCTGCTGCCTGTGACTGGAACGAATTGCAAAAATCGCTTAAGTTGGAGACTTTTATCTCCCTCACCAACTTCAAACATCAGCTATCTGAGCAGCTAACCGATCACTTCATCTGTACATAATCTATTGGTAAATAGCCCACCCATTTTCACCTACCTCATACCCACAGTTTTTATTTATTTACTTTTCTGCTCTTTTGCACACCAGTATCTCTACCTGTATTTGATCATCTGATCATTTATCACTCCAGTGTTAATCTGCAATATTGTAATTATTCACCTACCTCCTCGCCTAGACTCCCCTTTTTTTCTACTGTGTTATTGACTTGTTAATTGTTTACTCCATGTGTAACTCTGTGTTGTCTGTTCACACTGCTATGCTTTATCTTGGCCAGGTCACAGTTGCAAATGAGAACTTGTTCTCAACTAGCCTACCTGGTTAAATAAAGGTGAAATATATATATATTTTTTAAAATCTACTTTTTCAGTTACATGCCTTGCACATACTTCAAGCGCCACTCCAGAGATAACCCCCTTGATAGGTGCCCTGCTACACAGATCCACACACGCAACACATTCCAATTCAATATATTTTTCAGTTGCAAAGCACGCTCCCTTCTGTTCTTCTGACACACAAAAAATCAAGATAAGCCCACTTCTTGTTATCAACCTTATCCAACGCATCTATGATATTTGAGATGTCAAACGGATCTCCCAGATCACGCCCTCGGTCCAAAAATAAGAGCAAGGCTTTACTAGATTCCATGACAATACTTCTCTTATTTCCCTTCTTGTTCGCCACTGCAATGCATTTCTTCTCACTCATCTCCACTCAACGCTCCATCAGTTTCAAAAGAAACATCCGCCTCCCACCTTCTCCTTCTACCTGATGTGCTTTTTGGTGTGCGTTTCCAGCCCAGACACAAAATCAAAACAGCTTTTCCATTTTGACAATTGATGCCGCCCTGCTGGGAGAAATCAAGAGACGAATATCTCAGCGAATCACAGTAATACTGTGAAACAGCCACTCCACATTCCACTTACTGCATATATGTACATTTTCTGTAATTACACAATGCAAAAATAAATAAGAAATACTATGTGTAGTGCCACTATTCAACAAGGAACCAGCTTTCGCATTCTGAACGACTGGGAGTGAATGGTAGCAGCAAGAAGTTCGCCATTAAAGTGAATAATAAACTTAATTGTAGTGAATTTCTGTTAACTACTTAGCAGTCACACATATCATAACTGCTTGACTATCAATCTGTTCATTTAGATGTTCTTTTATTAATTTTTTAAATAGCATTGTCTTTCTTACCATCTTCAACCTAGACTTCAGGCTATTCAGTGTGGAAGAATGGGAAATTGTGGGGACCAGGTGTCCAAGGGTGTGTTCGTAAATTCACTGGCTATCTACTCCGATTTCAGAGCACTCTCGTCTGAGTGTGACAGAGGACAGAATAACTGATGAATTTCTGAACACGTAACACCTGTGGAATATGACCGGTGTCAGTAAACATCTGCATATTTTTAAAATTAAATTAATGCTAGCAGCACAGTCAGTCACCAACACTCTAAATAACATGCAAAACAGCATAACTAGCTCTGCTCGGGCAAGTACAATGATCAGATTGATGGGATTGTTCTTTTGTGTCTGGAAGTAGCATAAGATGGAGTCTACAACCCACACAAGTGGCTCAGGTAGTGCAACAGATTTTTACCTTGTCAGTTCGGGGATTTGATCTTGCAACCTTTCAGTTACTAGTCCAACGCTCTAACCGCTAGGCAACCTGCCACCCCAGGCGGCATACCCCCCATAAAGCTTGAAGAAGGTGCAGTATGATATACAATGCTCAAAAAAATAAAGGGAACGCTTAAACAACACAATGTAACTCCAAGTCAATCACACTTCTGTGAAATCAAACTGTCCACTTAGGAAGCAACACTGATTGACAATACATTTCACATGCTGTTGTGCAAATGGAATAGACAACAGGTGGAAATTATAGGCAATTATCAAGACACCCCCAATAAAGGAGTGGTTCTGCAGGTGGTGACCACAGACCACTTCTCAGTTCCTATGCTTCTTGGCTGATGTTTTGGTCACTTTTGAATGCTGGCAGTGCTTTCACTCTAGTGGTAGCATAAGATGGAGTCTACAACCCACACAAGTGGCTCAGGTAGTGCAGCTCATCCAGGATGGTACATCAATGCGAGCTGTGGCAAGAAGGTTTGCTGTGTCTGTCAGCGTAGTGTCCAGAGCATGGAGGCGCTACCAGGAGACAGGCCAGTACATCAGGAGATGTGGAGGAGGCCGTTGGAGGGCAACAACCCAGCAGCAGGACCGCTACCTCCGCCTTTGTGCACGGAGGAGCCCTGCAAATGACCTCCAGCAGGCCACAAATGTGCATGTGTCTGCTCAAATGGTCAGAAACAGACCTCATGAGGTTGGTATGAGGGCCTGAAGTCCACAGGTGGGGGTTGTGCTTACAGCCCAAAACCGTGCAGGACGTTTGGCATTTGCCAGAGAACACCAAGATTGGTAAATTCGCCACTGGCGCTCTGTGCTCTTCACAGATGAAAGCAGGTTCACACTGAGCACATGTGACAGACGTGACAGAGTCTGGAGACGCCGTGGAGAACGTTCTGCTGCTTGCAACATCCTCCAGCATGACAGGTTTGGCGGTGAGTCAGTCATGGTGTGGGGTGGCATTTATTTGTGCACATTCCATGTGCTCGCCAGAGGTAGCCTGACTGCCATTAGGTACCGAGATGAGATCCTCAGACCCCTTGTGAGACCATATGCTGGTGCGGTTGGCCCTGGGTTCCTCCTAATGCAAGACAATGTTAGACCTCATGTGGCTGGAGTGTGTCAGCAGTTCCTGCAAGAGGAAGGCATTGATGCTATGGACTGGCCAGCCCGTTCCCCAGACCTGAATCCAATTGAGCACATCTGGGACATCATGTCTCGCTCCATCCACCACAGACTGTCCAGACTGTCTTCATCAGGAGCATGCCCAGGCGTTGTAGGGAGGTCATACAGGCACATGGAGGCCACACACACTACTGAGCCTCATTTTGACTTGTTTTAAGGACATTACATCAAAGTTGGATCAGCCTGTAGTGTGGTTTTCCACTTTAATTTTGAGTGTGACTCCAAATCCAGACCTCCATGGGTTGATCAATTTGATTTCCATTTATCATTTTTGTGTGATTTTGTTGTCAGCACATTCAACTATGTAAAGAAAAAAAGTATTTAATAAGAAAATTTCATTCATTCAGATCTAGGATGTGTTATTTCAGTGTTCCCTTTATTTTTTTGAGCAATGTATAATACATCAATAATCAATTTAGTCTCAAATAAATCATTTAACATGTTTAATTTGGTTTAAATAATGCAAAAACAAAGTGTTGGAGAAGAAAGTAAAAGTGCAATATGTGCCATGTAAAAAAGCTAACGTTTAAGTTCCTTGCTCAGAACATATGAAAGCTGGTGGTTCCTTTTAACATGAGTCTTCAATATTCCCAGGTAAGAAGTTTTAGGTTGTAGTTATTATAGGACTATTTCTCTCTACACCATTTGTATGTCATATACCTTTGACTATTGGATGTCCTAATAGGTAACTTTAGTATTGCCAGCCTAATCTCGGGAGTTGATAGGCTTGAAGTCATAAACAGTGCAATGCTTGAAGCACAGCGAAGAGCTGCTGGCAAATGCAGGAAAGTGCTGTTTGAACTAATGTTTACGAGCCTGCTGCTGCCTACCACCACTCAGACTGCTATATCAAATCATAGACCTAATTATAATATAATAACACCAAAATACGAGCCTTAGGTTATAAATATGGTCAAATCCAGAAACGATCATTTTGAAAACAAAACGTTTATTCTTTCAGTGAAATACAGAACCGTTCCATATTATATCTAAAGGGTGGCATCCCTAAGTCTAAATATTGCTGTTACATTGCACAACCATCAATGTTATGTCATAATTATGTAAAATTCGGGCAAATTAATTACGGTTTTTGTTAAGAAGAAATAGTCTTCACACAGTTCGCAACGAGCCAGGCGGCCTAAAGGCTGCATATACCCTGACTCTGCTTGCACAGAACGCAAGAGAAGTGGCACAATTTCCCTAGTTAAAAGAAATTCTTGTTAGCAGGCAATATTAACTAAATATGCAGGTTTAAAAACGTATACTTGTGTATTGATTTTAAGAAAGGCATTGATGTTTATGGTTAAGTACACATTGGTGAAACGACAGTGCTTTTTTTCACGAATGCCCTTGTTAAATGACCCGTTTGGCGAAATAGGCTGTGATTCAATGATAAATGAACAGGCACCGCATCAATTATATGAAACACAGGACAAGCTAGATAAACTAGTAATATCAACCACGTGTAGTTAACGAGTGATTATGTTAAGATTGATTGTTTAATGCTAGCTAGCACCTTAACGTGGCTCCTTGCTGCACTCGCATAACAGGTAGTCAAGCCTGCCATGCAGTCTCCTCGTGGAGTGCAATGTAATCGGCCATAATCGGTGTCCAAAAATGTCAATTACCGATTGTTATGAAAACTTGAAATCAGCCAGTCCGATTAAATCGGTCGACCTCTAATATCCACAGTAAAATGAGTCCTATATCAACATAACCTGAATGGCCGCTCAGCAAGGAAGAAGCCACTGCTCGAAAACCGCCATAAAAAAGCCAGACTATGGTTTGCAATTGCACATGGGGACAAATATCTTACTTTTTGGAGAAATGTCCTCTGGTCTGATGAAACATAAATAGAACTGTTTGGCTATAATGACCATCGTTATGTTTGGAGGAAAAAGGGGGAGGCTCGCAAGCCGAAACACAGTATCCCAACCGTGAAGCACGGGGGTGGCAGCATCATGTTGTGGGGGTGCTTTGCTGCAGGAGGGACAAGTGCACTTCACAAAATAGATGGCATCAGGAGGCAGGAAACTTATGTGCATATACTGAAGCAACATCTCAAGACATCAGTCAGGAAGTTAAAGCTTGGTCGCAAATAGGTCTTCCAAATGGACAATGACCCCAAGCATACTTCCAAAGTTGTGGCAAAATGGCTTAAGGACAACAAAGTCAAGGTATTGTAGTGGCCATCACAAAGCCCTGACCTCAATCCCATACAATATTTGTGGGCAGAACTGAAAAAAGCATTTGCGAGCATGGATCCCTGCAAACCTGACTCAGTTACACTAGCTCTGTCAGGAGGAATGGGCCAAAATTCACCCAACTTATTGTGGGAAGCTTGTGGAAGGCTACATAAAACGTTTGAACCAAGTTAACCAATTTAAAGGCAATGCTTCCAAATACTAATTGAGTGTAAGTATACGTCTGACACACTGGGAATGTTATTAAAGAAATAAAAGCTTAAATAAATCACTACTATTATTCTGACACATTCTTAAAATAACGTGGTGATCCTAATTGACCTAAAACAGGGAATTTTTGCTTGGATTAAAATGTCAGGAATTGTGAAAAACTTAGTTTAAATGTATTTGGTTTAGGTGTATGTAAACTTCCGACTTCAACTGTACTTTATAGTGTTATTGGCTATTCTATGTTCTGGTTGGTAGCTAACGTTACCACTCCAGTGGCCAACGTTAGCACCGTCATGAAAAGGGCATCTGGGAAGCCCTACAATATTACATTTTTCTAAGTAGTGCGAACGCTTGGGAGCAGGCAATGTTGAAAAGTAATCTTTACATGTTGTACTTTTCTTAAATGTAAGTAATTTGTAAATTACAAACAAGCTGACAAGAAAATTGCATTTGAAGAAGGTGCAGTTTTTGCTGGGGAAAGGCTTTACGTTCACGCAGGATGCCCAAATGGGTCACTTATGTCGCGTAGCTGAGAGTAGAATGTATTCGGTTCAGTCAGTTGTTCCAATAAACCCTTCCCAGGTAACGTAGATTATGCTGGCTAGCTGGCAACTGCATGGCGTTAGTTAAAACTTGTAAAAGTCAGTGATGTTATGTTAGATGAACAAGGGATAAATAATTTGCAGTATTGATCACCAATGTTCCCTTAACTACGCACCACCACCGGGACTGCCACGAAGAAGAAATGCTGAGCAGAGACAAGAGATTAAACTTCACTGAGTTCACCCCATTAGTTTTCACTATATAGATCAACGTTTTTTTTCTGTGATCAAATCAACATTATATTATCCCCTTTTCAATTAAAGAAAACAAATCTAACTTTGCAAGATTGAGTCTGATTTTGTTGTAGCAGAGCCAATACAGGGTTATCCCTTGAGCGGTCTTTCAATCACCCGCGAGTGAATGCACTTTTTTAGAACAGTTCAGAGCCGCGAGTGTGGACGCATTTGTTCATATTCTTTGCTAGTTAGTGAGTCATTTGCCCAGTTATAGACAAGTATAGGTCAGCAATGGGAAGTTATTGCTTCCTACAAGAGCACAAAACGTGTAGGCTACATTTCAAGTTGTCTTTGAAAAGCCAGTCAGGTAAAAGGCTTGTCTTAATTCAAAGGGGCAGCAGGTAGATGTAAATGTAGATCGTATCCCGGAGCTGACATGGTAAAAATCTTCGTTCTGCCCCTGAACAGTTAACCCACTGTTCCTAGGCCGTCATTGTAAATAATAATTTGTTCTTAACTGACTAGCCTAGTTAAATAAAGGTTCAATAAAAAAAGGGTGAGTCTTGCATTTGGAGACAGGCTTGACAATGCAAATAACCAATAAACAGAGGGGTAGCCTACATTGTCTGTATGGTAATAATAATAATAATAAATTGTATATTGTTAGTGGTTTCTTGCATCACACAACAATACAATTTACAGTTACCTATTTGGCCCATGGCATTACAGACCAAGTCAAAATGCATGAATTCATGGCAAGCCCTTCATATAATATAAAAACATTTTTAAAAGTCTCATGTAATGTAGGCCTGCATTGAACACCACATAGGCTATTTCATAGAAATCCAAAGCTATTTCCATGTAAAAATGTTTTGTTGGTAGGCCTACATTATGCTCAAATAGCCACAATAGCATATTGGCTACGGTCTAAAATTGTAAAGGTACAACCTCAGTGTTCACTATAAACGCACACCGGAAGTTGCACAAAATTCTCACAATGTTCAAGTTTCTGCTCACAACGCCAACAATTTGCTCAGGGCCCCCAAAATTTAAATCAATCTCCAATTTGTTCCATCCCACTTGATTTTATTTTGTATTAGGACAGCAGCCCACATGAGAAATAATTTTAATATTGATACCATCTGGATCACGTGATAGTCTTCACTGCTCAATGGGGATGTACAATATTACGTTACACATTCTCGCTGAAGTTTCTAGCCAAATTGGATATTGTGGCTAGAAACTTCAGTGAGAATTTAAAACTTAATATTGTACATCCCCATTGAGCAGTGAAGACTATCACGTGATCCAGATGGTATCAATATCACAATTTATTCCTCATCAGGACGACTGACTGAACCCGTTAGTCTCCACTCAACTCTCGCTGCACGGAAAACATAATCAATTTGGTCACCAGGCATGTCTGTATAGCCTCTTTCAGAGGTGTGAGAAGGATCTCCGCGGACCCTTCATGTCGGGGGAAGTAATTTGGTCATTGGCGATCTGTAGAGTTCTGTCAATTAACTTAATTCTAGCATTACACATTATACTCATTATGTCCGATTTAATCAACACATATGATAGTCAGTTTAAATAAGGTTAAGGGTACAAGACTGTGTACATATCTGGCTGTGTTGGCAGAAATAACTACATATCCCATAGAGCCAAGCGGGGAGAGAGTTCCCATTGTTACTGTTCCAAGACCAGTCAGAGGCAGTGCTTGACGGGCAGGAGCTCACCAGAGCGGAGTACCGGTGTTGTGCCGAAAAGCTCCCCCTGCCAGAATTCTCCATCCTCTTCGCATGAACGCGCACACATAAATATGAATTGCTGCGACTTGCTTGCTAGTTAACATTTCTGATCACGTTAGGCTGCATTTCACATGTTTTTTTTTTATGTCGGTTTGATCGCGGGGGAGGCACTAGTAACGTCTGTAGTTTTCAAGTTTGGTTATGTTTCAAATGTATTCTATAAGTACATCCATTTGCTAAAATTAATCATCGCTCCCATGTCTTATTTAACTAGTAGTTGTTCTGTAATGTTTATTGCTTGCCTACATTTGACTCCCTCCTATGTTTAATATAACACACATACATTAATAATTAATTTCGGTTGCCTATCCCGAAGTGAAGCTTGTGCTAGAGAAAGTTTTTGACTAGCCACATAATTTTAAAAATGAGGTGGAGGGGATTTCGGTAAGGCCATTTTCTTGCCTGACGAAATTCTTACCCCTTTCTATCTTGGGACTGCAAGGCCTGGCACACTCCAGAATAATTTTGGTAGCTCATGTTGACCAGTAGTGTGTGCCACGGGAAGTATTTGACTCCAGCCACAAAATTAAGGAAATTAGAAGGGGGGACGACGACAACGATTTCAGCAGGCAAGAAAATGGACTTGCCAAAATCACCCCCCACCCTCAATTTACTTAATTTTCTGTCAGGGGGGAGCTTTTCGGCCCCAGACCGGCACCTAAAATGTTCTACTGCTTAAACTCCTGTTCCTCTTATAGAATATTAGCTCAAAAGTACTATGGCGATCCTGCACCCAAATATCAACCGTCCTGGCACTCAACATGAGTACCGCCCCCCATTTCAGTCCAAGTCAGAAGCATCCAGCAAACCCTATGCCAATGACGCGGGTGTATCTCTAAACTGAATTTGGATGCGCAATGATATCCTTCGCCACCTCATTTTATGAATATGCATAGTCATCTCGAGACAACTACTATAACGTGATTTTTCTCTAAGTTGGCGGTATGTCATTTATACTAAAAAAAATAAAATTAAAAATATGTGTTGACCAAATGTAACACTCATTAACCTCATTAACCTCCATACAAAAACTCATTGATTTGTGGGCGAAACAACGTCACCTGCTGGAGGGAAACAGATTATCCACCGAGTTGTCTCGCGCATTATACTGCGCATATGTAGGCTGTCAAAGGCACTCCGACAAAAGTTGTTTTTGACAAATGAAAACGTGTCAGTTTGGCACTTCTACGAGGTCGGAGTAATAACATATTCAGCAAGACATTGGCCTGATATTCATTCATATATTCGCTCAAATCTAGGTAGTGCCTTTAGATTTCGATCAAATTAATTTTGGAATAACATTTCACTCCTCAAACCCTGGCCTGTTTCGCAAGCGTTCCCAGAAGTCTCGCGATATTGCGCCTCTGGGTTTAGAAACTGTGGTGGAACTTCCAAAATAAACCATCGCCCACGGGAGGCGGAGCTGAAACACAGCCAGGGATTTCTCCCTCCTCCACCGGAGGAGTTACAGCAGCGATTGTATGACAACCGTGCCAGTGTACAGATTACGAGACATTGACGAGTACGCACATTTTATTTCGTTCTGAATCGGGTTTTGGCATGCTTCTGCTGAATACAGCCAAACAGGCGCCTCAACTGGATTCACCTATGTGACTTATTCAGGCTCGGAAATAACACAGCTAACCGTTTCGATCGACGTAGGCACCAGATCTAGAATGTTGTCAAACACAAAAAGCCATATGGTTATTGCTTCAGCGGAAACATTTTAAGCATGTAGCCAACATTAAAGCTAACCAGCTAGGACAGAGGAAGGACATTTCTTCAAGTTTTATAGGATTGATGGCAGACAAGTCTCGGTCTCCCTCGATATAGCTAGCAGATTGTAACTGGAGCGTCACGTTAGCCCTGCAAAATCCAAAATGCTAGCTGGTTCGATATGCCCCTCTTACTTTTTCTACCGAAGATTAACAGGAACGATTGAAATGCTGCGTTCTAAAGCAATACGGGAAACATAGCTAATTATATTATTTCCTCGGTTGCAGCAGCTTTGTTGTGCGTAGATTTGGCACTCGCAACGAGGACAATGGTTGAAACCTGATATACAAGACAACAATTTAGATTTCGTTTGAAACATGCAAGTCAGTTGCCCTCCACATTCAATACCAAAGTCAAATAGGAACTATGAAACATTTTGTAAGCGTCATTACGATTGAAGTTACAGGCAATTCCGTGTCAAAAGCAGTTGTAAATGTCTTAGTTTGACCGTCTTGATTAAATTCTGTGTTTACTTTAATACTCGGAGTAAAATGTCCTATTCACCACAATAACTCCCTCCCCCTGCCGATCCATTTGCAAACTGTAGCCTATACATCGAGGTCTGCAAGATACTACATAGTATTTTTTTTTTTACTTCTCTGGAAGTGTAAACAATTTATATATAACCCCATTTACAGTTAATTTGTGTTCTTTCAGCAGCAGAAACGCATACTAGGGGGACATTTGGCTTGCAACCATGTCCTTATTTTGGCCGTTCCTTTGGCATTATCGCGTAAACACCAATACATTTGCAAGAACAAGATTCATAGCCTATATGCCCTTAACCTTCCCAATCTTTATGAACGTCATATGGTTCGAAATATGAAGACAGAAACATTTATGTTTGCTTTACCAGCTGTTACATACCTAGGAAAAATGGTCTTCTCACTCCGGATTCGTGTTTGTAACAAAATAGTTGGAAACGCCCCCCCTCTTGCATTGGCGTACACTTCTTCCTACGTCACTTGAGTTTAAATATTACCCGCCAAACTGTTACCTATAGGCCTACTTTTTTTGCTAGTCTAGTCTAAGAAATGTAATAGTTTTAAACAAATAATGATTTGGTATGAACTTTGATTCATATATATATATTTTTTTAAATTGTAGGTATGTTCTTGTCAGTAGATTCTATCCAGATGTATAAGCTATGGCAGAAGACTCACCTGGTGAGAACAGAGTAAACAGCAAAAGAGGAAGACCTTGATGGTTGAAATGTTACCAATTTTTATTAAATAGCCTTTGGGAGCAACTAATGTGAGCAGAATTTTTTGTAATGCATCTCATACCATAGAATTAAAAATAGTACATAATGTAATAATATCTATTCTCGATTAGACTACCTTCACTTTCAGTTGGATGTCACCAGGTTTCCTCCAAATTAAGAGCATCTCGATTCAAGCAAGCCTAAATTATAACCATGGAGTCAAGACATGAGGCATGACACTTAAAAAAAGAAAAGCCTCTGCTACGTTTAACTTCTATGATATCTTAAATGCATGCAGACTGAGAAGTGACACTTGGCCATAGGCTACTGCTGTGTTGGAGCAAAAAACAAAACCTGTGAGTTGAGTCTGTGCAGTAAATACAATTGTATTCACATTTGTCCAACAATACTAAGAAAATTGAAGTAAGATGTAAGTTAATGATGTTAATTTGTTGTTTTTCACTTTATATATTCACTTTGTATGTTGTCTACCTCACTTGCTTTGGCAATGTTAACACATGTTTCCCATGCCAATAAAGCCCTTGAATTGAATTGTAAGGATAGTATGAAGGCTCATTAGGGGCGACAACTTCTCCGTGGTGATAATATTAGGGCATCCTATCATTGATGTCCAAACCACTACTACTGGACACAAACTTTTAAAAAAATGTAAACCGCAGATAACCGTTACTTGCTCTTACTAAAACTTTGCGTTATCACAGGGGAGATGGAATACTAAAGTTGGATTTGAAAAGATCTTAGCTCCCCCTTCTGGAATTTATGGAGCTTTTGGCCACCTCACCTATGATTAGTCTAGACAAACCAGATTCAAATATGACAAAAGCACACATTCAATTGGGAATCACCATTTTTCATTTAATATGCTGAATACACGGTTTTGGTCTTCCTTTGAAAGGTTATTGGACATATCCCAATCTCCTTTGATTGGAAAACATAATACTTGGCAAAACAGAAATTGGATAATAAGACAGAACCATTTCAAATGCACATGTGTAGACAAATGTTGGCTTTTCATACAGCATAGTTTGAGTCAGTTGTCCTCAATCATACTAATAACAAGTAATGTTACAACTGAGAATATAATTTAAAGTAGATACTTTTAAAGTCTGAATACTTGTAAGAAAAAGTTGAATACAATAGAAAAATAATATTGGTCACACTTTGTGTCCGTCATTGAAAGTAATAATTCTAAAATAATTAAGAGTGCACGAGGATGGCGGATTTAAATGAGGCTCCCACTTCAAGCAAATTCAATATGAATTCAGTTGCAAAGAACACATTATTTCATCCAACTATAAGATGCCATGTAATGATGCACAGGCACTGTACAGCAATGGGAACGGTAATATTCTATGTGTAATCATGACAAGATGTCAGGTTCAGACGGATTATATTTGGAAACTATTCAGACCCCTTCACTTTTTTCCACATTGTTACGTTACAGCCTTATTCTCAATTTGATTAAATCACCCCCCCCCCCAAATCTAAAACACAATACACCAGTGACAAAGCAAAAACAGGTTTAGCCATTTTTGCAAATTTATAAAAAAGTGAAATATCACATTTACTTAAGTATTCAGACCCTTTACTAAATACTTTGTTGAAGCATCATTGGCAGCGATTACAGCAGTCTTCTTGGGTATGACACACCTGTATTTGGAGAGTTTCTCCCATTATTTTCTGTAGATCCTCTCAAGCACTGTCAGGTTGGATGGGGAGTGTCGCTGCACAGCTATTTCCAGGTCTGTCCAGAGATGTTCGATCGGGTCAAGTCCTGGCTCTTGCTGGGCCACTCAAGGACATTCAGTGTCCAGAAGCCACTCCTTTGTCTTGGGGTCTTTGTCCTGTTGAAAGGTAAATTTTAACCTGCTCCAGAGCGTTTGGGACCTCAGACTGGGGCCCCAAACGCTCTGGAGCAGGTTTTCATCAAGGATCTTCTGTACTTTGTTCCATTAATCTTTCCCTTGATCCTGACTTGTCTCCTTTTACTGAGGAGTGGCCTCCATCTGCCCACTACCATAAAGGCCTGCTTGGTAGAGTTCTGCAGAGATGGAAGCTTCTCCCATCTCCACAGAAAAACTCTGGAGCTCTGTCAGTGACTGTAAGGTTCTTGGTCACCTCCCTGACCAAGGCCCTTCTTCCTGGATTGCTCAGTTTGGCTAGACTGCCAGCTCTAGGAAGAGTCTTCGTGGTTCCAAACTTCAATTTAAAATGATGAGGCCTCTGTGTTCTTGGGGAACTTCAATGCTGCAGTAATGTTTTGGTACCCTTTCCCTAGATCTGTGCCTTGACACAATCCTGTCTAGAGCTCTATGGACAATTCCTTTGACCTCATGGCTTGGTTTTTGCTCTGACATGCACCGTCAACTGTGGGACTTTATACAAGTGTGTGCCTTACCAAATCATGTCCAACCCAGTTGTAGAAACATCAAGGATAATCAATGGAAATAGGATGCACCTGATCTAATTTTCAAGACTCATAGCAAAGGGTCTGAATACTTATGTAAATAAGGTATTTAACATTTTTTGGGGGTAAAAATGGTCTAAAATCCTGTTTTTGCTTTGCCATAATGGGGTAGTGTGTAGATTGAGGATTTAATTTTGTTTTTATACATTTCAGAAAAGCTAACAAATGTGGAAAAAGTAAAGGGGTCTGAATACTTTGAAGGTCAAATGTCCAATCAACAGTAATCAAGTTATATTGTACCTACAGTGCCTTCAGAGAGTTCACACCCCTTTACTTTTTCCACATTTTGTTGTTACAGCCTAAAAAAAAAATGGATTAAATTAAGATTTGTGTCACTGATCTACACCCAAATGTCAAAGTGGAATTTTGGTTGTGGAAACATTGAACGCTGAAATGTCTTGAGTCAATAAGTATTTAACCCCTTTGTTGTGGCAAGCCTAAATAAGTTCAGGAGTAAAATGTGCTACAAATCACAAGTTGCATGGAATCATTCAGTGTTCAATAATAGTGGTTAACATTAGTTTTGAATGAGTACCCCATCTTTGTACCCCACACATACAGATAATACATTGTAAGGTCCTTCAATTGAGTAGTGAATTTCAAGCACAGATTCAACCACAAAGACCAGGCAGCTTTTTCAATGCTTTGCAAAGGGCACTGATTGGTAGATGTGTACAAATATAAAAAGCAGACACTGAATATCCTTCTGAGCATAGTGAAGTTATTAACTAGGCTTTGGACGGTGTATCAATACACCCAGTCATTACAAAGATAAAGGCGTCCTTCCTAATTCAATTGCTGGAGAGGAAGGAAAATGCTCAGGGATTTGACCATGAGGCCAAAGGTGGTTTTAAAACAGTTAAAATTTAATGGTTGTAATATGAGAATGGAACATTGTAGTTACTCCACAATGAAGACACATTTCAGTTGTACAACTGACTAGGTATCCCCCTTTCCCAATACTAACCTAATGACAGAGTGAAAAGGAAGCCCGTACAGGATACGCAAATTCCAAAACATGCACCTTGTTTGCAACAAGGCACTTAAAGTAATGTGGCAAAGAAATGCACTTTTTCCCTGAATACAAAACTTTGTGTTTGGGGCAAATCCAACATCAATGAGTACCACTTCATATTTTTAAGCATGGTGGTGGCTGCATCATGTTATGGGTATGCTTGTCATTGGCAAGGACTAGGGAGTTTAAGCTAAAAAGAAACAGAATACAGCTATAAGCAAATAAAATAAAAAAATCCTAGAGAAAAACCTGGTTCACTCTGGTTTCCAACAGACACTGGTAGACAAATTCACCTTTCAGCAAGACAATTACCTAAAACATAAGGCCAAATCTACACTGGAGTTGCTTACCAAGATTGTAAATTCCAGGTGTGCAAAGCTCTTAAACTTACCCAAGAAAACATAAAGCTGTAATCACCGCTAAAGATGCTTCTACAAAGTATTGACTCAGGGGTGTGAATACTTATGTAAATTCGATTTCTGTATTTAATTTTCAATAAATGTAATAAAAAAAACATGGTTTTCACTTTGTCATTATGAGGTATTGTGTGTAGATGGGTGAGAAAAAAATATATTTAATTCAGGCTGTAACAAAATGTGGAATAAGTAAATAAGTGTGAATACTTTCTGAAGGCACTGTATATCACACGCATACAATCTCCTATAACTGATTTCACCTTAAATGCACTTTACCAACACAAAAACTGTAATCTCTAAAAGCACAACGTGCTTCAACATGGCTGTGTATAAAAGTCTATTGCACTTTACTGAGGTGAGGTCTAGGACTGGTGTCTTAAAGCGGAAGCAGGGTTATGGCCTTCCTACACCAGGTCCATCGCAGCATAGGCGGCTCAATAGACGTACATGACACAACTGAAGCATACGGAACAACTACTGAGTGAAAGCAGCGGCGACCAAACATTTAATGTCACGATCACTACAAGATTTTCACAAGGAACGTTTGAACAGCCAATGTAAATGACTTACAATAACAGAGTGAAGGCAGATGGTTCATGTGTTGTCAGGAGGCCAGCTCTTAATTATTAGATCTGCAGGAAATGCATTGAGATACCAACTTTATCAGCTGCTCACAAAAACATTAATGTGTTTAGTATTACTTAAAGTTGAACTTAAGGTCACCTATGCATTTTAACTCTCAATGGTTGAGGCTTAGATTGCGGGTAGGGTAAGATGAGAAGTCCACATGCATCTCAGGGGCAACTTCTACATGTAGCCATTCATTTCAATGGTCATGGGGAAGTTGGGTGAGGAGGGGGTCGTCCCAGGAGGGGTTCAATGCTTGTATGCCAAGTATAGTTGTATCGCTAAGGTCACAACGACAATACCAAGAGGCAAAAGACCATTGAAAAAAAAAAAAAACTATTCTTATTATTACTTTCTTCTCCAATACCATTCTTCTCTGCTTTCACAGGTAGAGGATGGAGAGAGGGAGAGAGCAAGAGAAAAGGCCTTCTCAAAGACCACTGAACTGGTCACAGATGTGGTAGGTTCTTAAAAAAAAGGAAGTTTAACGCAAAGTTCATGTCATCGGTTACTGCTAAGTATCTGGATCACACAAGACACCAAAGCGAACGACAGACTCTCATAGACACAGATAACGGCCACATAATGATTCAAAATCTTCCTCAGAAGACACAAAACTGACAACATTTGTTGCCAGGTTGCTGTGTCTTGTATGTTATGTCTTACTATCTAACATTTTATCACAACTGTGGCTCTGTCAGAAGTGGCAAAGTCAGAAGGAGGAATGAGTTGGTCTTAAAGGCCTCTTAAAAAGGGAAGAAGTGATGGCATTTGCTAGAAGTGGGCATGCTGATTGGCTACAAAGTGTCCCCTGGATTCACAGATTGGCTGCGAAAAGGGTCACTGATAGGCTACGACAACACCCAGGGCATCAGATTGGCCGTGAGAACTATGAGGCGACCCCCAGGCATCACTGATTGGCTGAGAGCAGGCCCTGTCTCTGAGCGTGCTCCAGGATGGCGTTGTGGCAGAAGTAGTACTGGTCTGGGGTCTGGATGGTGAAGGCCCTCTGCGTTCTCATCCGCCGCACCGTCTGACACACGTTAAGCGTCCCCACATCCTGCAGCTGGGACAGACAGATGTCCAGGGCACAGAAGGTACCTTGGGGAGAGGAGCGGGAAGGTGGGAGACATCATTATCAACAAATGTGTTGTGGGGAAAATACAGGAATAACATTAGTTCACTATGGCCCTCCATACATTATAGCCAAGGTGAACAGGTGCCTTAGAAATAGAATCCCTATTAGAGAAATTGAGGTGACACCTATGACTGTCCATATAGATTCTATGTCATTCTGTGCTTTACACCGATCTTACCACAGGGCTTATTTTGGGCAGGAAAGATGATAATTTCGATATAAGCCTGTATGAACCTTTATGATATCATGTTTGTCTTTATTTGGGACTCAAGGACTAGAATGAGTCTGACACGCATAGACTAAAAGAGTGGTGGTCGTCAATGAGAATGAATAATTAACCTGTTCTGCCAATGCCAGCACTGCAGTGAACCACCATGGGGGGTCCCAAGGGGTGGCCCCTCCACTGGGGCCCCATGGTCTTCACTGACCGCCTCTGCTGCCTCTTGACAGCCCCCAGAAAGTCAATGAGCGTCACGGCCGAGGTGGGGACGCCGTAGTCGGGCCAGCTCAGGTACTGGAAGTGGGTCACCTGCCTCTGCTCACAATTCTGGAACACACACACACACACGAGATGTAGCTTCAAAAATGGGTGAACAACCACCAATGTTTTGCAATTGTTCAAACTCTATAGAAGTTTTGATATTACCCAACAGTCTAAGAAGAGATGGTAGTGTGTGCTATAGCTAGATAATCTCAGATTTTTGTCCTTGGAAAAACAAAAACAAATTAATCAATGGGAAGGCATGCGTTCTCCTTGGGTAAAGGGAGCAGAGGTCACTTGAGACCTGTAGCTTGCTACTGTACCTCCATGTTGTGCAGCTCCAGGGTGGTCTGGTTGTAGTGGGAGTGATTGTCCACCCTCTGGTTGACCACAGCCATGTGACCATACACCTCCTGGCCGCCTTCCTCCAGAGGCCAGTACTGACCACACTTCTTCCGACCTCCCTCGTCCGCTCTGCAATACACAGATCGATTATCTCCATGAGGGTATTGACGATCTTTCTAGAACCTCTAGGAAGTGCCCCATTGTAACCTACAGTATTTGGGTCTGGTTCACAACAGTCATTTCCAAATGTCAATGACTCATTTAACAACAATTCTCTACATCATGCCCACTGGGTAAAACAAATATGCAAGAAGATGAACTACCTTGTTGTCATGACAATGACTAGCACGTTTTGCTCCCAGACCATCCTCCAGAAATCCCCATAGGTTTTTTCCAGTGGTCCTATGGACAGCAGAGGGTAGAATGAAGAGAATTAACTACTTTTAATAAAGACATCATAAAGCAGGGGTGTCAAGCATACGGCCTGTGTATGTTTGACACTGTGTCCAGTTTATTAGATACAGCGATCTAGTACCAGGTTGGCCCCCCTTGCCTCCAGAACAGCTTAAATTCTTAGGGGGGTAGAAACGTTGCGCAATTGGCACGAAGGGACCAAATATGTGCCAGGACAACATTCTCCACATCATTGCAAAACCAGCCTATACCGTGACACCGGGGCAGGATGGGGCTATGGACTCATGCCGCTTATGCCAATTCCTGAACTCAATATACTTTAAAAAGAACAAAAAAACAAATGGAAACTGTGTAGAAATGATAATGACATACATTTATACTGTTTCTTGACTGTGTCCCACTCACAAGTAATCACCCCAAAAAATAAGCTTATGGCAGCGTTTGGAACTGCTGATCAAGAACGCAGAGTTCATCTCAACCCATGCTGCCCTTCAGTCCCTTGACTTTTTGGCCCTGATGGAGACATGGAACACCGCTGCTCTCTTTTCATCTGACTATGTTCTCTCTCATAGTCAGAGAGCATCTGGACATCGCGGTTATGGCACAGGGCTACTCATTTCTCCTAAGTGGAGATTCTCCTTCCTCCCTCCCCGGCAACTTCAACCTTCCGACGTCTGCCTTCGATTACTTTCTTTCAAACTCACTCTTTCCCCTCCTTTTGACCTCCCTCTTTCCCAGTCCCCTCCCACTCACAAGGCAAGCACCTACTCATCTCAGTGCAACCCCCTTCCAGGTCTCTGATCAAACTACCTTGTTTCCTTTTCTGTCTCCCTCTCCTCCAAACCTAGCCACTCAACCCCTGCAGCTTATCCAGAACACTGCAGCCCGCCAGGTGTTTAACCTTCAAGTTCTCCCATGCCACCCGCTCTTCCGCACACGCCACTGGCTTCCATTTGAAGCTTGCACTACAACAAAACCATGGTACTTGCCTACGGAGCTGCAAGAGGAACTGCCCCTCCCTACCTTCAAGCTATGCTCAAACCCTACACCCCAACCCGACCACTCCCTTCTGCCACCTCTGGTCTCTTCCACACCTACTGGAGGGCAGCTTGTGCTCAGCCCAATCCAAGCTCTTCTCTGTCCTGGCACAATGGTGGCAACAGAATCCCTGCCCATCTTCCTAAAACCCTACCTCTTCTTAAATAATCCCACAGCACACCAACCCCCACCCCCCCTTTGTGAACTAACACTTCACCCCCCCCACCCACTAGCTCAGACTTTGCTGATAGCTACTTTGAGGAAAAATTTCCTTTGACTGATGTGGTTGTCCCACCTAGCCAACTAAGTCGCTCTGGATAAGAGCGTCTGCTATATTACAAAAATGTTCATGTAAAGCTAGGGAGTCTGAAAAGTAAAGAAACTAGGATAGAGGACTAGCTTTTGCAAATGTAGACAGTGAGGAAATAACTAATTTCAACATCCATACCATATCCCCAACAAGAGAGAAAAATGTGATAAAAGTAACTTTTTTTTCTTCTTTTGACTGCACTGGGCATTTAAAAATGAGTCTTTATGTATCACATTTTCAACTGACGCAATTATTTTGTCAATCATCAGGGGGCTATAAATGCTTATGACAAGTCTTACAACACATCCACCACATCAATGCATTTTACCTGCCAACTTTAGGGTTACCAAAATACCAATAGTTTGAGAACCAAAGGAACCTCTTACAAATGAATAAATATCCCATGAAAAAAATGTATTCGTGCAAAAGTATCTGATGGTGAAACTAGCAGGTATCATAGACTGACGACTTTGTACCTTGAGTACCGATGTACGCATTCTTCTGTTTGTAGCCGTCCATGAAGCTGGCATTGATGTAATCTGATCTCTGTGGGGAAAAAAAACAGGACTTTGTCACAGCGAATGATAGAAAATAAGCTCAGTTGGTAGAGCACTTTGGGTTCGATCCCCGAGACCACCCATACGTAGAATGTATGCACACATGACTGTAAGTCGCTTTGGATAAAAGCGTCTGCTAAATGGCATATATTATTATTATATTATAACATCAGAGCTGTACAGTAGCAATTCAGATCCCATTATACAAACATATGAAAATATAGCTCAGTTATTTGTGTCTTAATAGCATATTCAAGATTAATCAATCATTTAAATAAATATTTTTCAAGTTCTGGGAACCACATGTAAACAGTAGGCATAGGTGCGTTTTACAAAGACAGACATACTTACAGCAAGTCTAATGCACTTTTGAGCTTGATGAAAGGCAATGCCTTCAGAAAGTATTCCTAGCCTTTGACTAATTCCACATTTTGTTGCGTTACAGCATGAATTCAAAATTGATAAAAAGTGCTCTTCTCACCCACCTACACACAACACCCCATAATGAAAGTGAAAACATGTTTAGACATTTTTGCATTTATTGAAAATGAAATACAGAAATATCTCAAATTTACACAAGTATTCACACCCCCTTGCTATGACACTCCATTTCCCTTTGATCATCCTGGAGCTAGCGCAACATGATTGAAGTCCACCTGTGGCAAATTCAATTGTTTGGACATGATTTATACATTGAACACCTTCCTAATATTGAGTTGCACCCCCTTGTTTCCTCAGAACAGCCTCAATACATCGGGCATGGACTCTATAAGGTGTCGAAAGCAGTCCACAGGGATGCTGGCCCATGTTGACTCCAATGCATCCCACAGTTGTGTCAAGTTGGCTGGATATCCTTTGGGTGGTGGACCTTTGTTACACACACAAAACTGTTGAGCGTGAAAAGACATGTACTGGCTTAAGCAGGGGGACACGTCTGGCACTACAGGATTTGAGTCCCTGGCGGCGTAGTGTGTTACTGATGGTAGGCTTTGTTACTTTGGTCCCAGCTCTCTGCAGGTCATTCACTAGGTCCCCCCCGTGTGGTTCTGGGATTTTTTGCGATCATTTTTTACCCCACGGGGTGAGATCTTGCGTGGAGCTCCAGATCGAGGGAGATTATCAGTGGTCTTGTATGTCTTCCATTTCCTAATAATTGCTCCCACAGTTGATTTTTTCAAACCAAGCTGCCTACCTATTGCAGATTGTCTTCCCAGCCTGGATTTTTTTTTCTCATTTTGTCTGTCATAGTTGAAGTGTACCTATGATGAAAATTACAGGCCTCATCTTTTTAATTGGGAGAACTTGCACAATTGGTGGTTGACTAAATACTTTTTTCCCCCTTGTATGTAAACGAGATATCTGTATTTAATTTTCAATAAATGTGCAAACATTTCAAAAAATATATTTTCACTTAGTCATTATGGGGTATTGTATGTAGATGGACAATTTTTTTATTTAATATATTTTGAATTCAGGCTGTAACAAAATGTGGAATAAGTCAAGGGGTATGATGAATACTTAGTGAAGGCACTATATGCACGATGCACAGGTGGTTCCTAGAAAGTGTTACTGATATCTCTTGTATTATGATTCTGTAAAATTGAACTACATTTAACTTGAGAAGTACACACCTCGTTTCTTCTGGTTTTCAGGTGAACTCTTGTTTGGTCAAGACACAGGACATCCCCATAGCGATTCCTCTCCTGGTTGTATGCAGTACTGGAGAGATTGACACAAAATCAACCAATGGTGATTTATGAATATCATAAAACAATACATCAAGTTCCTACTGGTGCAAAGTTTTGCCACCCAGTTTGAAACTTTACTTCTTTCCTTGGAAGTTTAAGTGATAAACCTACAGTCTCCTCTCTTTTGTAACCCAGTGAGTGTTCAGGGGCCTCAAAGAATCAGAGTAGGAGTGCTGCTATATGATCAGTTTTGCCTCAGATCATAAAGAATACAATTACACGGACAGGAGAGATTTATCCTAGATCAGCTCCTACTCAGACGCTTTGTGAATATTGACCCGGAACTCTAGGCTTCTCCCCGTCCAGCACAAAACCCTGGAAATGTAGACCAACCCAAAGCTAAACCTTTGTAAGTGCTTCTATCCATCTACTCACAGGGCACAATGGAATGTCCCAGGTGGTTGCTCCTTGCGGATTTCCTCATACTCCAGGTGGATGCCTGAGCGCTGGAGCCTGCCCAGGTGGGCCATAAAGTCAGGCAGACGCATGGCCTCAGGCCCAGGGTTGTGGACCGACGAGTCCTCCAGGGGGATGCCAACCAGCTCATCCACGGGGTCCACGCGGCCGTTCTGCCCAGCCAGAAGTTGCTGGTTCCAGCCGTGGGCATCTAGGGGCAGCAGCCCCCCCAGGTGCTCAGGGAGACAGTCCCGTGGGAGGTGCTGGCACAGGTCAGACATTCTGACCATCTGGACCTGGGAGAGGAGAGGGGATGTAGGAAAGAGTGAGGGCTTCACCTACCACAGTCAAATAACTTCCTTGCTCCGTTTCAAAACACACTCCCGTCATTACAACTGGACCACATGTCAATACAAGTCTGGAATCTTTTTTAGGACACCCTGATTTGTAAGCTGTAAGTTTCAGCCTTCAGGATGTTCTCAATGGATTCTGTACAATAGAGGATTAGGTTGATTTCATTCCCATTCAATGCATCATGGGACAAGACAGATTGAAAATGTGACTCGATTAAAAAATAAAAATAAGACTAAATCGATAAATAAAACCAGGGTTTCAAAAACTAATTTCTGGGGCCTCCCCTGGGTGCACATTTTGTTTCCTTCCCTAGCACGACAGAGCCGATTCAAATAATCAAAGCGTGATTAGTCGATTATTTGAATCAGCCGTGTTATCAGCCGGGGGGGGGGGGCAGGACTGAGTTTGTGCTTTTAATTTATGCTCCCATGACCCGTTCAATAAATGGATTCCAGTTCTGATGTTGCATATTAAGGCCATTCTACAAATGGCAATGAAAAATGTGATTGTGGTGATAACACCAAGCACCCAATCTCATGACCACCTCCAGTTCATCAAAAGATGCAGGTTAAAGTTAAAACGAGACGAATGACTAACTCAAGTTGTCTTTCTAGTTCTGGTGAGGCAAATCAAATCACTCTTCTCCTGACTTTCTTAACTAAATCTGCTTTAAGAGATATAGATACAGCATGTACTGTAAGAGGCACGCAAAAGATTTGTCACACTGTTTTCCAAATAGAGGGCACTGTTTTCCAAATAGAGGGCACTGTTTTCCAAATAGAGGGCACTGTTTTCCAAATAGAGGGCACTGTTTTCCAAATAGAGGGCACTGTTTTCCAAATAGAGGGCACTGTTTTCCAAATAGAGGGCACTGTTTTCCAAATAGAGGGCACTACTTTTGACAAGGGTCCATTGGGCTCTGATCAAAAGTAGTGCACTATATAGGGCGTAGGGTGCCATTTTGGACGCTGCAGTGGTGATTCCTGATACCAAACATTGGCATTCCCTGAGGGGAGTGACTTCCTGTGTAGAGGTCACAGTGGAGACACCTTGCATCCATCAATCATGACAGCTGAGGAAGTGCCTTGTGTACCAATTACATGCAGGGGTGGACAGCGGGTTCACCTTCCAACGTCAGGTTTTATACACTGGAAGGGATCTTAACGATCATCCCAGGTCCCAGGAGTGTTTATCTGCTCCTTACTAGGAGATGTTCCTAAACTACGGCAGTGAGTGAAAGGGGTTACTGGTGTAATGTCTTGAGACACAGGGGCCATGTGTCGCTCTACACTGTGAGGCTAAGCCTATGATAGTGCACCATGCCAGAATATATCTCCATCATGCTGCATCTGAAAAAACACTGTTTTAAATGGAAACTGATGGCACAGCTTGCATGGTGCTAGCAACACCAGGGTTGTGTGATTCCTGCATTGGCCACATATACTTAGGAAGTAGGTTTAGAACATCAGTCACTGTCACACATTCTTGATAGTTAAAGTTGGACTTGGTGCTCGTTTCTGAAGATATGATTCTGCCCATAGTGAGAATAATACCACTGCACTCACCCTCTCCCTGAGTTTCTCCTTAAGCAGCAGGCTCAGCAGGTTGTAGGGCACACGGAACCAGACAGGGGCACCCACTATCAACACTTTCTTCAGCCTGGCAGGGAACGCCCCCTGGTGGAGAGCAGAGCTGCAATTTTGGAACGGTTTTGCAATCCTGGCCACTTTTTCATAAACATACATTTTCTGTCAACATATTATCCTGGTGAACAGATATTGATACACTACTACAATATGCTGGCTCAGTACTTTCTAACCTTGAGTAAGTTGAGGATCTTCTTGCTCAGGTCCAGCTCAAAGTTGGTGTAGTTGGAGCCCGCCATGTCGTAAATGAACACCAGGCCGTTTCTTTGAGTTTCAAAGCTGGAGGGAAAGAGAGTGTGCAAAGCTGTCATCAAGGCAAAGGGTGGCTACTTGAAGAATCTCAAATATATTGCTTTGTTTAACACTTTTTTTGGTTAACACATATGGAATCATGTATTTCATAGTTTTGATGTCTTCACTATTATTCTACAATGTAGAAAATAGTAAAAAATTAATAAAAACCCTTGTAGGTGTCCAAACTTTTGACTGGTACTGTATGATGGTAATACCTTATTAATACATTAGAAGCAGATTTATAATTCCATGTGCAATGCATTATGTACTATAATGAATGCCATTGATGCACATAATTAGTGGTGTAATATATATATATATCTGCCAGGTCACACACCAACATGTCTCATATTTGGTACAATTTGTCTGTTTTTTTACCCAATGGTCTTGATTTTCATTTTCAATTGATCATGTAATTTAAGCCAGAGTCTCATCCACATAACTGAACAGATAATACTGGTCCTCTGTAGCTTAGTTGGTAGAACATGGCGCATGGAACACCATGATAGTGGGTGAGATTCCCAGGACCACCAATACGTAAAAACATGTCTTTGGATAAAAGTGTCTGCTATATGACATACACACACACCTCAAAAAAATAAAGGGAACACATCCTAGATCTGAATTGATGAAATATTCTTCTTAAATACTTATTTCTTTACATAGTTGAATGTGCTGACAACAAAAATCAAACATTTAATTTCCATTGATAATTTATCAACCCTTGGAGGTCTGGATTTGGAGTCACACTCAAAATTAAAGTGGAAAACCACACTTCAGGCTGATCCAACTTTGATGTAATGTCCTTAAAACAAGTCAAAATGAGGCTCAGTAGTGTGTGTGGCCTCCACGTGCCTGTATGACCCCCCTACAACGCCTGGGCATGCTCCTGATGAGGTGGCGGATGGTCTCCTGAGGGATCTCCTCCCAGACCTGGACTAAAGCATCCGCCAACTCCTGGACAGTGTGGTGAAACGTGGCGTTGGTGGATGGAGCGAGACATCTTGTCCCAGATGTGCTCAATTGGATTCAGGTCTGGGGAACGGGCGGGCCTGTCCATAGTATCAATACCTTCCTCTTGCAGGATCTGCTGACACACTCCAGCCACATGAGGTCTAGCATTGTCTTGCATTAGGAGGAACCCAGGAGGAACCCAGGGTCAACCGCACCAGCATATGGTCTCACAAGGGGTCTGAGGATCTCATCTCGGTACCGAATGGCAGTCAGGCTACTTCTGGCAAGCACATGGAGGGCTGTGCGGCACCCCCAAAGAAATGCCACCCCACACCATGACTGACCCACTGCAAACCGGTCATGCTGGAGGATGTTGCAGGCATCTCCAGACCGTCACGTCTGTCACGTGCTCAGTGTGAACCTGCTTTCATCTGTGAAGAGCACAGGGCGCCAGTGGCGAATTTGCCAATCTTGGTGTTCTCTGGCAAATGCCAAACGTCCTGCACGGTGTTGGGCTGTAAGCACAACCCCCACCTGTGGACGTCGGGCCCTCATTACCACCCTCATGGAGTCTGTTCAACTGGTCAGAAACAGACATGCACATTTGTGGCCTGCTAGAGGTCATTTTGCAGGGCTCTGGCAGTGCTCCTCCTGCTCCTCCTTGCACAAAGGCAGAGGTAGCGGTCCTGCTGCTGAGTTGTTGCCCTCCTCCACATCTTCTGATGTACTGGCCTGTCTCCTGGTAGCTCCTCCATGCTCTGGACACTATGCTGACAGACACAGCAAACCTTCTTGCCACAGCTCGCATTGATGTGCCATCCTGGATGAGCTGCACTACCTGAGCCACTTGTGGGTTGTAGACTCCGCCTCTTGCTACCACTAGAGTGAAAGCGCCACCAGCATTCAAAAGTGACCAAAACAGCCAGGAAGCATAGGAACTGAGAAGTGGTCTGTGGTCCCCACCTGCAGAACCACTCCTTTATTGGGGGTGTCTTGCTAATTGCCTATAATTTCTACCTGTTGTCTATTCCATTTGCACAACAGCATGTGACATTTATTGTCAGTGTTTCTTCCTAAGTGGACAGTTTGATTTCACAGAAGTGTGATAGACTTGGAGTTACATTGTGTTGTTTAAGTGTTCCCTTTATTTTTTTGAGCAGTGTATATAACATCTCTGTTCTCACCTCTCCACAGCCTGGTCCAGGAGGTAGAAAAGAGCTTGCAGGACAACATGGTTGCCTGTCTTGTTGGGGTGGTGGAGTTTGGCCGTGTACAAGGCTATGGAGGCGCCTGATGGGTCCCGCACACTCTGGTAGAACAGAACAGACAGGGGTCAAAGTAAGGAGCGATTAGGGTGTGCATCTTAGCTGCACTGCGGGGCACAGATGCCAACATCTTAATATTCAAATAAGATTCTATACCAGTACCTTAGTTGAGCAAAGGAAGATAAGCAGCAAATCACAAACCAGAAGTCTTTTAAAACCGTGTTAAAAAGTGACCGCAAATTTAATTTAGTATTAACGTAAAATTTTTTTCTGTTGATCTAAACACACAGGGAATTGTAAGTGGTATTCTGACAGAGGTGCATAAAGTTGACAGTAGAAGTACATACAGGACTAGTTGCACACTGGATCCAACATGCAATCAAATACATGGGACAGAGCAGCAGCGTGCAGGTCCAAGTATCTAAGATGGGGTCTGGGTTCAGGTTGACCACAAGGTGGCAGAGTAGACATGACCATGAGAAGCAATGAGAGCTTTGGCCACGTGGAAGCACCTGGGTTCACAGTCAGATTTAAAATGGGCGCCGCCTCTCATCTCTGAAGGAGTGACTTGTATGAGACAACCAGTATGAAATGGGACATTGCACTTAAGC